>NC_135821.1:29558965-29858965 GCF_964213995.1 Mustelus asterias
AAGGTGAGAGGGGCGAGGTATAACTCAGATATCAGAGGGACGTTTTTTACACAGAGAATGGTGGGGGCCTGGAATGCGCTGCCATGTAGGGTGGTGGAGGCAGACACGCTGGCATCATTTAAGACTTACCTGGATAGTCACATGAGCAGTCTGGGAATGGAGAGATACAAACGAATGGTCTAGTTGGACCAATGAGCAGCACAGGCTTGGAGGGCCGAAGGGCCTGTTTCCTGTGCTGTACTGTTCTTTGTTCTTTGTTCTTTGTTCTTTGTTCTGTCCCCGACAGCACTGGCGCAAAACTCACCACTCTCCAAAACAGTGACTGAGTCGGGGGACGATTGGGGAGTGGAGCACAGCTGAGAAACTGGCAGGGATGACTCCGTTATTCTCACCATTGTGACACTGAGTCAGTTTTTGGGAAGATTCTGCCTTAATCTAATGGTGGGAGGAATATCGGCACAGGTCACAGTGTTAGAAACATTCCTGGAGGCACTTAGACTGGGAGAAGATAGTGGGTGTTTATTGACACAGACGGTCGACAAGTCTTCTGGCTGCCACATGTCAGCCTGGAGCAGGCCAGGGTATACCACATCCACCAGGGGCCCAATCAGGCAGGAGGAGATGGTGAAGGCAGAAGTAGTGGAAGGTCCAGAGGAGGTGGCAGTGGTAAAGATAAACCACTGAACCATCAAATCCCTGCAGTACACAAGGAGGCCATTCAGCCCATCGAGTCTGCACTGACTCTCCGAAGGAGCATCTTACCCAGGCCTGTTCCTCTTGTCCTATCCCCGTAACCCCACACATTTACCAAGGCCAATCCACCTAACCTGCACATTTTTTGGGCGCCAAGGGGAGATTTAGCATGGCCAATCTACTTAAGGGCACACAGGAAAATAGAAACCGGATGTTAAGAGAGCAATGTGTTAGCTGTAGAGGCAGCAAAGGAGATCTGGAGATAAGATGGAAGTCAGCCATGATGTGGCAGCAACCCGGATATGATCCACAGGAAGTGGGTTTGGGGAAGTTGCAATCCAAAGTTACAATGGGGAAATTAGACACAAAGGTCCTGGAAGGCAAGTGGGAGTAGGGGGGTGTTCACGGCCTATGGAGGAGAGCTGGTCCTCGGAGTGCACATTGCAGAATTTGTTGAAAATATACCGCAAAGCAGATAGAATCACAGAATCCTTACAGTGCAGAAAGAGGCCATTTGGCCTATTGAGTCTGCGCTGACTATCCGACAGAACATCCTACCCAGGGATTGCCCTTTCCCGTAACCCCACGTGTTTACCCCACATATCCACCTAACCTTCACATCTTTGGAGTATGGGAGGAAACCGGAGCACCTCACAGACACAGGGAAAACATGCAGACCCCACACAGACAGAGACCCAAGTCGGGAATCGAATCTGGGTCCCTGGCGCTGTGAGGCAGCAGTACTAACCACCATGCTACTGGGAGCAGTAAACCTTGATATCCCTGCTCTGATGGGCTTGTCCTGGAAAGGGATGGGCCAGGATGCTGCTACGTACCGCCAAAGGTGCATTAACTGTGGATGCTGGTAAGCCGACTAAGGTGCAGATGTCACAGCAGCCCAACGGCCCTTGGGAGAACATCCAAATAGGTTTTACTGGCGCACTCCCCAGTCGATGAGGCAAGCAGTATTCCAAGTGGTAATAGATCAGTTCACATGATAGAAACATAGAAACATAAAGGGCGGGATTTTCCCGCCGCCCTCACCCCAATGCTGGAAAATTCTGCCCGGGGTCAACAGACCTCTGGTGGGTGGGTCCTTGTCCCGCCCACTACAATTCCCATGGCGGCAGGAAGAGGAAATTCAATCTAGAAACTATAAATAGGAGGAGGCCATTCAGCCCTTCGAGCCTGCTCCGCCATTCATTTTGATCATGGCTGATCATCAAATTCAATATCCTGATGCCCCCTTCCCTTCATATCCCTTGGTCCCTTTAGCCCCTAGAGCTATATCTAATTTCTTCGTGAAATCACAATGTTTTGGCCTCAACTACATTCTGTGGGAGTGAATTCCATATATTCACCACCCTCTGGGTGAAGAAATTTCTCCTCACTTCAGTCCTAAAAGATTTGTTCCTTATCCTCAAACTACCACCCCTAATTCTGCACTCCCCCACCAATGGAAACATTCTTTCTGCATCTACTCTGCCTAACCTTGTTAGAATTTTGTAAGCTTCTATGAGATCCCCTCTCATTCTCCTAAACTCCAATAGGTAGAATCATTCACAACCAGAGATGGTATTACAATCGCAGTGACAAAAATCCTCGTATGGGAGTTAACACCCAGACGGGAAATGCCCGTACAGTCAGACTCAGACCAAGGAACCCGCTTTACTGGGAAGGAGAGCTGTAAGCTGTTAGGGATACGGTGTTCCCTAAGACCCAGAGAATTCTGGGATGGTAGGAAGAATGAATCGGACCCTTAAAACAGCCCGGGAAAAGGACGGTTGATTTAATATTCTAGTGGGGCTAAGAGTGACCCTGAACAGGACAACAGGCCTCAGCTCCTGTAAACAGATAACAGGGCAAACTAGGAGATTGCCTGAGGAGGTTGCCAGTGGGAGTGAGGACATGGGACCCCTGAAGGATAAAATCAGAAATGACGTTAAGGAGTATTTGAAGAGAGTCTGAATAGGCTGGGGTTGTTCCCCTTAGAGCAGAGAAGGCTGAGGGGGAGAGACATGACTGAGGTGTGTAAGATTATGACGGGTGTGGACAGGGTGGATAGGACGCTGCAGTTCCCCTAGTTGAAGGATCAATAATGACGCGGCATAGCTTTAAGGTGAAGGGCCGAAGGTTTAGAGGGGATTTGAGGAAAGATACTTCACCCAGAGGGTGGTAGGTGTCTGGAATGCACTGTCTCGGAGGCTAGTAGAGGCGGGAAACCTCACAACCTTTAAAAATGATGCGGATGAGCACTTGAAATGTCAAAACATTCGAACGCGTGAGGAGAGATTAAGTTGGTTAGAATTGTATTCACTGGAGTTCAGAAGAATGAGAGAGGATCTCATAGAAACCTCTAAAATTCTAACAGGATGAGACAGGTAGATGCAGGAAGGATGTTCCTGATGGCATGGTTGTCCAGAACCAGGGGTCACAGTCTAAGGGTATGGGGTAGACAGTTTGGGATAGAACATAGAACATAGAACATAGAACATTACAGCGCAGAACAGGCCCTTCGGCCCACGATGTTGCACCGACCAGTTAAAAAAAAAAAAAAAACTGTGACCCTCCAACCTAAACCAATTTCTTTTCGTCCATGAACCTATCTACAGATCTCTTAAACGCCCCCAAACTAGGCGCATTTACTACTGATGCTGGCAGGGCATTCCAATCCCTCACCACCCTCTGGGTAAAGAACCTACCCCTGACATCGGTTCTATAACTACCCCCCCTCAATTTAAAGCCATGCCCCCTCGTGCTGGATTTCTCCATCAGAGGAAAAAGGCTATCACTATCCACCCTATCTAAACCTCTAATCATCTTATATGTTTCAATAAGATCCCCTCTTAGCCGCCGCCTTTCCAGCGAAAACAATCCCAAATCCCTCAGCCTCTCCTCATAGGATCTCCCCTCCATACCAGGCAACATCCTGGTAAACCTCCTCTGCACCCTCTCCAAAGCCTCCACATCCTTCCTGTAATGTGGGGACCAGAACTGCACACAGTACTCCAAGTGCGGCCGCACCAGAGTTGTGTACAGTTGCAGAGGGGAGAAATTTCTTCACCCAGGGAGCAGCGAATCTGTGGAATTCACTACCACGAAATTGAGGCCAAAACGTTCATAGAATCATAGAATCCCTACAGTGCAGAAGGAGGCCATTCGGCCCATCGAGTCTGCACCAATCACAATCCCACCCAGCTGCTATCCCCGTAGCCCAACATATTTACCCTGTTAGCCCCCTTGACACCAAGGGACGATTTAGCCTGGCCAATCAACCTAACCTGCATATCTTTGGACTGTGGGAGGAAACCGGAACACCTGGAGGAAACCCACGCAGACACGAGGAGAATGTGCAAATTCCACACAGACAGTGACCCAAGCCGGGATTGAACCCGAGTCCCTGGCGCTGTGAGGCAGCAGCGCTAACCACCGTGTCGCCCTGTTGTAGGTTTTCAAGAAGCAGTTAGACATAGCACTCGGGGTGAATGGGATCAAAGGATTTGGGGTAAGGCAGGTTCAGGATATTGAATTTGATGAACAGCCATGATCATAATGAATGGCGGAGCAGGCTTGAAGGGCCGAATAGCCTCCTCCTGCTTCTAGTTTCTCGGTTTCTATGTAAGGCCAAGTGCTGAAAAGTGGGATTAGTGTAGATTTAGTGTAGTTTTGTCGGGACAGGCTCGGTGAGTCGAAGAGCCTCTTCTGTGACTCTATAGCTAGGCAAGCAAGTGAAAGGTTTGACTGAAGGAGGTGAAGCAGCAACAGGAAAACGGAGATGGAAAGTTCACCGCCAGGGAGCCACCAGCCGGGAGATGAGGTTGTCCTGGGAAAGGTAGGATGTGCACATAAAGGACCATCCCTTTGAGGTCACTTTGACCAGTGATACATGTGCCTATGCAAGGCAAAAGGAAGTGGAAACATTGGGCACAATTAAAATGATATGATGGGAATGGGATAACTGAGCAAGAGGGACAGGTAAGGCCTCCTTCCAAGCAAGTATTAACTCCTGGTGACAACCAGGCCTCTGTTTGGCTTACAGACCAGCGATGATGGTAACAAGGCCACAGTTAACTCTGGCAATCATCAGACAGGGGCCTTAGGCTGGGAGAGGGCAGGTAATAGGAACCAAACCGGTATCACGATCAAAGGAAGAGACACAGTCCTGAAGGAAGACATGTCTGTTAAACCTGGAATGTTCCCCGTTCTGGGCCAAAAGAAATTTAGAATCATAAAACCCCAATAGTGCAGAAGGAGGCCATTTGGCCTATCGAGTCTGCACCAACCACAATCCACCCTGGCCTCATCCTTGTAATTCCACTTATTTACCCAGCTAACCCCCCTGACACTAAGGGACAATTTGGCATGGCCAATCCACTTAACCCGCACATCTTTGGACTGTGCGAGGTAACTGGAGCACCCAGAGAAACCCATGCGGACATGGGGAGGATGTGCAAACTCACACAAACTGTGACCCAAGGCCGGAATTGAACCCGGGTCCCTGGCGCTGTGAGGCAGCAGGGCTAACCACTGTGCCACCGAGCCACCCACTTTCTACGGAATGGGTTCAGTGTAACAGGAAATGCACTAAAAAGGTGACCTTTCTCATGAACCAATTTGTATTAGATGCCCACCCAGTCGCTGTCCCTCTAATCTTATGAGCTCGCCAAAGATGAGGAAATGGACTGAGGAACCCGGATATCAGTTGGAACTCCACCACCTCACATGTCACAGGCAAGGGAAATCTCCATTGACCTCAAGCAGGAATTTCCAGTCTCACCCGAGTGAGGCCATAAAATCTTGCCCCTTCGACTTCACGTCAACTTTGAGAGGACAATTCTTCTTTACGTGAAGATGTATCACAAAAACCGGCGCAGTATCCCTTAAATATGACGCCCCTCTGTGACTTGGACAATTCTAAGTTGCCTGCACCATACGCACTGGTCTGCCGAGTGTACAATGTGAGGAGCCCATCAGGGAAACAGCGCACAACAACTGGACCCCACTGGCCACATCAGCCTCCCCAGATCCAGGCTTAACACCCCAACAAGGACACACCGGACAAACGAGGTGCCCAATGGTAACAGGAGGGCCAACAAATAAGAACATAAGAACATAAGAAATAGGAGCAGGAGTAGGCCATCTGGCCCTTCGAGCCTGCCCCGCCATTCAACAAGATCATGGCTGATCTGAAGCGAATCAGTTCCACTTACCCGCCTGCTCCCCATATCCCCTAATTCCCTTATCGATCAGAAAACTATCTACCCGTGATTTAAACATATTCAACGAGGAAGCCTCCACCACTTCAATGGGCAGAGAATTCCAGAGATTCACTACCCTCTGAGAGAAGAAGTTCCCCCTCAACTCTGTTCTGAACCGGCCCCCCCTTATTTTGAGGCTGTGCCCTCTAGTTCTGGTTTCCCTTCTAAGTGGAAAGAATCTCTCCACCTCTACCCTATCCAGCCCCTTCATTATCTTATATGTCTCTATAAGATCACCCCTCATCCTTCTAAACTCCAACGAGTACAGACCCAATCTGTTTAATCTCTCCTCATAAGCTACACCCCTCATCTCCGGTATCAACCTGGTGAACCTTCTCTGCACTCCCTCCAAGGCCAATATATCCTTTCGCAAATAAGGGGACCAAAACTGCACACAGTACTCCAGTTGCAGCCTCACCAGTGCCTTGTACAGTTGCAGCAAGACCTCCCTGCTTTTATATTCTATCCCCCTCGCGATAAAGGCCAACATTCCATTTGTCTTCTTGATCACCTGCTGCACCTGCAGACTGAGTTTTTGCGATTCGTGCACAAGGACCCCCAGGTCCCTCTGCACAGTCGCACGATGTAATTTTTCTCCATTTAAATAATATTCCAATTTACTATTATTTCTTCCAAAGTGGATAACCTCACATTTGCTAACATTTCCATCTGCCAGATCCTCGCCCACTCGCTCAGCCTATCCAAATCTCTCTGCAGACTTTCCGCGTCCTCCGCGCAATTCGCTTTCTTTTGCAAAATAGACTCTTTCTTTTGCAAAAATATAATTTATTCATAAAATATCTGAAAAGGGCGTTACAAAAACATTTCAAATTGTTCTACCAGTAAAGTGCAATGATATTCACATTTTCTCCAGAGATCGAGATGCACTCTGAGTTGCCTCAATTCAGTAACGCAAACATTACAAACATTTCGATATTTTCATTACAGAGAGTACAGTTCTTGTTTGCTGAGGGCGAGGTATTATACAATAACATTAAACATGAAGTTATACCTGTAACTTTGAATCTAACCACACTAAAGTGACCAGGAGATTGTGAAGTGTATACGGAATGAGAATGATTGTGTAGGGTAATGTTTAAAAGAATATTGTCAGCAGCGGCTGATTCTACTGGGGCAACCCAGTTTGGGGGTGTAATGACCTCAGCGAGTCCCAGGAGGTGGGCCTCTTGGAATATGAGCTCCCTGATTTAGGTAATAATTGGAGTATGAGTTCCCTGATTGAGTTAATGATTGCCTGCCCAATCAGGGAGTCGACATATATATTGAGGAGTGTCTGGGCTACTGACACTCCGGATTCTGACTTTGTACCTGAAGCACTCTAAGGAGTGGAATTGAGTTTGTAAACAAAGGGAACAAGCCTCTGAAGCATCATTTCAAGGGGCTTGTTGCTTTTCCACTGACGGGCGTGACAGGGAGTGGGGGGTGGTTGCTGTTGGCAAGCAACCTCCTAACTGGGGTAAACACAAGACGATCAATGATTAATTATTTAGATTTTCAAGCAGGACATAAGGTTCTCCTGATGCTGATGGGGGAAAGCACAGGGCAAATATAGACAGGAGAGCCAGTAAGGAAAACTTTGGGGCAACAATTTTCGAAAGCCATGTGAAGATCATTAATGCGTTGGACTTCTGGGAAGGTAAAGTAAGTAAGAACAGCACAGAATGAAGCATATGCAATGCTTAGGGCCAGTAAATTAGCTGCAACATACTTTTTTCAAAAATATACTTTAGAACATAGAACATAGAAAAACTACAGCACAAAACAGGCCCTTCGGCCCCACAAGTTGTGCCGAACATATCCCTACCTTTTAGGCCGACCTATGACCCTCCATCCTATTAAGTCCCATGTACTCATCCAGGAGTCTCTTAAAAGACCCTATTGAGTTTGCCTCCATCTCCACTGACGGCAGCCGATTCCACTCGCCCACCACCCTCTGTGTGAAAAAACTTCCCCCTAACATTTCCCCTGTACCTACCCCCAAGCACCTTAAACCTGTGTCCTCTCGTAGCAACCATTTCCACCCTGGGAAAAAGCCTCTGAGAGTCCACCCGATCTATGCCTCTCAACATCTTATTATCTCTATTAGGTCTCCTCTCATCCTACGTCTCTCCAAGGAGAAAAGACCGAGCTCCCTCAGCCTATCCTCATAAGGCATGCCACTCAATCCAGGCAACATCCTTGTAAATCTCCTCTGCACCCTTTCAATCATTTCCACATCCTTCCTGTAATGAGGCGACCAGAACTGAGCACAGTACTCCAAGTGGGGTCTTACGAGGGTCTTATATAGCTGCATCATTATCCCTGGACTCCTAAACTCAATCCCTCGATTGATAAAGGCCAGCACACCATACGCCTTCTTAACCACCTCCTCCACCTGCGGGGCCATTTTTAGAGTCCTATGGACCCGGACCCCAAGGTCCTTCTGATCCTCTACAGTACTAAGAGTCTCTCCCTTAATATTGTACTCCTTCATCCCATTTGACCTGCCAAAATGGACCACTACGCATTTATCTGGGTTGAAGTCCATCTGCCACTTCTCCGCCCAGTCTTGCATCCTATCTATGTCCCTCAGTAACTTCTGACATCCCTCCAGACTATCCACAACCCCACCAACCTTCGTGTCATTGGCAAACTTACCAACCCATCCCTCCACTTCCTCATCCAGGTCATTTATGAAAATGACAAACAGCAAGGATCCCAGAACAGATCCCTGTGGCACACCACTGGTGACCGACCTCCATTTAGAAAAAGACACTTCTATACCCACTCTCTGCCTCCTTTGGGCAAGCCAATTCTGGATCCACAGGGCAGCAGCCCCTTGGATCCCATGCCCTCTCACTTTTTCTAGAAGCCTTGCATGGGGACCTTATCGAACGCCTTGCTAAAATCCATATAAACCCCATCTACCGCTTTCCCTTCGTCAATATGTTTATTCAGATTTTCGAAGAACTCCACCAGGCTCGTAAGGCACGATCTGCCTTTGACAAAGCCATGCTGAGTATTCTTGAGCAGACTAAACATCTCTAAATGCTCATAAATCTTGTCCCTCAGGATCTTCTCCATCAGCTTACCGACCACTGAGGTTAGACTCACCGATCGGTAATTTCCTGGGCTATCCCTATCCCCCTTCTTGAAAATAGGAACCACATCCGCAATCCTCCAATCCTCCGGCACCTCTCCTGTCTCCATCGGTGACGCAAAGATCATCGCCAGAGGCTCTGCAATCTCTTCCCTCGCCTCCCACAGTAACCTGGGGTACATCCCATCCGGACCCGGCGACTTATCTATCTTGATGCCATTCAAAGATTCCAGCACAACCTCTTTGTTAAAGTTCATATAAAATCTAAAGGACACATTGCAAAGCATTTCAAATTGTTCTAACAGTAAGTTACAATGATATTCCCCTTTTCTCCAGAGATCACGATGCACTCGGAGGTGTTTCAGTTCAGTAATTTGTAACATTACATACATTTACCATGGCCAATCCACTGAACCCGCACATCTTTGGACTGTGGGAGGAAACCGGAGCACCCGGAGGAAACCCACGCAGACACGGGGAGAATGTGCAAACTCCACTCAGACAGTGACCCAAGCCGGGAATCAAACCCGGGTCCCTGGCGCTGTGAGGCAGCAGTGCTAACCACTGTGCTACTGTGCCGCCCATCTAAATGTAGAATCAGTCTAAGAAGCAACTGGGGCAGAAACCGTTGGTGGAAATTATCTTTTTTTTGTTGCAAAAATATACTTTTCTTTCATATAAAATCTAAAAGACACATTACCAAACATTCCAAATTGTTCTAACAGTAAGTTACAATGATATCCACCTTTTCTCCGGAGATCACGATGCACTCGGAGGTGTTTCAGTTCAGTAATGAGAACATTACAAACATTTCAATACAGAGAATGTGTGCGTGCGCAAGACAGTGTGTGCGTGCGTGAGACAGTGTGTGTGCACGAGAGGATGTGTGTGCAAAGTGTGAGTGCGCGAGCGTGTGTGTGCAAGTGTGTGCACGAGACAGTGTGCATAAGTTTCATTGCAGGGAATACAATTCTTTTCAAACTATATACATCAGCCATGTTGCACTCTGTGGTGCTTCAATACGGTTACATACCATTAGGATTAAGCACATAGTTAGAGGAGTTTTACCCGGTTATTAGCCCCTCAGACTGCTGCACAGTCTGTTTTAACCCTTATACGCTGGACAAAGAATTGCGAGTAGACTTCTTGTTAGTACAATAATATTTATTCACACACAATTATTAATCACCCACCCAATCAACAATAAGTTATCTTACAGGATACTAAAGTTCAAGTCCAGTAATGGACCTTGAGTTAATTTTGCGTGACTGGCAAGTACCCAGGTGGACGTTGGCCTTTATCCACGTGCTGGTCTCCGTAGCCCTCTGCATAGTCTGGTTCTTCAGTCTGGTCTAATACTCTGGCTCTGGTCTTCCTTCCTTCTTTGGTGTGGTGGCTCTCCTCGTGCTGGTCATTGCTGGCGATGGTCACCATTGTTCATTGGGGAGAGAGAGAGAGTTCCTTCCATTGTGCAGCACTTTTTATCCCTCATTGGTTTCGCGCCCTCTTGGGCGGTTTCTTGATCATTGCCAATCAATCCATCAGGGTTTGATCATCTTATCGATAAGAGTCCAATCAAGTGCTGCCACATCGATCTCTGGGTGTGTACCCAATAGCTATTCCTGTAGGTGCTGGAGGCATGTAGGTCACATATCTCCCTCCCAAATAAGAGGCTAAGGTGCCTCTGTTTCTGGTAAACAACTTGGTTCGACCAGAAAGTGTCCTTTGTCCTTGAGATGGCCTATATCCTGTGTATTCCAATGGCTGCAGCTGCAGCTTTTTAGCTCTGTCCAATTTATTTTGAGGCTGCAACCTGCCTGTTTCTGTACCTGTCCAATTATCCCAGCTTGCTCTGTAAATTGCCATCTTAGGTGGCCCATTTGGCCACAGTCCCTCCTCCTGATCCTGAATGCAAAACGTGATGGATCACAGATTCAGGACCAATATCTGTCAGGAGTTCCCCAGTCACTCAACAGTCAAGTAAGGCCTAGGCATTGGCATGCACAGTAATAACAAATCCCTACAACATGTTTACATTCCAAAAGCTACAGACAGCAAACATTCTACTGTCAACCATGATTTACAGACAACCACACATTCTAAAACAAAATCATTACAATAAGCCAATTACAACCAACCAAATATTCAAACAAAAATTACAATAAGTATTCGCAAGTCTGGGGTACATTCCGATATTAAGATTTTCAATTGTCCATTAGTGTCCATTCGTGCAAATAGCAGTCCTGGCGGGTTCTCTGTAAATATTGCTCGACTGAATTAGAAGGGACTGCGATTCGAGAGTGAACCCTCCGTCCTGTCTCCGTGTAATCTGTTCTTTCCATTGGCAGAATTGGACTGTGAGGATGATAAGATATACCAGTGTAAACAAGATTAGCGATACAGACAGGTATGACAGGCAAAAGAATGGATGTATTTGGATGTTTGAGCTCCAGTTCCAGAAATCATTCCATCATGTGGTGGCCTTAATTTCTTTAATTTTCCTTTTCACGGTTTGGGTCTGCTGTATCACTTTGGTGAAGGTTCTGTGGGCTGTAGCCAATTTTATCCAATGCTGGTTGAATTCCTCCGGTGGGGGTTTTAGGCTTGTGTCATATTTCTCACAGTACTCCCCTAGAGTCTAGTCGGAGCTCATCAGTGATGTTTAAATCCACCCTCTTCCTCTTGAGAATGTCTATCAGCTGAATGAGGCCCACCCGAGCCGGTATGTCTGGTTTGATGCAGGATGTAGTGTTGGTAATGTCGCAATGTGTTGTGCCTGATATTGTTTCAGGGAGCTGGTGAGACAGCGCTTCCCCGCTCTCTTGTCTATGAATAAAGTATATTTTTGCACCAAAAAAAAAACTTCCACTAATGGTTTCTGCCCCGGTTGCTTCTTAGACGGATTCTACATCTAGATGGGTGGTAGGGTGGCACAGTGCTTAGCACTGCTGCCTCACAGCGCCAGGGGCTTGGGTTCCATTCCCAGCTTGGGTCACTGTCTGTGTGCAGTTTGCACATTCTCCCCATGTCTGCATGGGTTTCCCTCCGGGTGCTCCGGTTTCCTCCCGCACTCTAAAGATGTGCGGGTTAGGTGGATTGGCCATGCTAAATTGCCCCATAGTGTCTGGGAATTAGCTAGGGTAAATGCATGGGTCATGGGGATAGGGCCTGGGTGGGATTGTGAGTGGTGCAGACACAATGGGCTGAATGGCCTCCTTTTGCATTCTATGGTTCTACAGTTTTCTCTGCCAATATCCTCTTATTATTGCAATGATTTCATCCTTAACCACCTCCTTTCCCTTTCTGCTTATCCTTCTAAACATCGAACATTCTTGGATATTCAGTTCCCAGCCTTGGTCACCCTGAACCATGTCTCCATCGCCACAATCATATTGTACCCGTCTCTACAAGTTTGTGCTGTTAATTCATCTTCCTTATTGTGAATGTTCCGTGCATTCAGATACAGCGCCTTTAGACTTGTCTTTTTAACATATTTACACCTGACATTTTTTTGTGCTATGGACCTATTTGCTATTCGCCCTTGTTTCCTCTGTCTCCTAGTTTTGCTTTCTGCTTTCCCACCTATGATTTCTATATTTTTTCCCGCTATTGTGTCTCCCTGCTCAGGTTCCCATCTCCTGTCACTCTAGTTTAAAATCTCCCTCATAGCATTTGCAAATACCCTCGTGAGAATATTGCTCCTAGTTCTGTTGGGGTGTAACCCCAATCAGCTTGGACAGGTCCCACTTTCCCCAGAATCAGTCCCAATTCTTCAGGAATCAAAGTCTCTCCTTTCTACACCATCTCTTCAGCCATGCTAAGTTCTCCCTCAGTGTACCTGAACATGTGCCAGAGTGTGGCGACCAGAGGATTTTCACAGTAACTTCATTGCAGTGTTAATGTAAGCCTACTTGTGACACTAATAAATAAATAAGATTACTATCTTGGAGGTCCTGCTTTTTAATTTACTTCCTTCATGTGCAGGTATCCAGTCAATGTGAGTCACGCAGCCCAAAGAGGTTCTGCTCCCCTTGTTCACTGTGATTGAAAGGCCTCACACAGTGACCTTCCCCATTGCGTCTCTGCAGCAGCTGCTCCAAGTTTGAGAGCGTCCCTCAGCACGTAGTCCTGGGCTTTGGAATGTGCCAGTCTGCAACACTCGGTCGAGGACAATTCTTTGCTCTGGAAGACCAACGAGGTTTGGGTGGACAAAAGAACCCCTCGAGCCTGTTACTCCATTCAATAGGATCATGTCTGATCCGACATTCCTCACGTCCACTTTCCTGCCCTTTCCCTGTAACCCTTGATTCCCTTACTGATCAAAAATCGACCTATCTCAGCCTTAAGAACAGGACAGCACAGGAAACAGGCCCTTCGGCCCTCCAAAATATAGATACAAGGGCTGGAATTTTACTGTCCGGCCCACCACAGGAATCGGAGCGGGCGAGGGGCGGACCATGGGAAGCTCTGTTGACCCCAGGTGGGATTTTACGGATTCGGGATGAGTGAGGCCGTAATATCCCGCCCAAGGTCTCTGCCCCCCACAGCTCTCTGTGGCAAGGAGTTCCAAAGACTCACAACCCTCTGAGAGAAGAAATTCCTCCTCATCTCAGTCTTAAATTGGGGCCCCTTTATTCTCAGACTGTTCCCTCTGGTCCCAGACTCTCCCATCAGGGGAAACACCCCCTCAGCATTTACCCTGTCAAAGCCCCATTCGAATCCTCTAGGTTTCAATGAGATCACCTCTCATTCTTCCAAAAGTAGAGTCCCAAACTTTTTAACCTTTCCTCATAAGACAATCCCTCCATACCGGGATCATCCCAGTGAACCTTCTCTGAACTGCCTCCAATGGAATAATATCTTTCCTTAAATAAGGGAACTAAAATTGCTCCCAGTGCTCCAGATGTGGTCTCACCAGTACCTTGTACAGTTGCAGCAAGACTTCCCCACTCTTATACACCAACCCTCTTGAAATAAGGACCAACATTCCATTACCATTCCTGCTTACCTGCTGTACATGTGTGTTAGCTTCCTGTGTTTCATGCACAAGTCCCTTTGTGTTGCAGCTTTCTGCAGTTTTTCTCCATTTAAATAATACTGTTCTTTTGTTCTCCCTTCCAAAATGAACAACTTCACAGTTTCCCACATTTTTCTCCATCTGCCAATGCTTTGCCCACTTACCTAACCTATCAATATCTCTTTGTAAACTGTTTTTTATTTTATTTATTAGTGTCACAAGTAGGCTTACATTAACACCGCAATGAAGTTACTGTGAAAATCCCCTAGTCGCCACACTCCAGTGCCTGTCCGGGTACACTGAGGAAGAATTTAGCATGGCCAATGCACCTAACCAGCATGTCTTTAGAACTGTGGGAGGAAACCGGAACACCCGGAGGAAAACTGTTTGTACCCCTCTTGCAACTTGTCTTTCCACTTATTTTTGTGTTGGCTGTAAATTTGGCTCCAGTACATTCGCCTCCTTCCTCCAAGTCATTAATATATATTGTAAACAGTTGGTGCTCCCAGCACTCATCCCTGTGGAACCCACAGGTTAAAGGTTGCCAATCTGAATAAGAACCTCTTATCCCCACTTGCTGTTTCCTGTCCATTAGCCAATAGAGTATATTGTGGAGAAAAAGGATTGGGTACACCCTGATTGGGGTGAAAGGAAGGACATTGGAAAGTAGATCTCCCTGGATGACTAACGATATAGAGGATAAATAAATGAGACAGAAAAAATGATCCTTTGAATAATGTCAGTTTTCTTGCTCATTGCTGTGACTACTGGCAGCATTGGAAGATGGCGGCATCTGTTGGAAGGAGGTGGTATTGCAGTTTATCAGAAATTGTTGGTTCACACAGAATCATAGAATTCCTGCAGTGCAGAAGGAGGCCATTCGGCCCATCGAGTCTGCACCGATCACAATTCTACCCAGGCCCCATCCCCATAACCCCATGATTTTACCCTAGCTAGCCCTCCTGACACCAAGGGACAACTTAGCATGGGATCAGAGGTGAGCTGGCAAGGTGGATACAGAGCTGGCTCGGTCATAGAAGACAGAGGGTAGCAGTGGAAGGGTGCATTTCTGAATGGAGGGCTGTGACAAGTGGCATTCCTCAGGGATCAGTGCTGGGACTTTTGCTGTTGTAATTTATATAAATGATTTGGAGGAAAATGTAACTGGATTGATTAATAAGTTTGCGGACGACACAGAGGGTGGTGGATTTGCAGATAGCGATGAGGACCATCAGAGGATACAGCAGGATACAGATCAATTGGAGGCTTGGGCGGAGAGATGGCAGATGGAGTTTAATCTGGACAAATGTGAGGTAATGCATTTTGGAAGGTTTAATACAGATAGGAAATATACAGTAAATGGCAGAATCCTTCAGAATATTGATAGGCAGAGAGATCTGGGTGTACATAGAATCATAGAATCCCTACACTGCAGAAGGAGGCCATTCGGCCCATCGAGTCTGCACCGACCACAATCCCACCCAGGCCCTACCCCCACATATTTTTACCCACTAAATCCCTCTAACCTACGCATCTCAGGACTCTAAGGGGCAATTTTTAACCTGACCAATCAACCTAACCCGCACATCTTTGGACTGTGGGAGGAAACCGGAGCACCCGGAGGAAACCCACGCAGACACGAGGAGAATGTGCAAACTCCACACAGACAGTGACCCGAGCCGGGAATCGAACCCAGGACCCTGGAGCTGTGAAGCAGCAGTGCTAACCACTGTGCTACCGTGCCGCCCTATTGAACCCGGGTGTCTGGTGTGTAAGGCAGCAGTGCTAACCACTGTGCCACCGTGCTGCCCCCAACCTGCATTGCCACTTTCAGTGACCTGTGTACAGGTACACAGGTCACTGAAAGTGGCAATGCAGGTGGAGAAGGTAGTCAAGAAGGCATACGGCATGCTTGCCTTCATCGGCCGGGGCATTGAGTTTAAAAATTGGCAAGTCATGTTGCAGCTTTATAGAACCTTAGTGAGGCCGCACTTGGAATATAGTGTTCAATTCTGGTCGCCACACTACCAGAAAGATGTGGAGGCTTTGGAGAGGGTACAGAAAAGATTTACCAAGATGTTGCCTGGTATGAAGGGCATTAGCTATGAGAAGAGGTTGGAGAAACTTGGTTTGTTCTCACTGGAACAACAGAGGTTGAGGGGCGCCCTGAAAGAAGTCTACAAGATTATGAGGGACAGAGTGGATAGTCAGAAGCTTTTCCCAGGGTGGAAGAGTCAATTACTAGGGGGCAAGGTTTAAAGGAGATATATGAGACAAGTTTTTTGCACAGAGGGTGGTGGGTGCCTGGAACTCGCTGCCAGGGGAGGTAGTGGAAGCAGATGCGACAGTGAGTTTTAAGGGGCGTCTTGACAAATACATGACTAGGATGGGAATAGAGGAATATGGTCCCCGGAAGGGTAAGGGGTTTTCGTTCAGTTGGGCAGCATGGTTGGTGCAGGCTTGGAGGGCCGAAGGGCCTGTTCCTCTGCTGTAATTTTCTTTGTTCTTTGTTCAATCCACTTAACCCGCACATCTTTGGAGTGTGGGAGGAAACCCACGCAGACATGGGGAGAATGTGCAGACTCCACACAGACAGTGACCCAAGCCAGGATTCGAACCCAGGACCCTGGTCAGCAGTGCTAACCACTGTGTCACCGTGCACCTTACTCAAGGTCACACAGAAAACCCCCAGTGGGCAATCTTAGCAAAAATGTTCAGAATGGTGTGAAATCTGGAGATTTTCGGATCCGTCCAGTTGAATCTTAGGCAATCTGTGCAATAAAAAATCTCTCGATCTGATTTCATAGAAGAAATCATAGAAACCCTACAGTGCAGAAGGAGGCCATTCGGCCCATCGAGTCTGCACCGACCACAATCCCACCCAGGCCCTACCCCCACATATTTTACCTGCTAATCCCTCCAACCTACGCATCACAGGACTCTAAGGGACAATTTTTAACCTGGCCAATCAACCTAACCCGCACATCTTTGGACTGTGGGAGGAAACCGGAGCACCCGGAGGAAACCCACGCAGACACGAGGAGAATGTGCAAACTCCACACAGACAGTGACCCAAGCCGGGAATCGAACCCAGGACCCTGGAGCTGTGAAGCAGCAGTGCTAACCACTGTGCTACCGTGCCGCCTGTTGGACGAGCGAGGGGGGGCTAAACCACCCGAAAGCTGGCAGAGTGTGCCATTGCGCATGTGTGGGTCTCTATGCTGACAGCAGCAGAGACTTGTTACTGCCTCTGCTGTTATAACTGTCAGGTCTCTGTGGCTGAAACCTGGTAGCCTCCCCTGCACTACTGCAAAACCCGGTAATAATTCATAAGTCCCCCCGAACAATCGCCCGTACTCCCACCCACTTCTCTGGAACGATCATGACTCCCTCCACCCTCCATCATCAATCACTGTTCCAAGTGTGCAGCAGTCCACTCCTCCCACCAATCACTGTGCACAGTGCGCAGGGGCAACCCCCCACCGAATGTCCTGCCCCTCCCCCCTGTCTGCCCAGCTCCCAGTAGATCCTGCCCCCTTGTCACTGCCCAGTGCCCGGTGGGCATTGCCAGGGTTCTTGGCTGGCAGTACCAGGGTGCCATGTAGGCAGTGCCAAGGTGACAGGCTGGAAGTACCAGGTTGGCACTGCCAAAGCAGCACCCTCCCCTTGCCCCTGACCTCCCAAGGGGGCGTCAATGGCCTCCAGTTCTATCCGTGAGGCCATGACGTCAGTCCCCTCGTTGATGGGGCACCGTATGTGATCCTCATCGTAGAGAACCTTCCCCAGCGAGGCCACAGAGGCAAGTGAGCCCGGACGATTCTGTCCCGGGTTCAATTATTCCATTTAAATTAGCATTTTAAGTCATTTAAATAATTTATTCAGCCTCACACCCAATTCAGGGCCTTTACCGAGGGGCCATAAAAAGGGATTTGTGTCGGTGGAAACTCTGAAGGTGATCTCCTGGGCCCTTCTCTCTGACCTCATCAGGCTCAGGCCCAGAAAGGGAGAGAACTCAATCTGAATCCATTTGAATCTGATTGGTGAGATTAAAGTCAGATGTTCCGGCCTCACTGAACCTTCCCGCTCACCAGCGGGATGTCACATGGGATCGAATTATTCCTGCTCTTTAAAAACATGGAATCACTCCGGGAGCGAAACATCCTTTCCTCACATTTATGCCAAAATAGAAAAATTGTTGCCACCTGGTCTGGCTTCACAATATACCCTGGGGTTCGGGTCCAGGAGCCTTGTACATGTCACACAGAGAGAAAAGGCAGGACAGTAATGATTAGGCTCGGTTGGTTGGGAGCTTTGGCAGGGTGGGTGGGAAATATGGGGGGCTTTCAGTCAGAGGTAATGCAGTGTCAGCTCAAGAGTCCTAAGTGTAAAGACGTGACAGCAATTAGATCACGGGATGATCAAGCCTGAGTATTAATGGTACCTATTAGTGTTTTCTCTCTCTGCCTCAGAGAATACTTGTTTCCTTTAACATTCCTGAGAATCTCGCTCCTTCAAATAATCGGCCTTCATCATTGAACCCTTACCAATGCCAGCTGCCCACAGTCCCCAAGTTGAAACATAGAACATAGAAAAACTACAGCACAAAACAGGCCCTTCGGCCCCACAAGTTGTGCCGAACATATCCCTACCTTTTAGGCCTACCTATAACCCTCCATCCTATTAAGTCCAATGTACTCATCCAAGAGTCTCTTAAAAGACCCTATTGAGTTTGCCTCCACCACCACTGACGGCAGCCGATTCCACTCGCCCACCACCCTCTGTGTGAAAAAATTCCCCCGAACATTTCCCCTGTACCAACCCCCCAGCACCTTAAACCTGTGTCCTCTCGTAGCAGCCATTTCCACCCTGGGAAAAAGCCCCCGACAGTCCACTTGATCTATGCCTCTCAACATTTTATATACCTCTATCAGGTCTTCTCTCATCCTACGTCTCTCCAAGGAGAAAAGACCGAGCTCCCTCAGCCTATCCTCATAAGGCATGCCACTCAATCCAGGCAACATCCTTGTAAATTTCCTTGCACCCTTTCAATCTTTTCCACATCCTGTAATGAGGCGCCCAGAACTGAGCACAGTACTCCAAGTGGGGTCTGACGAGAGTCTTATATAGCTGCATCATTATCCCCGGACTCCTAAACTCAATCCCTCGATTGATTAAAGCCAGCACACCATACGCCTTCTTAACCACCTCCTCCACCTGCGGGGCCGATTTTAGAGTCCTATGGACCCGGACCCCAAGGTCCTTCTGATCCTCTACAGTACTAAGAGTCTTTCCCTTTATATTGTACTCCTTCATCCCATTTGACCTGCCAAAATGGACCAATACGCATTTATCTGGGTTGAAGTCCATCTGCCACTTCTCCGCCCAGTCTTGCATCCTATCTATGTCCCTCTGTAACTTCTGACATCCCTCCAGACTATCCACAACCCCACCAACCTTCGTGTCATCGGCAAACTTACCAACCCATCCCTCCACTTCCTCATCCAGGTCATTTATGAAAATGACAAACAGCAAGGGTCCCAGAACAGATCCCTGGGGCACACCACTGGTGACCGAACTCCATTTAGAAAAAGACCCATCTATACACACTCTCTGCCTCCTTTGGGCAAGCCAGTTCTGGATCCACAGGGCAGAAGCACCTTGGATCCCATGCCCTTTCACTTTTTCTAGAAGCCTTGCATGGGGGACCTTATCGAGCGCCTTGCTAAAATCCATATTATCCACATCTACCGCTTTCCCTTCGTCAATGTATTTAGTCACATTTTCGAAGAACTCCACCAGGCTCGTAAGGCACAATCTGCCTTTGACAAAGCCATGCTGAGTATTCTTGAGCATACTAAACCTCTCTAAATGCTCATAAATCTTGTCCCTCAGGATCTTCTCCATCAGCTTACCAACCACTGAGGTTAGACTCACCGGTGGGTAATTTCCTGGGCTATCCCTATTCCCCTTCTTGAAAATAGGAACCACATCCGCAATCCTCCAATCCTCTGGCACCTCTCCTGTCTCCATCGACGACGCAAAGATCATCGCCAGAGGCTCTGCAGTCTCTTCCCTCGTCTCCCACAGTAACCTGGGGTACATCCCATCCGGACCCAGCGACTTATCTATCTTGATGCCATTCAAAGATTCCAGCACAACCTCTTTGTTAAAGTCCACATACTCAATCTTTTCAGTCCACCGCAAGCCCGCAGTACATCCACCCAGGTCCTTCTCCTCTGTGAAAACCGAGGCAAAATACTCATTAAGCACCTCTGCCATTTCTACTGGTTCCGTACAGATTTTCCCACCTTCACCTTGAGTGAGGGGTTGAATCTTTAAGTGTCAAGGGATGAAGTTTGGGTGCAGGGCATTGGGAGGGAGAGGGTAGCACCTGGCGGCAGCGACCACCCGTCTGTCCCAGGGCATCCAAGAACCCTCAGGATACACATGGTGTCCATCTGCCACAACACAGGATGGGCCCCACCGCTGCTGATGTGAAGGGAGGGAATCTGATGCACGCCAGTTGGCGACAGTGAAGGGGCGAGGGCAGTGACTGTGGCTGGTCAAGCGATGATGTGTCATGGGCAGCAGAGAATGGAGGTAGCCCTGGCCATCGGAGAAGACGTAGGGTTGTCAGCTTCCAGGGTCAGGGGGTGTTGGGAGGGATTGAGGGTCATGGGATGGATCACCTCACTGACTGTCTCTCTCTTTCTCCCATCCCTCCCAGATTTCCACTTTGATTCACAATGCAGCCAGTACAATTGGCAATAATTCTGATCACATCACCAGGGGCAGACAGACACCACTGACTCTGAGATTCCCAACTCAGGGTGAAGCCTGCACCAGGAGAACACAAGGTCACTGATCAGTCTCAGCGGCCAGACACCTGTTTGGCTGAGGATGTGGGTGGGGGGCGGTGAGGAATTCTGAGCTGGGACTGATTGGAGGGCCTGCAGGAGTGTCTGAGTTTAGATGGGGAGATTACCCTCTCTGTGGGAGAGGGGTCAAAGAAAAAGGCGTTGAGGCTTTGCAGAGCAAGATAACTTATAATGAATCGCAGAAAGTCAGTATGCAGCTGGAGCAAGTAATGAAAAAGGCAAATGGGATGTGAACATTTATTGCAAAGGGACTGGAGTATAAAAGTAGAGGAGTGTTGTTGCAATTGTATAGGGTGTTGGTGAGACCACATCTGGAGTATTGTGTCCAGGTTTGGTCTCCTTATTTGAGGAAGGATGCGGTGGCATTGGAGGCAGTTCAGAGGAGGTTCACCAGATTGATTCCGGTGAAGAAAGGGCTGATGTCTGAGAAGAGGGTAAACAGTTTGGGCTTGTACTCACTGGAGTTTAGAAGGATGAGAGGGGATCTGATCGAGGTATATAAAATTTTTAAAGGATTGAAGAAGTAAAAGTAAAAGTAGACCAAATGTTTCCCCTTGTGGGGCAATTTGGAACAAGAGGTCACAGGTATAGGTTGAGAGGCGGTAGATTTAAAACTGAGATGAGGAGGAACTACTTCTCGCAGAGGGTGGTGAATTTGTGGAACTCGCTGCCCCATAGCACGATGGAGTCTGAATCATCAAATGGTTTCAAGAAGGAGATAGATATATTTCTGATAAAATATGGGTTAAAGGGGTATAGGGAACAGGTGGGAGGTGGATTTGAGACCAGAGAGAGATCAGCCATGATCAGACAGAATAACGTAGCAGGCTTGAAGGGACTGACCCATGTCCAGGTGTCACTGGTGTCCGCGTGGCCATGTTCTACCCACTGACATGAAAAGCGCTGGGGTCAGGAAGGGGGGATTCAACAGGGTGGGAGATGGCCAGAGTCCCCTTGGTGGAGAGCCCCGGGATGGACCCTTGGGTCCTTGGGCTTCACCATGTGGGCCCTTGGGCTACACCATGGGGCAGAGGGGCAGCTGGAGTGAGTTCCAGGAACCTCTGCATCACCTGACGTTGCCAGTCCCGGAGGCCCCACATTGTCTGCACCGTGTTGTCGATGCCCTCAGCGATGGAGTTCAGTGTTTGGGCAAAGCTGTGAAGCCTCTCGGCAATGGCCCTCTGTGACTGGGCCATGCTCACGAGGCCCTCAAGCCATAGTCCTCAGCGCTGAACCATGCCTTAGACTGCACCACTCGTGGCTCGGACGTCCTGCCCAGGCTTTGCACTGAGGTTGCCACCCATGCAGTGTTGGCAAGGATGCCACACAATGCTGGCAACATCTGTGACGGAAGCCTTTGGGACTCCTTGCAGTTGCAGGAATGTCAATGACAACCCCGCCTGGAATTCCCGGCTCTGCCTTCGCATCTCCAGCAGCTTAGGGGTCAACATGTCCAGAGGCACGGCACCGGGCTGGGGCACAGCTGAGTCTGGGGATCCAGCAGACCTCAGACTGTCTGATCCCTGGGACGTTGCTGCCTCCACCTGATGTGCATCAGAAGCTGTGCGGTGTTGACCAGATAGTGACCCAGAAGCCTGTCTGCTGAGGCCGCCCACTGGGTTGCTTGTCTCTGCGATGGTGGATGGTGCGAGTGGTTGATGTGACGCCTCTTCGGTGTCTTCCTCTGAGATCTGCTCCGAGGTGCTGCCGAGGGTTACAGGGAAAACTCTGCCTGTTGATGGCCTGGCCTCAACAGATGGTGTTCCCACAAAACAGGCGACATGGTTTCAGTCAATGGGAGGGACAAGGGTCTGGGCAACTTACAACCCACTTGAGACAGGTCATCTGGATGGAGGTGCAGTGGATCCTCACTTCTCTGGCACAGCCCGACCTCTCTGTTGGTAACGGCTCGCTCCTGGCCCTCCCCTGCCAGCTCCATTGCCCTTTCCTCGAAGGGCGTGAGAATTTTGAACTCGGGCTTTCCCTGCCCATCTTCTCCCTCCCTCTTTTATTGTGGTCTAACTTCTCCTGCGGGGACATAAAGAGGACATTGTGAACTGGACGCTTGGCAGGTTGGGGGTCGAAAACAACTGACATGTGTGGGCACCATGCCAGGGCAGAAAGGAGTTGGGATGCGGAATGCTGGGCGGTTTGGAGGAAAATGTTGGGAAGTTGGCACCAAGTGTATTAACGGTGGCATGCCGGGGAGACAGGTGGAAACTCACCATTGAAGCGCGTAGGAGGTCATTTATCTTCTTACGGCATTGGACCGCCGTTCTCCTGTTCATGCTGCTGGCACTAACTATTGCTGCCACCGCCTCCCAGGTGTGATTGGTCACATTCCTCGGGAGTCTCCTGGGTAAATGGCGTCCCGCCTCTCCTCCAGGGCATCAAGCAGTCCGGTAAAGCCCCTCTCCGAGAACCTATACTCCTGGCTTGACCAGGAGTGAGTGCCGACCCCCGGGTCGAGCAAATCAGACGCATGGTGATTCAGGCGCAGCGTGTTTCACGTGGAGGAAGGTCACGTTTGCACCGGTTTAATTTCATTTAAAAGTTACCGAGATCTCGATCTGAATCGCTACAACCTTCAAAGATATGGAGCAGGTGCCGGAAATGGGATTCAGAATGAGCGGTTAGTTTCCTTGTCTTTGGCTGCTGCTGACATGATGGGCTGAATGGTCTCTTTCTGTGCTGGGATTCTCAGACACGATGGGGTGAATTTTCCCATTCCGTCCGCCATGGGAACCGTAGCGGGCGAGGGGCGGACCATGGAAAGGTCTGTTGACCTCAGGTGGGATTTTCTGGTTTCGGGGCGAGTGGGGCTAGAAGATTCCGTCCTATGAATGGCCTCTTCTTGTACCTCATCTTTTCTTGTGGCTCGAGGAGCGAGAGTCTGAGGACAACGTCCCGACTTGAGAAATGATGCAAAAACCTGGGACATTGGGAGGGGGCACAGAAAGCTCCAAACAACTGGGGTACACAAGCCTCCAGAGGCCTCAGACTGGGCACTGGATTTCTCAGCCCTCGGAAACCCCGGGGGAGGGGAATCTGAGTGGGAGCAAATCCCCCTGGATCTGGGGTGACAGCCTGCACACAGGGAGCAGACCCGCCCCCAGAACACAGCCACCAATCCCGGGGCTGCAATCTGTGTGAGTGGCAGCGACATTAACCAATAGGAAGGAGGGAAAGGCGGGGACTGCCGTGTGATTAACATACCTTGAACCAATCAGCACTTCATGTCAGGCCTTTGCCTCACTGGCGAATGGGTGTGGATCTGCAAATGAATCAATAAATAAAGCCGATACCTTACAGAGAAACATTTCCCCATTTTATTTCCCAATGCTGGCATGCAACTAGATTTCGGAAAGATATACAGGTAAAAGCTTGTTTGGAGCGGCAGTGTCAGTATACACTCAGCTTCATGTTAAAGTGTTAGACTCTGGTAGACATAATAGGGACGGGGCAGATGATGTATGGTCCTTTCCAACGTTCGTCCTAGTTTTTATTTAATTTTTGGGTTGGGGATCTTTTGGCTAAAATCAAGTGTAGCATGGAGAGGATGCTGCACTTGGTTGAGGTTATTGGGTTGTGCTGAGGTTTCATATGAAGCAATTTTTAAAAGTGGCATCTCGGTCTTTTGGTGAAGATGCAAATGAGCTCAAGTCTTGGAGGAGGATCCTCCCCCTTCTCCAATCAGCTTAGCTCATGTAGATCAGGCCCAGGACAGGGTGGTTTGGTCGCTTGCCCTGTCTTGTCAGCTTGGATCTGAAATGTCTCAACTTGTTGAGACTCTGAATTGGATTTGATTTGATTGAATTGGAAAAGTATATTTTAAAAAATTTGGGGGTTGGGGAGTGGGTGGAGGCTCCCTGCCCGGGGATGCCATTGTATGGATTCCTCTTCCTTCTCCCTGCTTCATTGTAAACGTCAGCCTTGTAGTCTTTACTTGTTTTCCTGGCAGAATATTTAGGCAAGGGTCCTGAGGTGGCCATGATGTGGAAATGCTGGTGTTGGACTGGGTTAAGCACAGTAAGAAGTCTCACAACAGCAGGTTAGAGTCCAACAGGTTTATTTTTTTTATACGTTATGTCGTTTTATTTGACAATTCTAACAAATAACTCAATACCAGCAAGAGGGTCCAAAAAATTGGTAGCACAAACCACACAATTAAACTTGTTGGACTTTAACCTGCTGTTGTGAGACTTCTTACTGTTCTTAGGTGGTGCCTAGTACTGCTGCCTCGCAGCACCAGGGATCTAGGTTTGGTTTCAGACTTGGATTTGGTTCAGATAAAAGCAAATTATTGCGGAATCTGAAACCAAAAGAGAAAAAGTTGGAAAATCCCAGCAGGTTCGACAGCATCTGTAAGAAGGGAAAAGAGCTGATGTTTCAAGTCCAGATGACCCTTTGTCAAAGCTCATCTGGATATGTTCAAAACTCGCCCGGTGAGTGATGAAGGAACAATGCTCCAAATGCTGGTGATAAACCTGTTGGTGTTGTGAGACTTACTGTGCCCACCCCAGTCCGACGCCAGCATCTCCACATCATGTTCATAGAGAAGGAAAGGAGAGAGTGCAGAATGTGGAGTTACAGTCAAAGCTAGGGTATACAGAAAGTTCAACTTTATGTGAGATAGGTCTTTTCAAAAGTCTGATGGCAGCAGGAAAGAAGCTGTTCTTGAGTGGGTTGGTACATGTCCTCAGACGTGTATCTTTTTCCCGACAGAAGCAGGTGGAAGAGAGTATGGGTGACTGTCTGTTTGTGTGGAGTTTGAACGTTCTCCCCGTGTCTGCATGCGGGGGTGATCTGGATTCCTCCCACAGTCCAAAGATGTGAAGTCAGGTGGATTGGCCATGCTAAATGCCCCCTTTGTTTCCAAAGATGTGTAGTTTAGATGGATTGGACAGGGGAAATGGGTGGGGTTACAGGGAGAAGGCCTGCGTAAGATATTCTGTCAGAGAGTTGGTGCAGGCTCGATGGGCCAAATGGCCTCTTTTGTACTGTAGGGATTCTATGAGTCTGCACCAACAATAACTACCACTAGGGTTGGGACATAGCCCCTTTAAGGGAATAGGTCATGTGACCTGGGGTGAGGGGTGAGCTGATTGGGAACCGCTCTGCACGGGCAGTCAATGTTTGGAGTGTGGAGCGAGTAGACTGTATAAAAGATCTGTGATCCCTGACGCCAGGCTGTGGAGTAGCTATTGAGGAAATACCTTAGTACTCAGAGATTTAACACTGGTGATGAAGGTTGGAGGTTTTTTTTATTCATTCGGGGGACATGAGCATCACTGGCTGGCCAGCATTTATTGCCCATCCTTACTTGCCCTTTAGAAGGTGGTGGTGAGTTGTCTTCTTGAATCACTGCAGTCCATTTGCCATGGGTTGAGCCACAATAAGAAGTTTAACAACACCAGGTTAAAGTCCAACAGGTTTATTTGGTAGCAAATGCCACAATATCATTAGGATTTTGACCCAGCGATTCGGAAGGAATGGCTGATATATTTCCAAGTCAGGATGGTGAGTGACTTGGAGGAACTTGCAGGTGGTGGTGTTACCATGTATCTGCTGCCCTTGTCCTTCTAGATGGAAGTGGGCGTGGGTTTGGAAGGCGCTGCCTAAGGATATTTGGTGAATTGCTGCAGTGCATCTTGCAGATAGTCCACACTGCTGCTACTGAGCGTCGGTGGTGGGGGGAGTGAATGTTTGTGGATGGGGTGCCAATCAAGCGGGGCTGCTTTGTCCTGGATGGTGTCAAGCTTCTTGAGTGTTGTTGGAGCTGCACTCATCCAGGCAAGTGAGGAGTATTCCATCACACTCCTGACTTGTGCCTTGTTGATGGTATTCTCCTTCAGTATCTGAGGAGTTGCGAATGGTGCTGAACATTGTGCAATCATCGATGAGCATCCCCACTTCTGACCTTATGATGGAGGGAAGATCATTGATGAAGCAGCTGAAGGTTGTTGGGCCTCGGACACTCCCCTGAGGGACGCCTGCAGAGATGTCTTGGAGCTGAGATGACTGACCCTCCACAACCACAACCATCTTCCCATGTACCAGGCATGACTCTAACCAGCGGAGTGTTTGTCCCCTGATACCCATTGATTCCAGTTTCACTAGGGCTCCTTGGTGCCACACTCAGACAAATGCGGCCTTGATGTCGAGGGCTGTCACTCTCACCTCACCTCTGAAATTCAGCTCTTTTGTCCATGTTTGAACCAAGGCTGTAATGAGATCAGGAGCTGAGTGACCCTGGCAAAATCCAAACTGGGCGTCACTGAGCAGGTTATTGCTGAGTAGGTGCTGCTTGATAGCGCTGTTGATGACCCCTTCCATCACTTTACTGATGATCGAGACGAGACTGATTGGGCGGTAATTGGATGGGTTGGATTTTTCCTGATTTTTGTGTCCAGGACATACCTGTGCAATTTTCCACATTGTTGGTATGTGCCAGTGTTTCAACTGCACTGGAAGAGTTTGGCTAGAGGAGCAGCAAGTTCTGAGAACAAGTCTCCAGTACTATTGCCGGAATGTTATCAGGGCCTGTTGCCTTTGAAGTGAATCGAATTGTCTGGAGACTGGCATCTGAGATGTTGGGGACTTCTGGAGGAGGAAATGGATCATCCACTTGGCACTTCTGGCTGAAGATTGCTGTGAGTGCTTCAGCCTTATCTTTTGCAACCAGTGTTCGATGGCTGGTAAAGTGAGGGAGAGGAACCGATTGGAGATCCACAATGCACAGTAAAGAATGAAACCCTCGGAGGACGGATAGGATGACAGGGGTAAGAGGGCACTGTGGGAAACAATGAGTGAATGGAGTCTGGAGCTGTCAATGGTTGAAATTCGGCCTTCAATGACCCTCACTGGAATTGGGCTGTGGACAATTGAAGTGTGATTCAGTCATCGAGTGGTCGCAGTACCGAGTGCTCGGGGGGGCAGCGACTGCAGGAGTCAGTGTGGGAAAAACAGGCTTCAGGCCTAGCTCAGAGGTGGGAAAACCCCTTGCCGTAGATAAAAAGAAATGGCGGGGGATTTCGGGTCGATTAGGACATGCGATAAAGAGACTGAGTGGTGGACGGCCTACATCAAATTTGGATTTTGATTTGATTTGATTTATAATTATCACATGTATTATCATTCAGTGAAAAGTATTGTTTCTTGCGCGCTACACAGTTAGAGCATACCATTCATAGAGAAGGAAAGGAGAGAGTGCAGAATGCAGTGTTACAGTCATAGCTAGGGTGTAGAGAAAGATCAACTTAATGCAACGTAGGTCCATTCAAAAGTCTGATGGCAGCAGGGAAGAAGCTGTTCTTGAGTCGGTTGGTACGTGACCACAGACTTTTGTATCTTTTTCCCAAAGGAAGAAGGTGGAAGAGAGAATGTCTGGGGTCGTGGGGTCCTTAATTATTAATTAACAGTTCAGTATTTTTGTCACCACGAACAGGGTGACAGATGATCTGGTGGTGCCGGTCTTTTTGTGCACAATGGGCAGTAAAGCGTTCGGCGTCTTGAGAAGCCGCCAACAGCCAAAAAAAGCAATGGAGAAAACTCTTCAAGAATTGGGCCAGATGGGATATATCCTAGGATTCTTTGGGAGGGAAGGGATGAGATTGCAGAGCCTTTGGCTTTGATCTTTGGGTCCTCACTGTCCACGGGGATAGTGCCAGAGGACTGGAGAGTGGCGAATGTTGTTCCTCTGTTCAAGAAAGGAAATAGGAATGACCCTGGTAATTATAGGCCAGTTAGTCTTACTTCAGTGGTCGGTAAGTCAATGGAAAAGGTCCTGAGGGATAGGATTTATGACCATTTGGAAAGATGCAGCTTAATCCGGGATAGTCAACATGGATTCGTGAAGGGTAAGTCTTGCCTCACAAATTTGATTGAATTCTTTGAGGAGGTAACTAGGTGTGTAGATGAAGATAGAGCAGTTGATGTCGTATACATGGATTTTAGTAAGGCGTTTGATAAGGTTCCCCATGGTCGGCTCATGAAGAAAGTAAGGAGGTGTGGGATAGAGGGAGATTTGGCTGATTGGATAAGTAACTGGCTATCTCATAGAAGACAGTGGTGGTGGATGGAAAATCTTCAGACTGGAGGCCAGTTACCAGTGGTGTACCACAGAGATCAGTGTTGGGTCCTCTGCTATTTGTGATTTTTATCAATGACTTGGAGGAGGGGGCTGAAGGGTGGGTCAATAAATTTGCTGATGGCACCAAGATTGGTGGAGTAGTGGATGAGGTGGAGGGCTGTTGTAAGCTGCAAAGAGACATTGATGGGATGCAGAGCTAGGCCGGAAAATGGCAGATGGAATTTAACCCTGATAAGTGCGAGGTGATTCATTTTGGTAGGACAAATTTGAATGCGGATTACAGAGTCAATGGCAGGGTTCTGAGGAATGTGGAGGAACAGAGAGATCTTGGGGTTCATATCCACAGATCTCTGAAGATTGCCACTCAAGTGGATAGAGCCGTGAAGAAGGCCTATAGTGTGTTAGCGTTTATTAACAGGGGGTTTGAGTTTAAGAGCCGTGGGTTTATGATGCAACTGTACAGGACCTTGGTGAGACCACATTTGGAATATTGTGTGCAGTTCTGGTCACCTCACTATAAGAAGGATGTGAAGCATTGGAAAGAGTGCAAAGGAGATTTACCAGGATGCTGCCTGGTTTGGAAGATAGGTCTTATAAGGGAAGGTTGAGGGAGCTAGGGCTTTTCTCTTTAGAGCGGAGGAGGATGAGAGGCGACTTAATAGAGGTTTATAAGATGATGAGGGGGATAGATAGAGTGGACGTTCAGAGTCTATTTCCTCGGGTGGATGTAGCTATTACTAGGGGGCATAACTATAAGGTTCATGGTGGGAGATACAGGAAGGATGTCCGAGGAAGGTTCTTTACTCAGAGAGTGGTTGGGGTGTGGAATAGACTGCCTGCTTTGATAGTGGAGTCGGACACTTAGGAACTTTCAAGGGGTTATTGGATAGGCAATGGAGCACACCAGAATGATAGGGAGTGGGATAGCTTGATCTTGGTTTCGGACAGAGCTCGGCACAACATCGAGGGCCGAAGGGCCTGTACTGTGCTGTACTGTTCTATGTTCTATGTTCTATGCTCTTCAAGAGTTGTGTATGGCACTAGGGGGACACTTTGCGTTATAACCGCTGCCGATTGTGGAGTGATTCAGGTGTTACAAACAGGACCAGATAGAGGGCGAGACCATTCCCTAGTTTGTGGCTTCCTTGAAGAGCCTGGTGGAGCACTATGACTTCAGGGCTTTCCTGCAGGATGTGTTACGGGACCGGCGAGTATGTGGCCTCCAGCAGGGAGCAGTCCAGTGAAGACAATTAGTGAAAACGCAGTTGGAATTTAAGAAAGCGCTGGAGATCGTGGTCTCCATGGAAGGGGGATTGGCCATGCTAAATTCTCCCTAGGTTCAGGGGGGGTTAGCAGGGTACGTACGTGGGGTTACGGGGATAGGACCTGAGTGGGATTGTTGTTGGTGCAGGCTCAATGGGCTGAATGGCCTCCTTCTGCACTGTCAGGATTCTATGGTTATTTTGAGGACATATATGGAACAATTAGTTCCTCTGAAGAGCTACTTCTTGGCCAAGGCACAGTGAGGGACCAGTGTGTGTGAACTGCCTTTGTCCGTGGCGATGGATGAAGATCTTGCAATGTTGGGATGATCTTGGCTGAAACAATTGAAATTAAACTGGGAAGTGGCGAATCAACGAACTGAGTCTCATTCGAGTCTGAACGACATTTTGGAAAAATATTAGAAGGTGTTTAATGGAACCTTGGGACAGATGAAAGGAATTAAAGTGAGCTTATGACTGAAACCAAGGACATGCATGAACAGCATGAAGACACATCCTGTGCTGTATGGGATTCGACCCAAAGTGGAGGCCAAACTCAAGAGATTAGTTGGTTTGGGAGTATTGGAACCAGTGGAATGAGTGAGTGGGCCACGCTCATCGCTCCTGTCAAGAAGACCAATGGCTCAGTGAGACTATGTGGGAATTTTAAAGTCACAGTGGACCCTGACTGATGTGTGCATCAATATCCGTTGCCCCTATTGAAGACCTGTTTAGTGACCTTGCTGGTGATCAGAAGTTTACCAAGATGGGTCTCTCGCAAATGTATTTGCAGGTTGGCAAATGGCTGCCTTTAGGGATCACGTCGGCCCTGGCTGTTTTTCAAAGTAAGAAGTCTCACAACACCAGGTTAATGTCCAACAGGTTTATTTGGTAGCAAATACCATAAGCTTTTGGAGCGCTGCCCCTTCGTCAGATGGAGTGGATATCTGTTCTCCAACAGTGCACAGACACAGAAATCAAGTTACAGAATACTAATTAGAATGCAAATCTCGACAGCCAGCCAGGTCTTAAAGGTACAGATAAAGTGGGTGGAGGGAGCATTCAACACAGGTTAAAGAGATGTGTATTGTCTCCAGACAGAACAGCTAGTGAGATTCTGCAAGATCAGGGGGAAAGCTATGGGGGTTACTGATAATGTGACATAAATCCAACATCCCGGTTTAGGCCGTCCTCATGTGTGTGGAACTTGGCTATCAGTTTCTGCTCAGCGACTCTGCGCTGTCGTGTGTCGTGAAGGCCGCCTTGGAGAACGCTTACCTGAAGATCCAAGGCTGAATGCCCGTGACCGCTGAAGTGCTCCCCCACAGGAAGAGAACAGTCTTGCCTGGTGATTGTCGAGCGGTGTTCATTCATCCGTTGTCGTAGCGTCTGCATGGTTTCCCCAATGTACCATGCCTCGGGACATCCTTTCCTGCAGCGTATCAGGTAGACAACGTTGGCTGAGTTGCAAGAGTAGGTACCGTGTACCTGGTAGATGGTGTTCTCACGTGAGATGATGACATCCGTGTCGATGATCCGGCACGTCTTGCAGAGGTTGCTGTGGCAGGGTTGTGTGGTGTCGTGGTCACTGTTCTCCTGAAGGCTGGGTAGTTTGCTGCGGACAATGGTCTGTTTGAGGTTGCGTGGTTGTTTGAAGGCAAGAAGTGGGGGTGTGGGGATGGCCTTGGCGAGATGTTCGTCTTCATCAATGACATGTTGAAGGCTCTGGAGGAGATGCCGTAGCTTCTCCGTTCCGGGGAAGTACTGGACGATGAAGGGTACTCTGTCCACCGTGTCCCGTGTTTGTCTTCTGAGGAGGTCGGTGCGGTCTTTCGCTGTGGCACGTCGGAACTGTTGAACGATGAGTCGAGCGCCATATCCTGTTCTTATGAGGGCATCTTTCAGCATCTGGAGGAGGATCGCAACAGACACCTCCAGATGCTGAAAGATGCCCTCATAAGAACAGGATATGGCGCTCGACTCATCGATCAACAGTTCCGACGCGCCACAGAGAAAAACCGCACCGACCTCCTCAGAAGACAAACACGGGACACGGTGGACAGAGTACCCTTCATCGTCCAGTACTTCCCCGGAGCGGAGAAGCTACGGCATCTCCTCCGGAGCCTTCAACATGTCATTGATGAAGACGAACATCTCGTCAAGGCCTTCCCCACACCCCCACTTCTTGCCTTCAAACAACCACGCAACCTCAAACAGACCATTGTCCGCAGCAAACTACCCAGCCTTCAGGAGAACAGTGACCACGACACCACACAACCCTGCCACAGCAACCTCTGCAAGACGTGCCGGATCATCGACACGGATGCCATCATCTCACGAGATAACACCATCTACCAGGTACACGGTACATACTCTTGCAACTCAGCCAACGTTGTCTACCTGATACGCTGCAGGAAAGGATGTCCCGAGGCATGGTACATTGGGGAAACCATGCAGACGCTACGACAACGGATGAATGAACAGCGCTCGACAATCACCAGGCAAGACTGTTCTCTTCCTGTGGGGGAGCACTTCAGCGGTCACGGGCATTCAGCCTTGGATCTTCAGGTAAGCGTTCTCCAAGGCGGCCTTCATGACACACGACAGCGCAGAGTCGCTGAGCAGAAACTGATAGCCAAGTTCCGCACACATGAGGATGGCCTAAACCGGGATGTTGGATTTATGTCACATTATCAGTAACCCCCACAGCTTTCCCCCTGATCTTGCAGAATCTCACTAGCTGTTCTGTCTGGAGACAATACACATCTCTTTAACCTGTGTTGAATGCTCCCTCCACCCACATTGTCTGTACCTTTAAGACCTGGCTGGCTGTAGAGATTTGCATTCTAATTAGTATTCTGTAACTTGATTTCTGTGTCTGTGCACTGTTGGAGAACAGATATCCACCCCATCTGATGAAGGGGCAGCGCTCTGAAAGTTTATGGTATTTGCTACCAAATAAACCTGTTGGACTTTAACCTGGTGTTGTGAGACTTCTTACTGTGCTTACCCCAGTCCAACGCCGGCATCTCCACATCATGTTTTTCAAAGAGCAATGGACCAGATTTTGAATGGTCTTCCAGGAGTCCAATGTTATTTGGATGACATCCTGGTGATGGGTTCCACAGCTGTGGAAGTTAGAGGAGACGTTAAAGAGACTGCAGAAACAGGGGCTGCAGATTTCCTCGCCGCAGGATCCCTAGCCCCTGACCTGCTCTGGTAGCTACAGTATTTATATGCCTGATCCAGTCCAGTCTTTGGTCAATAGTAAAGTAAGAGTAAAAGTAAAGTTTATTTATTCGTCACAAGTAAGGCTTATATTAACACTGCAATGTAGTTACTGTGAAATTCCCCTAGTCATCACACTCCGGCGCCTGTCCGGGTCAATGCACCTAACCAGCACGTCTTTCAGACTGTGGGAGGAAACCGGAGCACCCGGAGGAAACCCACGCAGACACAGGGAGAACATGCAAACTCCACACAAACAGTGACCCAAACGGGAATTGAACCCGGGTCCCTGGCGCTGTGAGGCCTCGTAACTCCGAGGCTGTCAGCAGTGGGGGATTCAGAAATGGTAATGCCATTGAATGTCGAGGCGTGATGATAGTTAGATCCTGACTTGTTGGATTTGGTCATCGCCTGGCACTTGTGTGGCACCAATGTTAGCTGCCACTTGAAAGCCCAAGCCTGGATATTGTCCAGGTCTTTCTGCGTTTGGACATGAACTGATTATGTTGTAAGCCTTGGGGTAGATTTTCTGCTGATTTCTCAATGCGATCACCTGAATATTGGTGAAACCACAATGGAAATCTGGCACTGGTTTTTTGACTGAACTCCTGGAGTGAGGGCAGAAAATACTGTTCATAAATTGTCTCAAAAGTATGGGTTTATTTGGAGTCACGAGTGCTCCGAAAGCTCATGATTCCAAATAAACCTATTGGACTTTAACCTCGTGTTGTGAGACTTCTCACTGGTCCACCTGAGTCCAACACCGGCCTCTCCACATCAAAGATATTTGAAATTTGATTGGTTTGTCACTCCTTGTCAGGTAATGATATGGTATATCATACATCATTTAGAATAATATATGATCAAATAAAAATCAATCAGCTCAAATCACAATTACAAAGTCTACAAGTCAACAGACAATGAATGGCAGGTAATGCAGATCATGTAACTTCAAGGCCCTTCTTATGCTGTCATGAGATCCATTGATCTATGTGTCGCTCGGTGTTAAATTAGCAGTCTATGGAGGTTGTAACATTGTTACATTGGTTCCTGCCTAGTAACAAGGATGGAACTCTCTGGGAGTGTTTAGATAGGTCACCAGATCAGTTCAAGGGTCAGTGAATGGCTCTTCTTGCTGCAGTCAGTTTTGGGGACTCTGCCAGTCAAAGGTGCCACAGAGACAGGGACAGGCAGAGGCTCCAGATAAGTTGAGTTAAAATGTTACAGAAAGGGCGACAGGGAGCAGACTTTAAGTAAAGAGGCAAAGGTACCCCTTTGGAGAAGTTGTGTCCTGCTTGACATGGCCATAGGTCTGTAAGTGTGCTTGTAAGCTAGTGTTGAGTGTGCTCAGGACTCCAGGCAGAAGGAATCGCAGAAGGCAAGATTGAAACCCTGCGAGGAAATCTCCTCTGTATCCTCTCCTTAGCATCCTTCTTAAAAAGTGGTGCCCAGAATTGGAAGCAGCACCCCGAGATTTTTGAAGGTTCGCCCAACCTCCTTGCTTTTGTACTCTGCCTTTGTTTATAAAGCATCTATTATTTCGTTTCCATGATTTCCCGATCTGCAGCTGCTGTTTTTGTGGGTGGATTGGGAACACTTCTCTCGGAAGGTTGTTGCCCTGCAGAATTGCAGATTTTATGTCGTTTGGAGATGTGATCAAAAGAGCTAAAAAGATTTCAAGATGGCATTTCTAGCTGTTTTAAAATCCACTCTCACATCTGTAGCACCCTCTTCAAAATTCCTAGAAAATAGTCTTTTACATCCCATTTACAACTGCGGCACGGTGTCACAGTGGTTAGCACTGCTGCCTCACAGCGCCAAGGACCCAGGTTCAATTCCGGCCACAGGTCACTGTCTGTGTGGAGTTTGCACATTCTCCCCGTGTCTGCGTGGGTTTCCTCCGGGTGCTCCGGTTTCCTCCCACACTCTAAAGATGTGCAAGTTAGTGGATTGGCCATGTTAAATTGCCCCTTAGTGTCAGGGGGACTAGCATGGTAAATGCATGGGGTTACAGGAATAGGGTCTGGGTGGGATTTTCGGTGGTGTAGACTCGATGGGCTGAATGGGCTCCTCTTGCATTGTAGGGATTCTATGATGCAAGGGTGGGATTTTCTGGCCGCTTGCCCAAACACTGGAAGACCCTGCCTGAGGTCGAAAGAGTTTTGCATGGTCCATGTCCCACCTGCTACGATTCCTGTCGTGGGCGGGATGAGAAAATTCTGCCGAAGGACATTTTCTGTTCAAATTCACTTAGTCATTACTGTACAGAAGGAGGCCATTCAGCCCATTGAGTTCATGCTAATCTTCTGTAGAGCAATCCAGTGACAAACCGATTTGACCATAATCTGGTACCTCGGAATAAACTCAAACTCTTTCCAGATATCTAACTCCTTTTGATTTTGCCTCGCTTCCTAGTTTATCTTCAAGGTTATTGGCAGTTACCTAAGCCTAAGGAGCAAAGAAGGCAGTGAAGGAGTTCGGGGTCTTAGTCCATTTTAACCAAAAGTTACCTCTGTAGCTGGCCTGCGACATGTCGCTGTATGGCGTAGGAGTGGTGATATCCCATGTAATGTCCAATGAAGGAGAGAGGCCCATTGCATTCACATCGAGATCCCTCTCACAAGCGGCAAAGAACTGCACACAAATAGAACAGGAGGCACCAGGCATCATTTTCGGTGTTTCTAAGTTTCACCACTATCTGTATGGCAGGAAGATTGTCTTACTGATGGACTATATACCGCTGACCGAGATTTCCGGACTTCTCTCGGGGATTTCACCCATAGCCGCAGCTCAGTTACAGAGCTGGGCGTTGATATTGTCGGGCCACTCGTATGAAATCTGTTACTGACAGTCGGAACAGCATGGACATGCAGATGCGTTATACAGATTACTGTTGCCATGTCAAAGAGAGGCCCCGGACGAGGTTATTCTGATCATATACTTCTCACAGGAGGATAAGGTACCTATTACAGCTGCTAAGGTGGATCAAGCTACAAGGAAGGGTCCCATACTGAGTCAAGCAGTCAATCAGTTCCGCAAGGGATGAACATGTCGAAAGATCGGGAACTGAGACCATATTGAAGTGGACAGTGGGAACTGTCGGTGCAGGATGGTTGTTTGTTGTGGGGCATGCAGGTCGTCATCCCCCAGTCTTTGAGACAGAAAGTATGAGGGGAATTGCACCAAGGGCACCCAGGGGTGGTGCGAATGAAAGAGGTGATGTGCAGTTCTGTGCGGTGGCCAGAAGTCGATGCCTGCATTGAGGAGAAAGCAGGCGCATGTGATTTGTGTGCCAAGATTTGGAAGGCACCTCCTGCGTCACCTTTACACCCATGGGAATGGACAAAGGGGCCTTGGGTGCATGTCCACATAGATGGTGTGTGACTAGTAGAAGGCCAGATGCTGCTGGTGGCTGTCAATGCACACTCGAAGTGGCCAGAAGTGATGTGCTTGAAATTGATGACCACAGAAACGATCTTGGACAAGCTCAATGAGATGTTTGCTCGGTTTGGGTATCCAAATGAGCTTATAACTGACAATGGGCCACAATTCGTGCTGGGGACTTTGAGAAGTACATGGAGCTGCATGGCGTTTGCCAAGTGAAGTCTGCGCCCCACCACCCAGAGACGAATAGACTAGCGGAGCGTTTTGTACATTGTGTTAAACACTCCTTGGAGGCTTCACAAGGGGAGGGGTCAATGATGCGAAGATTGAACCAGTTGTTGAGCGTTTACTGGAACACCCCCCACACAACAGTGAAATACTCCGCAGTGGCATTGTTGTTTGGCAGACAGTTGTGTACCTACTGTTTGACCTACTGAGGCCTGATGAGATGAGACAAGAGGTGGAGAAGAACCAGGAGGCACTGATTCTCTGAAAGAGCATCCCACTCAGGCCCTCCCCTCCACCCCACCCTCGTGTATTTATTGTGGCCAATCAACCTTACCTACACATCTTTGGACTGTGAGAGGAAACTGGAGCACCTGGAGGAAACCCATGCAGACACGAGGAGAATGTCCAAACTCCACACACACAATTCACTCAAGCCGGGAATTGAACCCGGGTCCCTGGCGCAGAGAGGTATCAGTGTTAACCACTGTGCCACTGTGCATCATTACATACAGGAAGTGCAATAATATTTGATTTTTCTACACAGATCATGTTTTCAGATGTTAGACATTACAAATGACGCAGATGTATTTAAATTATCTACCTAGATGAAGTTGCACGCTGAGGTGCTTCAGTACAATTGTGATTCACGTAATATTCACTGTATACAGTCAATGTGAGTCACACAGCACGAGGGTGTTCCAGATAATTCCCCTCCCCTCTTTGACCACATGGCTATCAAGCAGTGGTCAGCACGTAACGTCCTTGAGGCCCTGAGAGAAAAGGAGATGGCGGATCCTGTCAGATGGTTCCCTGAGCGGACTGTCAGTGTCATCTGGCAGAATGCCTCATCACCAGAACTCTCAAACAAGCACCAAGACCTGGCTTGGCTGGTGGTGAGAAGGGCACTCCCCGTCAGATCCTTTATGCACGCTCGAGGTTGACCTCACCGCACGCTGCACTCGAAGCGGCTGCGGGGCTGATGAGATGGTGGCACACCTCCTTGTGGAATGTGCCTTTGCAAAGAAGGTCTGGAACGAGATGCAGTGGTATTTGTCGCGGTTCGTCCCGAGCAGCTCGGTGACGCAGGACTCTGTGCTCTACGGGCTGTTTCCGGGAACGCACACCGAAACAAATATCAACCGCTGCTGGAGGGTCATCAACTCGGTGAAGGACGCGCTTTGGTCCGCCCAAAACTTGCTGATCTTCCAGCTGAAAGAATTGTCCTCGACCGAGTGTTGCAGACTGGCACATTCCAAGGTCCAGGACTACGTGCTCAGGGACGCGCTCAAGCTTGGGGCAGCCGCCGCCAAGGCACAATGGGGAAAGGCCACCGTGTAAAGCGTCTCAACCGAGGCAGACCGAGGGCCGGGTAACTGCAGAATACCCTCGGCCTGCGTAACTGTGTGCCAACCTGAAAAATAACGGCACACAGTAAACTCTGACACATGTATATAGTTTTAAGAAATGAAATGTAATGAACGTAATGTTTTGTAAATAAGTATTGTATAGGACTGTTAAAATTACTTTTTTTTTGCACTGTTTGTAATTTTTAGATGTGTCGGTTTGCAATGGTTTATATGAGAGGTTTTTTTGTGAATAAAGTACATAGAACAAAGAACAGTACAGCACAGAACAGGCCCTTTGGCCCACGATGTTGTGCCGAGCTTTATCTGAAACCAAGATCAAGCTATCCCACTCCCTATCATCCTGGTGTGCTCCATGTGCCTATCCAATAACCACTTCAATGTTCCTAAAGTGTCTGACTCCACTATCACTGCAGGCAGTCCATTCCACACCCCAAGCTCTCTCTGAGTAAAAAACCTACCTCGGACATCCTTCCTATATCTCCCACCATGAACCCTATAGTTATGCCCCCTAGTTACCACTCCATTCACCCGAGGAAATAGTCTTTGAACGTTCACTCTATCTATCCCCTTCATCATTTTATAAACCTCTATTAAGTCTCCCCTCAGCCTCCTCCGCTCCAGAGAGAACAGCCCGAGCTCCCTCAACCTTTCCTCATAAGACCTACCCTCCAAACCAGGCAGCATCCTGGTAAATCTCCCCTGCACTCTTTCCAGTGCTTCCACATCCTTCTTACATTTACATTTTCGAAATGAAAAAGAAATTCCCCTCCCCTCGGTTCACTGTGACTGAAAGGCCTCACACAGCAACCTTCCCCATTGCATCTCTGTGGCGGCTGCTCCAAACTTGAGTGCGTCCCTCAGCACATAGTCCTGGGCTTTGGAATGTGCCAGTCTGCAACACGGTCAGGGACAATTCTTTGCATTGGAAGACCAACAATTTTCGGGCGGACCAAAGAGCGTCTTTCACCGAGTTGATCAACACTGAGACAAGATTTGCAGCAGGTCTTGTAGAGATGGCCAACCCCACCAGACAGGAAACAAGATAGAAACTACATAGGACTGAAGTTACAAATATTCCTGCCAAAATATTTCAGCTGTTTTATTTTCTTAGACACACCATATTATGCTATAAAGAGAGGCTGGATAGGCTTGGATTGTTTTCTTTAAAGCAGAGAGGCTGAGGGGGACGTGACTGCGGTGTATAGGATTATGACGGGTATGGACAGGGTGACGAAGCAGCAACCATTCCCCTTATTTCCGGGGTCAACCACGAGGGGGTGCAGTTTTGGGGTGAGGGGCAGGAGACTCAGAGGGGATTTGTGAAAACAGTTTTTCACTCAGAGGGTGGTGGGAATCTGGAATGCGCTGCCTTGTGCAGGCCAGGAATCTTACAACCTTTCAAAAATATTTGGATAAACATTTGAAATATCAGAACATTCAAGGATATGGGACAAGTGCTGGAAAATGGGAATAATGTGACCTTAGTGGTAGTTATTGCCGGTGCAGACTCATAGAATCCCTACAGTACAGAGGAGGCCATTTGGCCCATTGAGTCTGCACCGACTCTCGGAGAGAGTATCTGACCCAGGCTCTATCCCCGTCCCTATCCCTGTACCCCACACATTTCCCATGGCTAATCCATCTCATCTACGCATCTTTGGAGACTAAGGGGGGAATTTAGCATGGACAATCCACCTAACCTGCACATCTCTGACGAAGGGTCATCCAGACTCGAAACGCTGGCTCTATTCTCTCTCCACCGATGCTGTCAGACTTCATAGAAATCATAGAAATCATAGAAACCCTACAGTGCAGAAGGAGGCCATTCGGCCCATCGAGTCTGCACCGACCACAATCCCACCCAGGCCCTACCCAAAATCTACTTGCTGAGATTTTCCAGCATTTTCTGTTTTTGCTGCACCTTTGGACTGTGGGAGGAGACCACAACACCTGGAGAAAACCCACCCAGACACGGGGAGAAGGTGGCTGGAATCAAACCCAAGTCCCTGGTGCCGTGAGGCAGCAGTACTTAGCACTGTGCCAGCCCAACCTGATGGGCCAAAGAGCCATTCCTGCTCTATATAACAACTACACAGCTTGTCACAGACACAAGGGGAGATTAGTCAGCTCAGATTTGTTGATCAGTGGGGAGAAGGAAGAGGAAACCTTAAAATGGCATCCCCGTGCAGGGATTATGATTATGTTTATCACCCTCCAATTTGCCAGGACTGTCCCACTCTTTCCATGGCCCCCTCCTTCAGTACCTGAAATACAGATTATCAGGCCCTGGGGATTTACTGACTTTCAGTCCCATTAACTTCTCCAACACTATTTTGCGAGTAATATTCATTTCCTTCAATTCCTCCTTCTCACTAAACCCTTGGTTCCCAAGCATTTCTGGAAATTTATTTGTATCTTCCACCATGAAGACAGAACTAAAGTAGTTGTCACTGTCTGTGTGGAGTTTGCACATTCTCCTCGTGTCTGCATGGGTTTCCTCCGGGTGCTCCGGTTTCCTCCCACAGTCCAGTGCGGGTTAAGTTGATTGGCCATGCTAAAATTGTCCCTTCGTGTCCTGAGATGTGTAGGTTAGAGGGATTAGTGGGTAAAATATGTAGGGATATGGGGTTAGGGCCTGGGTGGGATTGTGGTCAGTGCAGACTCGATGGGCCAAATGGCCTCTTTCTGCACTGTAGGGTTTCTGTGATTTCTGTGTGATCTGTGAGTTGTTTCATTGTTCTGTCATTTCCTGCTCCTCCATTATAAATTCTCCCATTTCAGACGGTAAAGGATCTACATTTGTCTTCACTCATCTTTTACATAGAATCCCTACAGTGCAGAAGGTGGCCATTCAGCCCACCAAGTCTGCATCACCCACAATCCCACCCAGGCCCCATGGAGCACCTGGAGGAAAACTGTTTTCACAACTTGTCTTTCCACTTATTTTTGTGTTGGCTGTAAACTTGGCTCCAGTACATTTGCTTCTTTTCTCCAAGTCATTAACATATATTGTAAACAGTTGTGGTCCCAGCACTCATCCCTGTGGAACTCCACTGGTTACAAGCTGCCAACCTGAAAAAGAACCCCTTATCCCCACTTGCTATTTCCTGCCCATTAGCCAATAGAGTATATTGTGGAGAAAAAGGATTGGGTACAGAGGAAGCAAATGCTGATTGGGGTGAAAGGAAGGACATTGGAAAGTAGAGCTCCCTGGATGACTAACGATATAGAGGATAAATAAATGAGACAGAAAAAATGATCCTTTGAATAATCTCAGTTTTCTTGCTCATTGCTCTGACGTCTGGCAGCATTGGAAGATGGCGGCATCTGTTGGAAGGAGGTGGTATTGTATCTTATCAGAAATTGTTGGTTCACATGGTCAAGGTAACACAGAAAACACCCAGGGGGCAAACTTGCCAAACAAAATCCAGAACGGGTGGAAAATATGGAGAGTTTCAGATCTGTTTTTTTGGGTGGACCACCAGTCGAATCCTAGACAACCTGTGCAATAAAAAAATCTCTGGATCCGATTTCCACCTTAGGGGGAGTGAGCAGGGCCTAAATCGCCAAAAAGCTGGCAGAGTGGGCCATTGCGCATGTGCGGGTCTCTGTGCTGAGAGCAACAGAGACTTGGCACTCATTGAACCCTTTGCTGAGGCCCTCAGAAGCGACCCAGGCATCAAAGGGGTTACAATCCCAGGCAGCGGAGGGACGCAAGTCAAAGCCTCTCTCTACATGGATGACGTGGCTGTTTTCTGCTCGGACCCCTCGTCTGTTCGCAGGCTTCTTCGAGTATGTGAGCAGTTCGAGCTGGCCTCGGGAGCCAAAGTCAACCAGGGTAAGAGTGAGGCCATGTTCTTTGGGAACTGGCCTGACACATCCTTTGTCCCTTTCACCATTAGGGTAGACTACCTCAAGGTGCTGGGGATATGGTTCGGAGCGGCAGGGGCATGCGCCAAAAACTGGGAGGAGCGCATCGCCAAAGCCAGACAAAAATTGGGATTGTGGGAGCAACGCTCCCTCTCCATCACTGGGAAGAACCTTGTGATCCGATGCGAGGTTCTGTCCGTGTTGTTGTACGTGGCGCAGGTGTGGCCTCTCCCCAAGTCCTGCGCAGCAGCAGTGACCTGGGCCATCTTCAAGTTCATCTGGAGATCAAAGATGGATCGTGTCCGGAGGGAGGCGATGTACAAATCTCCAGGGAACGGAGGGAAAAACGTTCCCAACGCCGCCCTCATCCTGATGGCCACCTTTGTGTGCGGCTGCATCAAGCTGTGTGTAGATCCTCGGTACAGTAACAGCAAGTGCCACTATTTTTTGAGGTTCTACCTGTCCCAAGTGTTGCGGAGGATGGGTCTGGCCACATTGCCACGGAACGCTCCAAGTAGTTGGACCGTACCGCAGCACCTGTCCTTTGTGGAGAAATTTTTCTGGAAACACACCTTTGACCACATGGCTATCAAGCAGTGGTCAGCACGTAATGTCCTTGAGGCCCTGAGAGAAAAGGAGACGGCAGATCCTGTCGGATGGTTCCCTGAGCGGACTGTCAATGTCATTTGGCAGAATGCCTCATCACCAGAACTCACAAACAAGCACCAAGACCTGGCTTGGCTGGTGGTGAGAAGGGCACTCCCCGTCAGATCCTTTATGCACGCCCGAGGGCTCAACCTCACCGCGCGCTGCCCTCGAAGCGGCTGCGGGGCTGATGAGACTGTCGCACACCTCCTTGTGGAATGTGCCTTTGCAAAGAAGGTCTGGAGTGAGATGCAGTGGTATTTGTCGCGGTTCGTCCCGGGCAGCTCGGTGACGCAGGACTCTGTGCTCTACGGGCTGTTTCCGGGGACGCACACCGAGACAAATATCAACTGCTGCTGGAGGGTCATCAACTCGGTGAAGGACGCGCTTTGGTCCGCCCGAAACCTGCTGATCTTCCAGCTGAAAGTATTGTCCTTGACCGAGTGTTGCAGACTGGCACATTCCAAGGTCCAGGACTACGTGCTCAGGGACGCGCTCAAGCTTGGGGCAGCCGCCGCCAAGGCACAATGGGGAAAGGCCACCGTGTAAAGCGTCTCAACCGAGGCAGACCGAGGGCCGGGTAACTGCAGAATACCCTCGGCCTGCGTAACTGTGTGCCAACCTGAAAAATAACGGCACACAGAAAACTCTGACACATGTATATAGTTTTAAGAAATGAAATGTAACGAAATGTAATGTTTTGTAAATAAGCACTGGATTGTACTGTAAAAATGATTCTTTTTTGCACTGTTTATGACTTTTGGATCTGTAATTTTGCAATGTTTTATTGGAGAGTTTTTCTTTTTTGTGAATAAAGTATATTTTTGAAATAAAAAAAAACAGAGACCTGTCACTGCCGCTGCCGCTATAACCAGCAGACCTCCATGACCTAAGCCTGGCACCCACCCCCACGTTACCGCAAAGCTCAGTGACCATTCACAAGACCCCCGGAACAATTGCCCGCATGCCACCCACTCCCCGCCTGAAAAGTTCACTATCCCACCCTCCCCTGCACCAAATCGCTGTGCCAAGTGTGCAGCGGTCTACTCCTCCCATTGATCACTGTGCAGAGTGTGCCGGGGCAGCCCCCCTCCGAATGTCCCGCCCCCGTTCTGATCTTGCCCCCAGTGGACCCTGCCTGATGCCTGGTGAGCACTGCCAGGGTTCCAGGCTAGCAGTACCAGGGTGCCAGATGGGCAGTGTCAAGGTGACAGGTTGGCAGTGCCAGGTTGACACTGCCAAAGCACCACCCTCCCCTTGCCCCCAACCTCCCAGGGGGGCCTTAATGGCCTCCGGTTCTATCGGCGAGGGCATCACATCTAGTCCCCTCGTTGATGGGACACCATACTGATCCTTGCCGTAGAGAATCTTCCCCGACGAGGCCACAGAGGCAAGTGAGCCCGGACGATTCTGTCCCGGGCTCACTAATTCCATTTTAATTATCATTTTAACAAACTTAAATAAGTTATTCAGCCTCACACCCAGTTCAGGGCCTTTACCAAGGGGCCATAAAAAGGGATTTGTGTCGGTGGAAACTCTGAAGGTGATCTCCTGGGCCCTTCTCTCTGACCTCATCAGGCTCAGGCCCAGAAAGGGAGAGAACTCAATCTGAATCCATTTGAATCTGATTGGTGAGATTAAAGTCAGATGTTCCGGCCTCACTGAACCTTCCCGCTCACCAGCGGGATGTCACACGGGATCGAATTATTCCTGCTCTTTAAAAACATGGAATCACTCCGGGAGCGAAACATCCTTTCCTCACATTTATGCCAAAATAGAAAAATTGTTGCCACCTGGTCTGGCTTCACAATATACCCTGGGGTTCAGGTCCAGGAGCCTTGTACATGTCACACAGAGAGAAAAGGCAGGACAGTAATGATTAGGCTCGGTTGGTTGGGAGCTTTGGCAGGGTGGGTGGGAAATATGGGGGCTTTCAGTCAGAGGTAATGCAGTGTCAGCTCAAGAGTCCTAAGTGTAAAGACGTGACAGCAATTAGATCACGGGATGATCAAGCCTGAGTATTAATGGTACCTATTAGTGTTTTCTCTCTCTGCCTCAGAGAATACTTGTGTCCTTTAACATTCCTGAGAGTCTCACTCCTACAAATAATCGGCCTTCATCATTGAACCCTTACCAATGCCAGCTGCCCACAGTCCCCAAGTTAAGGTGAGGGGTTGAATCTTTAAGTATCAAGGGATGAAGTTTGGGTGCAGGGCATCGGGAGGGAGAGGGTAGCGCCTGGTGGCTGCGACCAGCCATCTGTCCTGGGGCATCAAAGAACCCTCAGGATACACATGGTGTCCATCTGCCACAACACAGGATGGGCCCCACCGCTGCTGATGTGAAGGGAGGGAATCTGATGCGCGCCAGTTGGCGACAGTGAAGGGGCGAGGGCAGCGACTGTGGCTGGTCAAGCGATGATGTGTCATGGGCAGCAGAGAATGGAGGGAGCGCTGGCCATTGGAGATGGTGGAGGGTTGTCAGCTTCCAGGATCAGGGGGTATTGGGAGGGATTGAGGGTCGTGGGATGGATCACCTCACTGACTGTCTCTCTCTTTCTCCCATCCCTCCCACTTTGATTCAGAATGCAGCCAGTGCAATTGACAATAATTCTGATCACAGCATCGAGGGCAGACAGACACCACTGACTCTGAGATTCCCAACCCAGGAGGAAGCCTGTGCCAGGAGAACACAAGGTCACTGGTCAGTCTCCCTCTCCTCCTGCGAGTGGTAAGGCCTGGGCCTCCTCTGCCCTCAATTCATCCTCCAGCTCTTCCTCCTCAGCTCCAGCGGCAAACAAAAGAACAGCAAGATCAATCAATTGCATCACAAAAGCCATCTTGTCAATCTGAAGAGCGATACATGGAGAGGTTAAGGAATGCTGCTTGCCCCTAGCCCAGCAACACACACTGCCCCTACTGCCCATTCCACCCCCCCCCCCCCACGACAGGCCATCCAGCAACACAGCCGCCCCCATTGCCCACCTTTAGCCCCCCAGCAACACACCCCCCCCTATTGTGGGTGGCACGGTGTTACAGTGGTTAGCACTGCTGCCTCACAGTGCCAGGAACCCAGTTCAATTCTAGCCTCGGGTCGCCGTCTGTGTGGAGTTTGCACATTCTCCCCGTGTCTGCGTGGGTTTCCTCCGAGTGCTCCGGTTTTCTCCCACACTCCAAAGATATGCGGGTAAGGTGGATTGGCCATGCTAAATTGACCCTGAATGTCAGGGGGATTAGCAGGGTAAATATATGGGGTTTGGGGATAGAGCCTGGGTGGGACTGTGGTCAGTGCAGATACGATGGGCCGAAAGGCCTCCTTCTGCACTGTAGGGATTCTATGATTCTATTCCCCACCCATAGGCCCCCCAGCAACACAGCCCCATCCCCCACCAACAGAGGTCCCCATCCCCCACCAACACACCCCCATCCCCCAGCATCACAACCCCCCGCCCCCCCATCCTCCCTCCATTAACACACACCCAGAACGCATGCAGTAGTGAGCACAGACACTGCTGCCTGAAAAGTCCTGAGGCTGCAGCACTGCCATTTCCAAGGGCTTCCAGCACATCCCCCAGCTGGAAGAGTGCAGCGTGCACTGGGACCCAGCAGCATCCATGCTTTGGGCAGGTTCCCGACTGCGGTCATTTACTGGCCTTGGTTAAAGTGTGAACCGGCGCAGAAGTGGGCGCAGATTGCGTTACACGCCTCACACCCGACTTTACCAAATTTTCATCCCCGAAAATGGGTGCAACGCGATGGTAAAATCCCAGCCCACAGACACTAAGGGGCGAATTTCTCCATTCTGTCCGCCATGGGAATCGTAGCGGGTGAGGGGCGGACCATGGAAAGGTCTGTTGACCTCAGGTGGGATTTTCTGGTTTCGGGGCGAGCGGGGATAGAAGATTCCGTCCTATGAATGGCCTCTGCTTGCACCTCATCTTTTCTTGTGGCTCGAGGAGCGAGAGTCTGTGGACAACGTCCCGACTTGAGAAATGATGCAAAATCCTGGGACATTGGGAGGGGGCACAGAAAACTCCAAACAACTGGGGTACACAAGCCTCCAGTCGCCTCAGACTGGGCACTGGATTTCTCAGCCCTGATGTGGAGATGCCGGCGTTGGATTGGGGTAAACACAGTAAGAAGTCTCACAACATCGGGTTAAAGTCCAACAGGTTTATTTGTTAGCACGAGCTTTTGGAGTGCTGCCCTTTCATCAGGTGAGGGGGAGTTGTGTTCACAAACAGGGCATGTAAAGGCACAAACTCAATTTACAAAATAATGGTTGGAATGCGAGTCTTTACAGGTAATCAAGTCTTAAAGGTATAGACAATGTGAGTGGAGAGAGGGTTAAGCACAGGTTAAAGAGATGTGTATTGTCTCCAGCCAGGACAGTTAGTGAGATTTTGCAAGCCCAGGCAAGTTGTGGGGGTTACAGATAGTGTGACATGAACCCAAGATCCCGGTTGATCCCGGTTGAGGCCGTCCTCATGATGACAACGGATGAATGAACACTACTTGACAATCACCAGGCAAGAGTGTTCTCTTCCTGTTGGGGAACACTTCAGCAGTCATGGGCATTTGGCCTCTGATCTTCGGGTAAGCGTTCTCCAAGGCAGCCTTCACGACATGCGACAGCGCAGAGTCGCTGAGCAGAGACTGATAGCCAAGTTCCGCACACATGAGGACGGCCTCAACCAGGATCTTGGGTTCATGTCACACTATCTGTAATCCCCATGACTTGACTGGGCTTGCAAAATCTCACTAACTTTTTCTTTTATTTCAAAAATATACTTATTCATAAGAAAAACTCTCAAATAAACCATTGCAAAACGACATATCCCAAAATTACAAACAGTGCAAAAAAAAAGTTATTTTTACAAGACTATACGATGCTTATTTACACATTACATTCATTACATTTCAGTACTTAAAACTATGTACATACATCAGATTTTACTGTGTGCTGCTGTTTTCCAGGTTGGCACACAGTTACGCAGGCCGAGGGTATTCTGCAGTTACCCGGCCCTCGGTCTGCCTCGGTTGAGACGCTTTACACGGTGGCCTTTCCCCATTGTGCCTTGGCGGCGGCTGCCCCAAGCTTGAGCGCGTCCCTGAGCACGTAGTCCTGGACCTTGGAATGTGCCAGTCTGCAACACTCGGTCGAGGACAATTCTTTCAGCTGGAAGATCAGCAAGTTTCGGGCGGACCAAAGTACGTCCTTCACCGAGTTGATGACCCTCCAGCAGCGGTTGATATTTGTCTCGGTGTGCGTCCCCGGAAACAGCCCGTAGAGCACAGAGTCCTGCGTCACCGAGCTGCCCGGGATGAACCGCGACAAATACCACTGCATCTCGTTCCAGACCTTCTTTGCAAAGGCACATTCCACAAGGAGGTGTGCGACAGTCTCATCAGCCCCGCAGCCGCTTCGGGGGCAGCGTGCGGTGTGGTTGAGACCTCGGGCGTGCATAAAGGATCTGACGGGGAGTGCCCTTCTCACCACCAGCCAAGCCAGGTCTTGGTGCTTGTTTGTGAGTTCTGGTGATGAGGCATTCTGCCAAATGACATTGACAGTCCGCTCAGGGAACCATCCGACAGGATCTGCCGTCTCCTTTTCTCTCAGGGCCTCAAGGTCATTACGTGCTGACCACTGCTTGATAGCCACGTGGTCAAAGGTGTGTTTCCGGAAGAATTTCTCCACGAAGGACAGGTGCTGCGGTACGGTCCAACTACTTCATAGAATAGAATTCCTACAGTGCAGAAGGAGGCCATTCGGCCCATCGAGTCTGCACCGACCACAATCCCACCCAGGCCCTACCCCCACATATTTTACCCGCTAATCCCTCTAACCTACGCATCTCAGGAGTCTAAGGGGCAATTTTTAACCTGGCCAATCAACCTAACCCGCAAATCTTTGGACTGTGGGAGGAAACCGGAGCACCCGGAGGAAACCCACGCAGACACGAGTAGAATGTGCAAACTCCACACAGACAGTGACCCGAGCCGGGAATCGAACCCGGGACCCTGGAGCTGTGAAGCAGCAGTGCTAACCACTGTGCTACCGTACCGTACTTGGAGTGTTCCGCGGCAATGTGGCCAGACCCATCCTCCGCAACACTTGGGACAGGTAGAACCTCAAAAAATAGTGGCACTTGTTGTTACTGTACCGAGGATCCACACACAGCTTGATGCAGCCGCACACAAAGGTGGCCATCAGGATGAGGGCGGCGTTGGGAACGTTTTCCCTCCATTCTCTGGAGATTTGTGCATCGCCTCCCTCCGGACACGATCCATCTTTGATCTCCAGATGAACTTGAAGATGGCCCGGGTCACTGCTGCTGCGCAGGACTTGGGGAGAGGCCACACCTGCGCCACGTACAACAACACGGACAGAACCTCGCATCGGATCACAAGGTTCTTCCCAGTGATGGAGAGGGAGCGTTGCTCCCACAATCCCAATTTTTGCCTTGCTTTGGCGATGCGCTCCTCCCAGTTTTTGCCGCATGCCCCAGCCGCTCCGAACCATATCCCCAGCACCTTGAGGTAGTCTACCCTAATGGTGAAAGGGACAAAGGATGTGTCAGGCCAGTTCCCAAAGAACATGGCCTCACTCTTACCCTGGTTGACTTTGGCCCCCGAGGCCAGCTCGAACTGCTCACATACTCGAAGAAGCCTGCGAACAGACGAGGGGTCCGAGCAGAAAACAGCCACGTCATCCATGTAGAGGGAGGCTTTGACTTGCGTCCCTCCGCTGCCTGGGATTGTAACCCCTTTGATGCCTGGGTCGCTTCTGAGGGCCTCGGCGAAGGGTTCAATGCAACACACAAAGAGGACGGAGGAGAGAGGGCAGCCCTGCCTGACTCCAGACCCGATCTGAAACATATCTGATTCCCACCCATTGATTGAAACTGCGCTGCTGATGTCTGTGTAGAGCAGTTGGATCCAATCGCAGATTCCCTCCCCAAACCCCATTTTGGAGAGAACATCCATCATGTAGCTGTGCGATATTCTGTCAAACGCCTTCTCCTGGTCTAGACTGATGAGGCAGGTGTCCACCTGCCTGTCCTGCACGTAGGCGATCGTATCCCTGAGTAGCGCGAGGCTATCAGAGATCTTCCTGCCGGGTACAGCACAGGTTTGATCAGGATGGATCACTGACCCCAGAGCAGACTTGACCCGGTTGGCGATGACCTTGGCCAGAATCTTGTAATCCACATTCAACAGTGAAATAGGTCTCCAATTTCTAATTTCTTCCCTTTCCCCCTTCTCCTTGTAGATGAGGGTAATGATGCCTTTCCTCATGGATTCTGACATGCTGCCTTCCAGAAGCATACTCTCGTATACTTCCAGGAGGTCCGGGCCCGTCAAGTCCCACAACGCCGAGTAAAACTCAGCTGGTAAGCCGTCGCTACCGGGAGTTTTACCCTTCTGAAGGGACTCGACGGCCTTTGTCAGCTCATCCAGAGCTACTGGTTTGTCCAGGCTCTCCCGCTCGCCGTCGTCTAAGACCTGCGTGATAGACGACAGGAAAGACTGGGAGGCCGTGCTGTCTGTTGGCTTCAGGTCATACAGTCCGGCATAGAAGGATTTGCAAATCCTCAGAATGTCAGACTGCGATGACCCTACAGAGCCATCTTCTTCCTTCAGGCTTGTGATCACAGAGGTTTCTCTGTGCACCTTCTGGAAGAAGAAGCGCGAGCACGTTTCGTCCTGCTCCACGGAGCGGACCCTGGACCGGAAGATAACCTTGGAGGCCTCCGAGGCAAAGAGCGAGGCTTGCTGGCTCTTCACCTCCCGGAGGTCCTCCTTGACATCAACCCCCACCGACTGCAGTTGGAGTAGCTCCTGCATGCTTTTCTGGAGTCGGGACATTTCCCCCTGTCTCTCCCTGGCCTTCTGAACCCCTTTGCGGATAAAGAACCTCTTGATGTTGCCCTTGATGGTTTCCCACCAGAGCGATGGAGGCTCAAAGAAGGGTTTCACGGTTCTCCAACCGTGGTAAACCCTTTTGAGTTCCTCGAGGTTCTCTGGGGTCAACAGTTCTACATTAAGCTTCCAGGACCCCCTGCCCACTTTCTGGTTTTCCTCCAGCTGACAGTCTGCCAGCAGGAGGCAGTGGTCAGAGAAGAACACCGGCTTGACGTCGGTGGACCTGACCGTGAGCGCGCGGGATGCAAACATGAAGTCGATCCTGGAGCGGACAGACCCGTCTGGCCGCGACCACGTGTATCTACGCTGCCCTCCGTCTGCTGGATTGCTGAAGACGTCGAGCAGCTTGGCATCTTTGACTGTTTCCAGCAGGGCTCTGGACGTAGCGTCCAGTTTACTTTCGGCCCTGTTGGATCTGCCGGCCTTGTCAATGATACAGTTAAAGTCCCCACCCAGTATGATTGGCCTGGAGGTGGTGAGTAGCAGTGGCAGCTGTTCAAAGAGTGCCAGCCGCTCGGTCTTGACGGCAGGGGCATACACATTAATCAGCCTGAGAGGGCAGTTTTTGTACGTGATGTCTGCTACGAGGAGGCGCCCCCCTACCACCTCCTTAACTTCGGAGATGGTGAAGTCACCTCCTCGCAGCAGAATGCCTAGGCCGGATGAACGGCAGTCGTTCCCACCTGACCAGATGGACGGTCCGTGGGACCACACACTCGACCAGCGCCTGTAGTTGCTGAGGTGTGGTATTCCACACTCCTGCAGGAACAGCAGGTCGGCCTTGACCTTGGCCAGGTAGGACAAGCTGGCCACACATCTCAAACTATCTTTAAAGCTGCGAACATTTAAAGAGTAAGAGTCTTAACAACACCAGGTTAAAGTCCAACAGGTTTATTTGGTAGCAAATGCCATTAGCTTTCGGAGCGCTGCTCCTTTGTCAGATGGAGTGGAAATCTGCTCTCAAACAGGGCACAGAGACACAAAATCAAGTTACAGAATACTGATTAGAATGCGAATCTCTACAGCCAACCAGGTCTTAAAGATACAGACAATGTGAGTGGAGGGAGCATTAAGCACAGGTTAAAGAGATGTGCATTGGCTCCAGACAGGACAGCCAGTGAGATCCTGCAAGTCCAGGAGGCAAGCTGTGGGGGTTACTGATAATGTGACATAAACCCAACATCCTGGTTTAGGCCGTCCTCATGTGTGCGGAACTTGGCTATTAGTTTCTGCTCAGCGACTCTGTGCTGTCGTGTGTCATGAAGGCCGCCTTGGAGAACGCTTACCCGAAGATCAGAGGCTGAATGCCTGTGACCGCTGAAGTGCTCCCCGACAGGAAGAGAACAGTCTTGCCTGGTGATTGTCGAGCGGTGTTCATTCATCCATTGTCGTAGCGTCTGCATGGTTTCGCCAATGTACCATGCCTCGGGACATCCTTTCCTGGAGTGTATCTGGTAGACAATGTTGGCCGAGTTGCAAGAGTAGGTACCGTGTACCTGGTGGATGGTGTTCTCACGTGAGATGATGGCATCCGTGTCGATGATCCGGCACGTCTTGCAGAGGTTACTGTGGCAGGGTTGTATGGTGTCGTGGTCACTGATCTCCTGAAGGCTGGGTAATTTGCTGCGGACAATGGTCTGTTTGAGGTTGTGCGATTGTTTGAAGGCAAGAAGTGGGGGTGTGGGGATGGCCTTGGCGAGATGTTCGTCTTCATCAATGACATGTTGAAGGCTCCGGAGGAGATGCTGTAGCTTCTCCGCTCCGGGGAAGTACTGGACGACGAAGGGTACTCTGTCCACCGTGTCCCGTGTTTGTCTTCTGAGGAGGTTGCTGCGGTTTTTCGCTGTGGCGCGTTGGAACTGTTGATCAATGAGTCGCGCGTCATATCCTGTTCTTATGAGGGCATCTTTCAGCGTCTGGAGGTGTCTGTTGCAATCCTCCTCATCCGAGCAGATCCTGTGTATATGGAGGGCTTGTCCGTAGGGGATGGCTTCTTTAACGTGTTTAGGGTGGAAGCTGGAGAAGTGGAGCATCGTGAGGTTATTCGTGGGCTTGCGGTACAGTGAGGTGCTGAGGTGACCGTCCTTAATGGAGATGCGTGTGTCCAAGAATGCAACCGATTCCGGAGAGTAGTCCATGGTGAGTCTGATGGTGGGATGGAACTTGTTAATGTCATCATATAGTTGTTTCAGTGATTGTTCACCATGACCATTACGGAGACTTGGATGTCTCAGGGACAGGACTGGATACTCCAGGTGCCGGGATTCAGATGTTTCAGGAAGGACAGGGAGGGAGGCAAGAGAGGGGGTGGAGTGGCACTGCTGATCAGGGATAGTGTCACAGCTGCAGAGAAGGTGTATGCTGTGGCGGGATTGTCTACAGAGTCTCTGTGGGTGGAAGTTCAGAGTGGGAAGGGGCTGGTCAGTTTGCTGGGAGTTTTCTATAGGCTGCCCAATAGTAACAGGGAGGTGGAGGAGCAGATAGGGAAACAGATCCTGGAGAGATGCAGTAATAGCAGAGTTGTTGTGATAGGAGACTTTAATTTCCCAAACATAGATTGGAATATCCCTAGGGTAAGGGGATTGGATGGGGAAGAATTTGTTAGGTGTGTTCAGGAGGGTTTCCTGACACAGCATAGAACATAGAACATAGAAAGTCACAGCACAAACAGGCCCTTCGGCCCACAAGTTGCGCCGATCACATCCCCACCTCTAGGCCTATCTATAGCCCTCAATCCCATTAAATCCCATGTACTCATCCAGAAGTCTCTTAAAAGACCCCAACGAGTTTGCCTCCACCACCACCGACGTCAGCCGATTCCACTCACCCACCACCCTCTGAGTGAAAAACTTACCCCTGACATCCCCCCTGTACCTACCCCCCAGCACCTTAAACCTGTGTCCTCTCGTAGCAACCATTTCAGCCCTTGGAAATAGCCTCTGAGAGTCCACCCTATCCAGACCCCTCAACATCTTGTAAACCTCTATCAGGTCACCTCTCATCCTTCGTCTCTCCAGGGAGAAGAGACCAAGCTCCCTCAACCTATCCTCATAAGGCATGCCCCCCAATCCAGGCAACATCCTTGTAAATCTCCTCTGCACCCTTTCAATGGCTTCAACATCTTTCCTGTAATGAGGTGACCAGAACTGCGCGCAGTCCTCCAAGTGGGGTCTAACCAGGGTCCTATAAAGCTGCAGCATTATCTCCCGACTCCTAAACTCAATCCCTCGATTAATGAAGGCTAGTACGCCATACGCCTTCTTGACCGCATCCTCCACCTGCGAGGCCGATTTAAGAGTCCTATGGACCCGGACCCCAAGGTCCTTCTGATCCTCTACACTGCTAAGAATGGTACCCTTCATTTTATACTGCTGCTCCATCCCATTGGATCTGCCAAAATGGATCACTACACACTTATCCGGGTTGAAGTCCATCTGCCACTTCTCCGCCCAGTCTTGCATTCTATCTATGTCTCGCTGCAACTTCTGACATCCCTCCAAACTATCCACAACACCACCTACCTTGGTGTCGTCAGCAAACTTACCAACCCATCCCTCCACTTCCTCATCCAGGTCATTTATGAAAATGACAAACAGCAAGGGTCCCAGAACAGATCCCTGGGGCACTCCACTGGTCACTGACCTCCATGCAGAGAAAGACCCCTCCACAGCCACTCTCTGCCTTCTGCAGGCAAGCCAGTTCTGGATCCACAAGGCAACAGCCCCTTGGATCCCATGCCCTCTCACTTTCTCAAGAAGTCTTGCATGGGGGACCTTATCGAACGCTTTGCTGAAGTCCATATAGACCACATCCACCGAGCATGTGGACAAGCCTACAAGAGGAGAGGCTGTACTTGATCTGATACTGACCAATGAACCTGGACAGGTGTCAGATCTCTCAGTGGGAGAGCATCTTGGGGATAGCGATCATAACTTTATCTCCTTTAGGCTTGCATTGGAGAAACAGAGGATCAGGCAAGCTCGGAAAGTGTTTATATGGAGTAAGGGGAAATATGAAGACATTAGACAGCAAATTAGAGGAGTAAATTGGAAGGAGGTATTCTCGGGGAAATGTACTGAAGAGAGGTGGCAGTTTTTCAAGGAATGTCTATCTAGAGTTCTACAGGACAACGTTCCGACAGGGAGGTGTTGGTCGGTTGGTGGTGCACGAAAGTTGTGCGGGACCTAGTCGAGAAGAAAAGGAAAGCGTACAAAAGGCTCAGAGAGCTTGGCGAAGATAGGGATTTAGAAGAGTATACGGCTTGTAGGAAGGGACTAAAGAAGGAAATTAGGAGAGCCAGAAGGGGTCACGAGAAGGCCCTGGCAGGTAGGATTAAGGAGAACCCTAAGGTGTTCTATAAATATGTGAAGAGTAAAAGGATGAGACGTGACGGAATAGGGCCTATAAAAGGTGAAGGCGGGAAAGTCTGTACGGAACCAGTAGAAATGGCAGAGGTGCTCCTTGAGTATTTTGCCTCGGTTTTCACAGAGAAGGACCTGGGTGGATGTACTGTGGGCTTGCGGTGGACTGAAAGGATTGAGTATGTGGACTTTAACAAAGAGGTTGTGATGGAATCTTTGAATGGCATCAAGATAGATAAGTCGCCGGGTCCGGATGGGATGTATCCCCGGGATAGAGGCAGAGGGATAAAAGGTGGGGGGGTGGCATTGTTGGTCAGGGAAAATGTTACAGCGGTACTCAGGCAGGATAGATTAGGGAGCTTGTCTACAGAGGCCCTATGGGTGGAGCTGAGAAACAGGAAAGGTATGACCACATTAATGGGCTTGTATTATAGACCACCCAATAGTCAGCGAGAATTGGAGGAGCAAATCAGCGGAGAGATAGCTGACAACTGCAAGAAACACAAAGTTGTGATAGTAGGGGATTTTAATTTTCCACATATAGATTGGGACTCGCATACTGTTAAAGGTTTAGATGGGGTAGAATTTGTAAAATGTGTTCAGGAGAATTTTCTACATCAGTATATAGAGGTGCCAACTAGAGAGGATGCGATATTGGATCTCCTATTGGGAAATGAGTTAGGGCAGGTGATGGATGTGAGTGTGAGGGAACACTTTGGATCCAGTGATCATAATGCCATTAGTTTCAACCTGATCATGGATAAGGATAGATCTGGTCCTCGGGTTGAAGTTCTGAACTGGAAAAAGACCAAATTTGATGAAATGAGAAGGGATCTGGGAAGTGTGGACTGGCACAGGCTGTTCTCTGGTAAGGATGTAAATGGAAAGTGGGAGGCCTTCAAAGGAGAAATTTTGAGAGTGCAGAGTTTGTATGTTCCTGTCAGGATTAAAGGCAAAGTAAATAGGAATAAGGAACCTTGGTTCTCGAGGGAGATTGTAACACTGATTAAGAGGAAGAGAGAGTTGTATGAAATGTACAGGCAGCAAGGAACAGATCAGATGCTCGAGGAGTATAAAAAGTGCAAGAAGCTACTTAAGAGGGAAATCAGGAGGGCTAAAAGAAGACATGAGGTTGCTTTGGCAGACAGAGTGAAGGAAAATCCAAAGAGCTTCTATAGGTATGTTAGGAGCAAAAGGATAGTGAGGGATAAAATTGGTCCTCTTGAAAACCAGAGTGGTAGACTGTGTATGGAACCAAAAGAGATGGGGGAGATACTAAATGGTTTTTTTGCATCCGTATTTGCTGAGGAAACTGGCATGGAGTCTACGGAAATAGGGCAAACAGGTAGGGAGGTCATGGAACCTTTACAGATTTAAGGGGAGGAGGTGCTCGCTGTCTTGAGGCAAATCAGAGTGGATAAATCCCCAGGACCAGACAGGGTATTCCCACGGACCTTGAGGGAAGCTAGTGTTGAACTTGCAGGGGCCCTGGCAGACATATTTAAAATGTCAGTATTCACGGGGGAGGTGCCGGATGATTGGAGGGTGGCTCATGTTGTTCCATTGTTTAAAAAAGGTTCCAAAAGAAATCCGGGAAATTATCGGCCAGTAAGTTTGACGTCGGTGGTGGGCAAGTTATTGGAAGGTATGATAAGGGATAGGATCTACAAATATTTGGATAGACAGGGACTTATTGGGGAGAGTCAACATGGCTTTGTGCGTGGTAGGTCATGTTTGACCAATCTATTAGAGTTTTTCGAGGAGGTTACCAGGAAAGTGGATGAAGGGAAGGCGGTGGATGTTGTCTACCTGGATTTCAGCAAGGCCTTTGACATGGTCCCTCATGGGAGGTTAAGGTTCAGTCGCTCGGTATACATGGGGAGGTAGTAAATTGGATTAGGCACTGGCTCAATGGAAGAACACAGTAAGAAGTTTAACAACACCAGGTTAAAGTCCAACAGGTTTATTTGGTAGCAAAAGCCACACAAGCTTTCGAGGCTCTAAGCCCCTTCTTCAGGTGAGTGGGAATTCTGTTCACAAACAGAACTTATAAAGACACAGACTCAATTTACATGAATAATGGTTGGAATGCGAATACTTACTTACTTACTTAAAGTATTCGCATTCCAACCATTATTCATGTAAATTGAGTCTGTGTCTTTATAAGTTCTGTTTGTGAACAGAATTCCCACTCACCTGAAGAAGGGGCTTAGAGCCTCGAAAGCTTGTGTGGCTTTTGCTACCAAATAAACCTGTTGGACTTTAACCTGGTGTTGTTAAACTTCTTACTGTGTTTACCCCAGTCCAACGCCGGCATCTCCACATCAATGGAAGAAGCCAGAGAGTGGTTGTGGAGGATTGCTTCTCTGAGTGGAGGCCTGTGACTAGTGGTGTGCCGCAGGGATCGGTGTTGGGTCCATTGTTGTTTGTCATCTATATCAATGATCTGGATGATAATGTGGTAAATTGGCTCAGCAAGTTTGCTGATGATACAAAGATTGGAGGTGTAGTGGACAGTGAGGAAGGTTTTCAAAGCTTGCAGAGGGATTTGGACCAACTGGAAAAATGGGCTGAAAAATGGCAAATGGAATTTAACGCAGACAAGTGTGAGATATTGCACATTGGAAGGACAAACCAAAGTAGAACGTACAGGGTAAATGGTAGGACTCTGAAGAGTGCAGTTGAACAGAGGGATCTGGGAATACAGGTACAGAATTCCCTAAAAGTGACGTCACAGGTGGATAGGGTCGTAAAGAGTGCCTTTGGTACATTGGCCTTTATAAATCGGAGTATCGAGTATAAAAGTTGGAGTGTTATGGTAAGGTAATATAAGGCATTGGTGAGGCCGAATTTGGAGTATTGTGTACAGTTTTGGTCACCGAGTTACAGGAAGGATGTAAATAAGGTTGAAAGAGTGCAGAGAAGGTTCACAAGGATGTTGTCGGGACTTGAGAAGCTGAGTTACAGAGAGAGATTGAATAGGTTGGGACTTTATTCCCTGGAGCGTAGAAGATTGAGGGGAGATTTGATAGAGGTGTATAAGATTTTGATGGGTATAGATAGAGTGAATGCAAGCAGGCTTTTTCCGCTGAGGCTTGGGGAGAAAAAAACCAGAGGGCATGGGTTAAGGGTGAAAGGAGAAAAGTTTAAAGGGAATATTAGGGGGGGGCTTCTTCACGCAGAGAGTGGTGGGAGTGTGGAATGAGCTGCCGGATAAAGTGGTAAATGCGGGGTCACTTTTAACATTTAAGAAAAACTTGGACGGGTTCATGGATGAGAGGGGTGTGGAGGGATATGGTCCAAGTGCAGGTCAGTGGGACTGGCAAAAAATGGTTCGGCACAGACAAGAAGGGCCAAAAGGCCTGTTTCTGAGCTGTAATTTTCTATGGTTCTATGGTTCTATGGTACTGTGGGAGGCGAGGGAAGAGATTGCAGAGCCTCTGGCGATGATCTTTGCGTCGTCGATGGAGACGGGAGAGGTGCCGGAGGATTGGAGGATTGCGGATGTGGTTCCTATTTTCAAGAAGGGGAATAGGGATAGCCCAGGTAATTACCGACCGGTGAGTCTAACCTCAGTGGTTGGTAAACTGATGGAGAAGATCCTGAGGGACAGGATATATGAGCATTTAGAGAGGTTTAGTATGCTCAAGAATACTCAGCATGGCTTTGTCAAGGGCAGATCGTGCCTTACGAGCCTGGTGGAGTTCTTCGAAAATGTGACTAAACACATTGACGAAGGGAAGGCGGTAGATGTGGTTTATATGGATTTTAGCAAGGCGTTTGATAAGGTCCCCCATGCAAGGCTTCTAGAAAAAGTGAGAGGGCATGGGATCCAAGGGGCTGCTGCCTGGTGGATCCAGAACTGGCTTGCCCAAAGGATGTGGAGATGCCGGTGTTGGACTGGGGTAAACACAGTAAGAAGTTTAACAACACCAGGTTAAAGTCCAACAGGTTTATTTGGTAGCAAAAGCCACACAAGCTTTCGGAGCTCCAAGCCCCTTCTTCAGGTGAGTGGGAATTCTGTTCACAAACAGAGCATATAAAGACACAAACTCAATTTACATGAATAATGTTTGGAATGCGAATACTTACAACTAATCAAGTCTTTAAGAAACAAAACAATGTGAGTGGAGAGAGCATCAAGACAGGCTAAAAAGATGTGTATTGTCTCCAGACAAGACAGCCAGTGAAACTCTGCAGGTCTAGGCAACTGTGGGGGTTACAAATAGCTGCGACAACGGATGAATGAACACCGCTCGACAATCACCAGGCAAGACTGTTCTCTTTCTGTTGGGGAGCACTTCAGCGGTCATGGGCATTCGGCCTCTGATATTCGGGTAAGCGTTCTCCAAGGCGGCCTTCGCGAGACACGACAGCGCAGAGTCGCTGAGCAGAAACTGATAGCCAAGTTCCGCACACACGAGGACGCCTCAACTGGGATATTGGGTTCATGTCACACTATTTGTAACCCCCACAGTTGCCTAGACCTGCAGAGTTTCACTGGCTGTCTTGTCTGGAGACAATACACATCTTTTTAGCCTGTCTTGATGCTCTCTCCACTCACATTGTTTTGTTTCTTAAAGACTTGATTAGCTGTAAGTATTCGCATTCCAACCATTATTCATGTAAATTGAGTTTGTGTCTTTATATGCTCTGTTTGTGAACAGAATTCCCACTCACCTGAAGAAGGGGCTTGGAGCTCCGAAAGCTTGTGTGGCTTTTGCTACCAAATAAACCTGTTGGACTTTAACCTGGTGTTGTTAAACTTCTTACTGTGTTTGCCCAAAGGAGGCAGAGAGTGGGTATAGATGGGTCTTTTTCTAAATGGAGGTCGGTCACCAGTGGTGTGCCCCAGGGATCTGTTCTGGGACCCTTGCTGTTTGTCATTTTCAGAAATGACCTGGATGAGGAAGCGGAGGGATGGGTTGGTAGGTTTGCCGATGACACAAAGGTTGGTGGGGTTGTGGATTGTCTGGAGGGATGTCAGAAGTTACAGAGGGACATAGATAGGATGCAAGACTGGGCGGACAAGTGGCAGATGGACTTCAACCCAGATAAATGCGTCGTGGTCCATTTTGGTAGGTCAAATGGGATGAAGGAGTACAATATAAAGAGAAAGACTCTTAGTACTGTAGAGGATCAGAAGGACCTTGGGATCCGGGTCCATAGGACTCTAAAATCGGCCCCGCAGGTGGAGGAGGTGGTTAAGAAGGTGTATGGTGTGCTGGCCTTCATCAATCGAGGGATTGAGTTTAGGAGTCCGGGGATAATGATGCAGCTATATAAGACCCTCGTCAGACCTCACTTGGAGTACTGTGCTCAGTTCTGGTCGCCTCACTATAGGAAGGATGTGGAAAAGATTGAAAGGGTGCAGAGGAGATTTACAAGGATGTTGCCTGGATTGAGTGGCATGCCTTATGAGGATAGGCTGAGGGAGCTCGGTCTTTTCTCCTTGGAGAGACGTAGGATGAGAGGAGACCTCATAGAGGTATATAAGATGTTGAGAGGCATAGATTGGGTGGACTCTCAGAGCCTTTTTCCCAGGGTGGAAATGTCTGCTACGAGAGGACACAGGTTTAAGGTGCTGGGGGGTAGGTACAGGGGAGATGTTAGGGGTAAGTTTTTCACACAGAGGGTGGTGGGCGAGTGGAATCGGCTGCCGTCAGTGGTGGTGGAGGCGAACTCAATAGGGTCTTTTAAGAGACTCCTGGATGAGTACATGGAGCTTAATAGGATGGAGGGTTATAGGTAGGTCTAGAAGGTAGGGATGTGTTCGGCACAACTTGTGGGGCCGAAGGGCCTGTTTGTGCTGTAGTTTTTCTATGTTTCTATGTTTCTATGAGTCTAAGGGAAGAAAATGTCATCGATGTATCTAGTGTATAGCATCGGTTGAAGGTCCTGTGCGGTGAAGAAGTCTTGTTCACACTGCACAGACCTTCAACTGATGCTATACACTCGATGCATCGATGCTATTTTCTTCCTTTGGAGTCATGGTGAACAATCACTGAAACAACTATATGATGACATCAACAAGTTCCATCCCACCATCAGACTCACCATAGACTACTCTCCAGAATCGGTTGCATTCTTGGACACGCGCATCTCCATTAAGGACGGTCACCTCAGCACCTCACTGTACCGCAAGCCCACGGATAACCTCACGATGCTCCACTTCTCCAGCTTCCACCCGAAACACGTTAAAGAAGCCATCCCCTACGGACAAGCCCTCCGTATACACAGGATCTGCTCGGATGAGGAGGATCGCAACAGACACCTCCAGACGCTGAAAGATGCCCTCATAAGAACAGGATATGGCGCTCGACTCATCGATCGACAGTTCCGACGCGCCACAGCGAAAAACCGCACCGACCTCCTCAGAAGACAAACACGGGACACGGTGGACAGAGTACCCTTCGTCGTCCAGTACTTCCCCGGAGCGGAGAAGCTACGGCATCTCCTCCGGAGCCTTCAACATGTCATTGATGAAGACGAACATCTCGCCAAGGCCATCCCCACACCCCCACTTCTTGCCTTCAAACAACCACGCAACCTCAAACAGACCATTGTCCGCAGCAAACTACCCAGCCTTCAGGAGAACAGTGACCACGACACCACACAACCCTGCCACAGCAACCTCTGCAAGACGTGCCGGATCATCAACACGGATGCCATCATCTCACGTGAGAACACCATCTACCAGGTACACAGTACCTACTCTTGCAACTCGGCCAACGTTGTCTACCAGATACACTCCAGGAAACGATGTCTCGAGGCATGGTACATTGGCGAAACCATGCAGACGCTACGACAACGGATGAATGAACACCGCTCGACAATCACCAGGCAAGACTGTTCTCTTCCTGTGGGGGAGCACTTCAGCGGTCACCGGCATTCAGCCTCTGATCTTCGGGTAAGCGTTCTCCAAGGCGGCCTTCATGACACACGAAAGCGCAGAGTCGCTGAGCAGAAACTGATAGCCAAGTTCCGCACACATGAGGACGGCCTCAACCAAGATATTGGGTTCATGTCGCACTATTTGTAACTCCCACAGTTGCCTGGACCTGCAGAGTTTCACTGGCTGTCTTGTCTGGAGACAATACACATCTTTTTAGCCTGTCTTGATGCTCTCTCCACTCACATTGTTTTGTTTCTTAAAGACTTGATTAGCTGTAAGTATTCGCATTCCAACCATTATTCATGTAAATTGAGTCTGTGTCTTTATAAGCTCTGTTTGTGAACAGAATTCCCACTCACCTGAAGAAGGGGCTTAGAGCTCCGAAAGCTTGTGTGGCTTTTGCTACCAAATAAACCTGTTGGACTTTAACCTGGTGTTGTTAAACTTCTTTCTGGAGTGACAGCCTGCACACAGGGAGCAGACCCGCCCCCAGAACACAGCCACCAATCCCGGGGCTGCAATCTGTGTGAGTGGCAGCGACACTAACCAATAGGAAGGAGGGGAAGGCGGGACTGCCGTGTGATTAACATACCTTGAACCAATCAGCACTTCATGTCAGGCTTTTGCCGAACTGGCGAATGGGGTTGGATATGCAAATGAAGCAATAAATAAAGCCGATACCTTACAGAGAAATATTTCCCCATTTTATTTCCCAGTGCTGGCATGCAGCTAGATTCCAGAAACATATACAGGTAAAAGCTTGTTTGGAGCGGCAGTGTCAGTATACACTCAGCTTCATGTTAAAGTGATAGGCTCTGGTAGACGGAACAGGGACTTAGCTATTTAATTTGGGCCTGGATGCCAGATGGCAGGATTGTTCCTGTAACAAGAATTTTTGGGTTGGGGAGTTGGATGGGGCTCCCTGCACGGGGATGCCATTCTATGGATTCCTCTTCCTTCTCCCTCGTTAATGACTAACGTTAATATAGTGAAGTGTGTAAGGAAGGCTGTGTCTGGATCGGGGTGCCTGAGCCTTGCACAGTCTGAAAGCCCCGCTGGTTAGGTGCATTGGCTGTGCTAAATTCTCTGTTACCCATGCTGGAGTGTGGCCACTGGGGGATTTTCACAGTAATTGCGGTGTTAATCTAAGCCTCTTTGTAACTAACGAATAAACTTTAAACGTTCCAAATATTTCAGAATGACTGTGACAGGAACTGCAACCGTATTCAAGTTTTCTACAGCGATTATGTTACACTCTGAGGTGCTTCAAACAAACAAAATACCTTAACAGACATTCCAAATTGGTCATTGCTAAAAGTGCAATCATGTTCAAGTTGTCCACATAGACCAATTTTTAAAAAAATCATTTACGGGATGTTAGCATCACTGGCTAGGCTAGCTTTTATTTCCTATCCCTAGTTGCTCATGAGAAATTGGCGGTGAGCTGTCTTCTTGATCCACTGCAGTTGCTGAGGTGTAGGTACACCCACCATGCTGTTAGGTAGGGAATTCCAGGATTTGACCCACTGACAGTGAAGGAATGGCCAATATGTTTCCAAGTCAGGATGGTGAGTGAATTGGAGGAGAACCTGCAGATGATAATGTGGAAGTTAGGTTAAAGACAATTGTGAAAATTAAAGTTCCATAATTATCAAAAAAACTCTGTCAAGTAATGGAAAATGATTAACCAAACAAGGCCTTCAGCAATGCCGTCAGTAAAGCCAACACTTACTCAAGATAAGCGACTGTATCCAAAAACCTTGTTCCATAAACACCGCATTCCAAGACTAGGATACAGGATAAAAACAAAGAACAAGTCACCATGACAATTACCAAATAGCAAGATATGGGGACATGCTATGCTAATGAAGGATTGGCAGGAGACAGTCTTCTATTGGATGAGAAAGGGCAAAAGGCTATGCTATGATTGGTGGATATGTATGCAAATAAAGAATTAGAAAAATTGCTTGTTTCTCATTTGCTGTAATTAACTATAACTGCAACATTTTCCGTATGAATCAATAGAGCACCTTGCAATGCTGGGCGCTGCATTGTGTTCTCACATTGTGCACAAGCTATTAAAGTTTGGAAATATAGTACTCTGGGTTTAAGTGTTGTCTGTATTGTCCAAGTGTTGTCCAAGTCAACTGCAGTTTAAGTGATATCTGTATCCAAAGCCCTTTACAATGATGTTCCCCTACACTTGCTGCATGTGATCTTCTAGATGGTTTCAATCAATAGGTGAGAATCAGGACTACGTGCTCGGGGACGCGCTGAAGCTTGGGGCAGCCGCCGCAAAGGCACAATGGGGAAAGACCACTGTGTAAAGCATCTCAACCGAGGCAGACCGAGGGCCGGGTAACTGCAGAATACCCTCGGCCTGCGTAACTGTGTGCCAACCTGAAAAATAACGGCACACAGTAAACTCTGATGTACGTACATAGTTTTAAGTAATGAATGTAATGTTTTGTAAATAAGCACTGTATTGTACTGTAAAAATGATTCTTTTTTGCACTGTTTGTAACTTTTGGATCTGTCATTTTGCAATGTTTTATCTGGCAGGTTTTTTTATGAATAAAGTATATTTTTGAAATGAAATAAATGGGTGGGAATCAGATAGGTTTCAGATCAGGTCTGGAGTCAGGCAGGGCTGCCCTCTCTCTTCCGTCCTTTTTGTGTGTTGCATTGAACCCTTTGCCAAGGCTCTCAGAAGCAACCCAGGCATCAAAGGGGTTACAATCGCAGGCAGCGGAGGCACGCAGGTCATGGATGATGTGGCTTTCTTCTGCTTGGACTCCTCGTCTGTTCACAGGCTCCTCCAAGTCTGTGAGCAGTTCGAGCTGGCCTTAAGAGCCTAAGTCAACGGGGCAAGAGCGAGGCCATGTTCTTCGGGAACATGAGTCGGACACTTTAGGAACTTTCAAGCGGTTGTTGGATAGGCACATGGAGCACACCAGAATGATAGGGAGTGGGATAGCTTGATCTTGGTTTCGGACAAAGCTCGGCACAACATTGAGGGCCAAAGGGCCTGTACTGTGTTGTACTGTTCTATGTTCTATTAACTGGGCTGACAGATCCTTTGTCCCTTTCACCGTCAGGGCAGACTACCTCAAGGTGCTGGGGATATGGTTCGGAGCGGCTGGGGCATGCGCCAAAAACTGGGAGGAGCGCATCGCCAAAGCGAGGCAAAAGTTGGGCTTGTGGGAGCAACGCTCCCTCTCCACCACCAGAAAAAAACCTGGTCATCCGGTGCGAGGTCCTGTCCGTGTTGTTGTACGTGGCGCAGGTGTGGCCTCTCCCCAAATCCTGCGCAGCAGCAGTGACCCGGGCCATCTTCAAGTTTATCTCGAGAACAAAGATGGGTCGTGTCCGCAGGGAGGCGATGCACAAATCTCCAGAGAACGGAGGGAAAAACGTTCCCAACGCCGCCCTCATCCTGATGGCCACCTTTGTGTGCGGCTGCATCAAGCTGTGTGTAGATCCTCGGTACAGTAACAGCAAGTGCCACTATTTTTTGAGGTTCTACCTGTCCCAAGTGTTGCAGAGGATGGGTCTGGCCACATTGCCGCGGAACGCTCCAAGTAGTTGGACCGTACCGCAGCACCTGTCCTTCGTGGAGAAATTTTTCTGGAAACACACCTTTGACCACATGGCTATCAAGCAGTGGTCAGCACGTAATGTCCTTGAGGCCCTGAGAGAAAAGGAGACGGCAGATCCTGTCGGATGGTTCCCTGAGCGGACTGTCAATGTCATTTGGCAGAATGCCTCATCACCAGAACTCACAAACAAGCACCAAGCCCTGGCTTGGCTGGTGGTGAGAAGGGCACTCCCCGTCAGATCCTTTATGCATGCCCGAGGGCTCAACCTCACCGCACGCTGCCCTCGAAGCGGCTGCGGGGCTGATGAGACGGTGGCACACCTCCTTGTGGAATGTGCCTTTGCAAAGAAGGTCTGGAACGAGATGCAGTGGTATTTGTCGCGGTTCGTCCCGGGCAGCTCGGTGACGCAGGACTCTGTGCTCTACGGGCTGTTTCCGGGAACGCACACCGAGACAAATATCAACTGCTGCTGGGGGGTCATCAACTCGGTGAAGGACGTACTTTGGTCCACCCGAAACTTGCTGATCTTCCAGCTGAAAGAATTGTCCTCGACCGAGTGTTGCAGACTGGCACATTCCAAGGTCCAGGACTACGTGCTCAGGGACGCGCTCAAGCTTGGGGCAGCCGCCGCAAAGGCACAATGGGGAAAGGCCACCGTGTAAAGCGTCTCAACCGAGGCAGACTGAGGGCCGGGTAACTGCAGAATACCCTCGGCCTGCGTAACTGTGTGCCAACCTGAAAAATAACGGCACACAGTAAACTCTGACACATGTATATAGTTTAAAATTTTGAATGTTATGTTGTGTAAATAAGCATCGTTTCATAGAATCATAGAAACCCTACAGTGCAGAAGGAGGCCATTCGGCCCATCGAGTCTGCATCGACCACAATCCCACCCAGGCCCTACCCCCACATATTTTACCCGCTAATCCCTCTAACCTACACATCCCAGGACTCTAAGGGGCAATTTTTTTTTAACCTGGCCAATCAACCTAACCCGCACATCTTTGGACTCGTACTGTAAAAATGACTTTTTTTTTCACTGTTTGTAATTATTGGATATGTTGTTTTGCAATGGTTTATTTGAGAGTTTTTTAATGAATAAAGTATATATTTGAAATAAAAAAAGAAGTGACCTTCTAGATGGTAGTGGTCATGGGTTTGGAAGATGCTGTCCTTAGTGAATTCCTGCAGTGCATCTTACAGATGGTACACACAGTCGCCACTGTTTGTCAGTGGTGGAAGGATTAAATGTTTGTGGAAGGGGTAACAATCAAGGGGCCTGCTTTTTCTTGGATGATGTCAAGTTTTGTCAGTGTTGTTGGAGTTGCACTCATCCAGGAAAGGGAAGCATATTCCATCGCACTTGTACCTTGTAGGTGGTGGACAGGCTTTGGAGGAGACAGGAGGTGAGTTACTCATTGCAGGATTCCTAGCTTTTGACCTGCTCTGGTAGCCACCGTACGTATATGGCTAGTCCAGCTCAGTTTCTGGTCAATGGCAATCCCAAGATGTTAAAAGTGGGGGATTCAGCAATGGAAATGCCATTGAATGTCAAGCGGTGATGGTTAGATTCTCTCTTGTTAGAGATGGGCATGGAGATGTGCACTTGTGTGGCACCAATGTCATTTGCCACTTGTCAGTCCAAGCCTGGATATTGTCCAGATCTTGCTGCATTTGAACATGGACTGCTTCAGTATCTGAGGAGTTGCAAATGGTGCTGAACATCGTGCAATCATCGGCGAACATTCCCACTCCTGACCTGATGATGGAAGGGAGGTCACTGATGAAGCAGCTGAAGATGGTTGGGTCTTGGACACTATCCTGAGGAACTCCTGCAGTGATGTCCTGGAGCTGAGATGACTGACTTCCAACCATCTTCTTTTGTGCCAGGTATGACTCAAAGCAGCGGGGAGTTTCCCCCCTGATTCCCATTGATTCCAGTTTTGCTCAGGCTCCTTGATGCCACACTCGGTCGAATGTCAAGGGCAGTCATCCTCATCTCACCTCTGACATTCTCATTGAAATCAGATGTGCTTTAATACAATTGTGATGAATAGAAACATAGAGGGTAGGAGCAGTAGTAGGCCATTCGGCCCTTTGAGCCTGCTCTGTTATTCAACACGATCCTGGCTGATCCTTTATCTCAATGCCATCCTCCAGCACTCTCCCCAAAACCTCTGGAAATCTGGAATCTGGAAATGTACACCAATACATGTGACAATAATCATAAATCAAATCAAATCAAAATCTATTTCCTTCTTAAATATATTCAGTGATTTGACATCCACAGCTTTCTGTGGTAAAGAATTCCACAGGTTCACCACCCTCTGAGTGAAGAAATTTCTCCTCATCTCAGTCCTAAATGGCCTACTCCATATCCTGAAACTGTGTCCCCTGGTTCGAGACCCTCCCCCAGCCAGAGGAAACAACATTCCTGCGTCCAATCTGTCCAACACTGTCAGAATTTATACATTTCAATGAGACCTCCTTTCATTCTTCTAAGCTTCAGTGAGTAAAATTAAAGTTTAGGTTTACATTAACATTGCAATGAAGTTTACTGTGAAAATCCCCTAGTCGCCACACTCTGGTGCCTGTTCGGGTACATTGAGGGAGAATTTAGCATGGCGAATGCATCTAACCAGCACGTCTTTCGGACTGTGGGAGGAAACCAGAGCACCCAGAGGAAACCCACGCAGACATGGGGAGAATGTGCAGACTCCACACAGATAGTGACCCGAGGCTGGAATTGAACCCGGGTCCCTGGCGCTGGGAGGAAGCAGTGCTAACCACTGTGCCACCATGCCGCGTGGAGGCCCAGTCAACCCAATCTCTCCTCATGCAACAATGATCCATCCCAGGAATCAGTCTGGTGAACCAGGTGCCGGGATTCAGATGTTTCAGGAAGGACAGGGAGGGAGGCAAGAGAGGGGGTGGAGTGGCACTGCTGATCAGGGATAATGTCACAGCTGTAGAGAAGGTGTATGCTGTGGAGGGATTGTCTGCAGAGTCTCTGTGGGTGGAAGTTCGGAGTGGGAAGGGGTCGATCACTTTGCTGGGAGTTTTCTATAGGCCGCCCAATAGTAACAGGGAGGTGGAGGAGCAGATAGGGAAACAGATCCTGGAGAGTTGCAATAATAGCAGAGTTGTTGTGATGGGAGACTTTAATTTCCCAAACATAGATTGGAATATCCCTAGGGTAAGGGGATTGGATGGGGAGGAGTTTGTTAGGTGTGTTCAGGAAGGTTTCCTGACACAGCATGTGGACAAGCCTACAAGAGGAGAGGCTGTACTTGATCTGATATTGACCAATGAACCTGGACAGGTGTCAGATCTCTCAGCGATCATAACTCTATCTCCTTTATGCTTGCATTGGAACAAGAGAGGATCAAGCAAGCTAGGAAAGCGTTTATATGGAGTAAGGGGAAATATGAAGACATAAGGCAGCAAATTAGAGGAGTAAATTGGAAGGAGGTATTTTGGGGAAATGTACTGAAGAGAGGTGGCAGTTTTTCAAGGAATGTCTGTCTAGAGTTCTACAGGACAACGTTCCGAGCAGACAGGAAGGAGTTGGGAGGTTAAAGGAACCGTGGTGCACGAAAGCTGTGCGGGACCTAGTCGAGAAGAAAAGGAAAGCGTACAAAAGGTTCAGAGAGCTTGGCGAAGGTAGGGATCTAGATGAGTATACGGCTTGTAGGAAGGGACGAAAGAAGGAAATGAGGAGAGCCAGAAGGGGTCACGAGAAGGCCTTGGCAGGTAGGATTAAGGAAAACCCTAAGGCGTTCTATAAATATGTGAAGAGTAAAAGGATGAGACGTGAAGGAATAGGGCCTATAAAAGGTGAAGGCGGGAAAGTCTGGAGGGAACCAGTAGAAATGGCAGAGGTGCTTAATGAGTATTTTGTCTCGGTTTTCACAGAGGAGAAGGACCTGGATGGATGTACTGCGGGCTTGCGGTGGACTGAAAAGATTGAGTATGTGGACTTTAACAAAGAGGTTGTGCTGGAAACTTTGAATGGCATCAAGATAGATAAGTCGCCGGGTCCGGATGGGATGTACCCCAGGTTACTGTGGGAGGCGAGGGAAGAGATTGCATAGCCTCTGGCGATGATCTTTGCATCGTCGATGGAGACGGGGGAGGTGCCGGAGGATTGGAGGATTGCGGATGTGGTTCCTATTTTCAAGAAGGGGAATAGGGATAGCCCAGGAAACTACCGACTGGTGAGTCTAACCTCAGTGGTTGGTAAGCTGATGGAGAAGATCCTGAGGGACAAGATTTATGAGCATTTAGAGAGGTTTAGTCTGCTCAAGAATACTCAGCATGGCTTTGTCAAAGGCAGATCGTGCCTTACGAGCCTGGTGGAGTTCTTCGAAAATGTGAATAAACACATTGACGAAGGGAAAGCGGTAGATGTGGTTTATATGGATTTTAGCAAGGCGTTCGATAAGATCCCCCATGCAAGGCTTCTAGAAAAAGTGAGAGGGCATGGGATCCAAGGGGCTGCTGCCCTGTGGATCCAGAACTGGCTTGCCCAAAGGAGGCAGAGAGTGGGTATAGATGGGTCTTTTTCTAAATGGAGGTGTGCCCCAGGGATCTGTTCTGGGACCCTTGCTGTTTGTCATTTTCATAAATGACCTGGATGAGGAAGTGGAGGGATGGGTTGGTAAGTTTGCCGACGACACGAAGGTTGGTGGGGTTGTGGATAGTCTGGAGGGATGTCAGAAATTACAGAGGGACATAGATAGGATGCAAGACTGGGCGGAGAAGTGGCAGATGGACTTCAACCCGGATAAATGCGTAGTGGTCCATTTTGGCAGTCAAATGGGATGAAGGAGTACAATATCAAGGGAAAGACTCTTAGTACTGTAGAGGATCAGAAGGACCTGATGAAATATATCCTAGGAGTCTTTGGGAGGCAAGGGATGAGATTGCAGAGCCTTTGGCATTGATCTTTGCATCCTCACTGTCCACGGGGGTGGTGCCAGAGGACTGGAGAGTGGCAAATGTGGTTCCTCTGTTTAAGAAAGAGAATAGAAATGACCCTGGTAATTATAGGCCGGTTAGTCTTACTTCGGTGGTCGGTAAGTTGATGGAAAAGGTCCTCAGGGATAGGATTTACGACCATTTAGAAAGATGCAGCTTAATCCGGGATAGTCAGCACGGATTTGTGAAGGGCAAGTCTTGCCTCACAAATTTGATAGAATTTTTTGAGGAGGTAACTAAGTATGTAGATGAAGGTAGTGCAGTTGATGTCATATACATGGATTGTAGTAAGGCGTTTGATAAAGTCCCCCACGGTCAGCTTATGAAGAAAGTAAGGATGTGTGGGATAGAGGGAAGTTTGGCCGATTGGATGGGTAACTAACAGAAGACAGAGGGTGGTGGTGGATGGAAAATTTTCGGGCTGGAAACCGGTTACCAGCGGAGTGCCACAGGGATCAGTGCTTGGTCCTCTGCTATTTGTCATTTTTATAAATGACTTGGAGGAGGGGGCTGAAGGGTGGATCAGTAAATTTGCTGATGACACCAAGATTGGTGGAGTAGTGGATGAGGTGGAGGGCTGTTGTAGGCTGCAAAGAGATATAGATAGGATGCAGAACTGGGCTGAAAAATGGCAAATGGAGTTTAACCCTGACAAATGCGAGGTGATTCATTTTGGTAGGACAAATTTAAATGTGGATTACAGGGTCAAAGGTAGGGTTCTGAAGAATGTGGAGGAACAGAGAGATCTTGGGGTTCATATCCATAGATCTCTGAAGGTTGCCACTCAAGTGGATAGAGCCGTGAAGAAGGCCGATAGTGTGTTGCCGTTCATTAACAGGGGGTTTGAGTTTAAGAGCCGTGGGGTTATGCTGCAACTGTACAGATCCTTGGTGAGACCACATTTGGAATATTGTGTGCAGTTCTGGTCACCTCACTATAAGAAGGATGTGGAGACACTGGAAAGAGTGCAAAGGAGATTTACCAGGATGCTGCCTGGTTTGGAGGGTAGGTCTTATGAGGAAAGGTTGAGGGAACTTGGGCTTTTCTCTTTGGAGCGGAGGAGGTTGAGAGGAGACTTGATAGAGGTTTATAAGATGATGAGGGGGATAGATAGAGTGAACGTTCAAAGACTATTTCCTCGGGTGAATGGAGTGGTAACTAGGGGGCATAACTATAGAGTTCATGGTGGGAGATATAGGAAAGATGACCGAGGTAGGTTTTTTACTCAGAGAGTGGTTGGGGTGTGGAATGGACTGCCTGCAGTGATAGTGGAGTCAGAAACTTTAGGAACATTTAAGAAGCTATTGGATAGGCACATGGAGTACTTCGGGATGATAGGGAGAAAATAGCTTGATTTGGGTTTCAGACAAAGCTCGGCACAACAACGTGGGCTGAAGGGCCTGTTCTGTGCTGTACTGTTCTATGTTCTATGACCTTGGGGTCCGGGTCCATAGAACTCTAAAATCGGCCCCGCAGGTGGAGGAGGTGGTTAAGAAGGCATATGGTGTGCTGGCCTTTATCAATCGAGGGATTGAGTTTAGGAGTCCGGGGATAATGATGCAGCTATATAAGACCCTCGTCAGACCCCACTTGGATAACTGTGCTCAGTTCTGGTCGCCTCATTACAGGAAGGATGTGGAAAAGATTGAAAGGGTGCAGAGGCGATTTATAAGGATGTTGCCTGGATTGAGTGGCATGCCTTATGAGGATACGCTGAGGGAGATTGTTTTTTTCTCCTTGGAGAGACGTAGGATGAGAGGAGACCTAATAGAGGTATATAAGATGTTGAGAGGCATAGATCGGGTGGACTCTCAGAGGCTTTTTCCCAGGGTGGAAATGGCTGCTACGAGAGGACACAGGTTTAAGGTGCTGGGGGGTAGGTACAGGGGAGGTGTTAGGGGGAAGTTTTCCACACAGAGGGTGGTGGGCAAGTGGAATCGGCTGCCGTCAGTGGTGGTGGAGGCAAACTCAATAGGGTCTTTTAAGAGACTCCTGGATGTGTACATGGAACAGTCCAAAGAGGGTTATAGGTAGGTCTAAAAGGTAGGGATATGTTCGGCACAACTTGTGGGGCCAAAGGGCCTGTTTTGTGCTGTAGTTTTTCTATGTTTCTATGTTAACCTTCACTGCACTCTCTCTATGGCAAGTCTATCCTTTCTGAGATAAGTAAACAAAACTGCACATAATACTCCAGCTGTGGTCTCACCAAGGCCCTGTATAACTGCAGTAAGACATCCTTGCTCCTGTGCTCAAGTCCTCTTGCAATGAAGACCAACATACCATTTGCCTTCCTAACTGCTCGCTGTACCTTCATGCTTGCTTTCAGTGAGTTGCGTACTGGGACACCCTTTGTACATCAACAATTTCCCAGTCTAGCACCATAAAAATACTGTCACTCTGTTTCTCTGTCCGAACTGGATAACTTCCCATTTATCCATGTTATTCTGTATCAGCCATGTATTTGCCTAGTCACTTAACTTGTCGAAATCACCTTGAAGCCACATAAGACCATAAGACATCGGAGCAGAACTAGGCCCCCAGCGCATCGAGTCTGCTCCGTCATTCAATCATGGCTGATATATTTCTCATCCCCATTCTCCTGTCTTTTCCCCATAACCTCTGATCCCCTTATTAATCAAGAGCCTATCTATCTCTGTCTTAAAGACACTTGATGACCTGGCCTCCACAGCCTTCTGCGGCAAAGAGTCCCACAGATTCACCACTCTCTTAATATCCTCCTCACCACTCACATTCCCAACAAGTTTTGTGTCATCACCAAATGGAAATACTATATTTGGCTCCTTTATCTGAATCGTTGATGTATATTGTGAATAGCTGGGGCCCACACACTGATCCCTGCGGGATACCACTGGTCACTGCTGTCGCTTCGAAAAAGATCCATTTATTCCTTTTCTCTGTTCTTTGTCTGCTAACCAATTTTCAATCCATGCCAATATGTTGCCTCCAATCCCACGCACTTTAACTTAGCACACTAACCTCTTGTGTGGAACTTCATCAAAAGCTTTCTGAAAACCCAGATACACCACATCTACTGATTCTCCCTTATCCATTCTACTATCCTCAAAAAAACTCCAGTCGGTTTGTCAAACATGATTTCGCTTTCATAAATCCATGTTGACTTTGTCTAATTCTGTTGATATTTTTTAAGTGTCCTGCTATCACATCCTTTATCATGGACTCCAGCATTTTCCCTAATACTGATGTTTGGCTCACGGGGCTGCATCATAGAATCATCGAATCCCTACAGTGCAGAAGGAGGCCATTCAGCCCAACAAACCTGCACCACCAACAATCCCAACCAGGATCTATCCCTGTAACCCCACGTATTTACCCTGCCACGCCCCCTGACACTAAGGGGCAATTTAGTATGCCAATCAACCTAACCCACACATCTTTGGAGATCTTTGTAATTCCCTGCTTTCTTCCGCCCTCCCTTTTAAATAGCGTGATTACATGTACCACCCTCCAATCTGCCAGGACTGTTCCACTATTTCTATGGCCCCCTCCTTCAGTACCTGAAATACAGATTATCAGACCCTGGGGATTTACTGGCTTTCCATCCCATTAATTTTTCCAACAGTCCAAAGATGTGCAGGTTAGGTTGATTGGCCAGGTTAAAAAAATTGTCCCTTAGAGTCCTGAGATGCGTAGGTTGGAGGGATTAGCGGGTAAAATATGTGGGGGTAGGGCCTGGGTGGGATTGTGGTCGGTGCAGACTCGATGGGCCGAATGGCCTCCTTCTGCACTGTAGGGTTTCTATGTTTCTATGTAACACTATTTTGCGAGTAAAACTCATTTCCTTCAATTCCTCCTTCTCACTAAAGCCTTGGTTCCTGAGCATTTCTGGAAATTTATTTGCGTCTCCCTCCGTGAAGTCAGAACTAAAGTAGTTTTTTAATTGCTTTTCCATTTCCTTGTTCTCTATTAGAAATTCTCCTGTTTTGGATTGTAAGGGATCTACATTTGTCTTCATGAATCTTTTTCTTTTTATATACTTATAGGAATTGTTACTTTCCGCTTTTATGTTATTTGCAAGTTTACTCCCATCCTCTATTTTTCCCCTCAATCAATCTCTTTATCCTCCTTTGCTGAATTCTAAACTGTTCCCAATCCTCAGGCTTGCTACTTTTTCTAATGACTTTATATGACTCTTCTTTGGATCTAATATTTTTCTTGATTTCTTTTATAAACCTTGGTTGGACTACTTTTCTTGCTGTGTTTTTTACAACTAGAAAGGAATGTATACCTACTGCGATGAATACATTCCTTAAATATTAGCCATTGCCTCGCAATGAAGTTACCCAATCTGTCGCAGCCAACTGACATAGAGTCATGGAGTCATAGAGGTTTACAGCATGGAAACAGGCTCTTTGGCCCAACTTGTCCATGCCGCCCTTTTTTTTTTAAAACCCCTAAGCTAATCCCGATTGCCCATCTCACACCTTCGTAGTTTCCTTTGCTTTGATTTAGGATCCTGGTTTTAGATTGGATTTCTTCACTTTCCATCCTGTTAGGATCACTGTTCCCAAAAGGACCTTGCACACCAAGATTATTAATTAACCCCTTCTTATTGGACAATACCAAATCTTGGATAGCATGTTGGTTCCTCAACATACTGGTCTACAAAAATCATCTCATATGCACTCCAAGAACTCATCTGCCAAAGCATTGTTTGATTTGTCCAGTCTATATGTAGATTAAAGTCAACCACGATTACTGTAGCACCCTTGTTACAAGCATCTTGTATTTTCTGTTTAATGCCAATACTGTTTGGAGGTACTTGGGTGGTGGTGAAAAGGGCACTCACTGTACCACCAACAATCCCTTTGCACACCCAAAGTCTCAGCACCACTGCACACTGCCCTCGAAGTCACTGCAGAGGCAAGTGATGGTTGTCCACCTCCTTGTGGAATGTGCCTTTGGAAAGAAAGTTCTGGAGTGAGATGCAGTGGTATTTGTCGCGGTTCGTCCCGAGCAGCTCGGTGACGCAGGACTCTGTGCTCTACGGGCTGTTTCCGGGGACGCACACCGAGACAAATATCAACTGCTGCTGGAGGGTCATCAACTCGGTGAAGGACGTACTTTGGTCTGCCCGAAACTTGCTGATCTTCCAGGAATTGTCCCCACCTGAGTGTTGCAGACTGGCACATTCCAAAGCCCAGGACTACGTGCTGAGGGACGCACTGAAGCTTGGGGCAGCTGCTGCAGAGGCACAATGAGGAAGGTCGCTGTCTAAGACCTTTCAGTCACATATACAGTGAATATTACATGTATCTCAGCCGTACTGAAGCATCTCAGAGTGCAGCTTTTTCTATGAAGGCTGCCTGTAAAATAACTGACATTTGTCAGACCCATTGTGAAATGTCTGAAATATTTCCTTGACTGTATTGAAGCATCTCAGAATGTTACTTGATGTAAGTCACCGGTCAGCACGGTGGCACAGTGGTTACAACTGCTGCCTCACAGCGCCAGGGACCCAGGTTCGATTCCCAGCTTGGGTCACTGTCTGTGTGGAGTCTGCATGTTCCCCCTGTGTGTCTGCATGGGTTTCCTCCGGGTGCCCCCATTTCCTCCCACAGTCCAAAGATGTGCAGGTTAGGTGGATTGGCCGTGCTAAATTGCCCCTTAGTGTCAGGGGGACTAGCGAGGGTAAATGCATGGGGTTACAGGGATAGGGCCTGGATGGGATTGTGGCCGGTGCAGACTCGATGGGCTGAATGGCCTCCTCCTGGACTGTAGGATTCTATGATTCTGTGTAAAGAACCTGAATATTGTTGCTTTTTGTGCGATGGCCGTTTTGGAATGTCTATAATGTTCTCGCAGGATTATGGATAAAGTATAATTTTCAAAAGAAAAATTGGTTTGGGGAGTTGGTTGGGGCTTCCTGCACGTTGATGCCATTTCAAGGTTTCCTCTTCCTTCTCCCAACTTAATAGCAAATATTAGCTTTCTAATCTTCCCTTGTACTTGTACCAAGCTGTGTAGGAAAAGTTCTTTGGCCCATCAGGTGGGGCTGGCACAGTGGTAAGTACTGCTGCCTCACGGGACCTGAGTTTGATTCCAGCCACCTTCTCCCCGTGTCTGGGTGGGTTTTCTCCAGGTGCTGAGGTCTGCTCCCACAGTCCAAAGGTGCAGCAAAAACAGAAAATGCTGGAAAATCTCAGCAAGTCTGACAGCATCGGTGGAGAAAGAATAGAGCCAGCGTTTCGAGTCTGGATGAACCTTCATCAGAGATGTGCAGGTTAGGTGGATTGACAATGCTAAATGCCCCCTTAGTCTCCAAAGATATGTAGGTTAGATGGATTAGCCATGGGAAATGTGTGGGGTGCAGGGTTAGGATGGGGGGGAGAGCCGGGTAAGATATTCTGTCCGAGAGTCGGTGCAGACTCAATGGGCCAAATGGCCTCCTCTGTACTGTAGGGATTCTATGAGTCTGCACCGGCAATAACTACCACTAAGGTCACATTATTCCCATTTTCCAGCACTTGTCCCATATCCTTGAATGTTCTGATATTTCAAATGTTTATCCAAATATTTTTGAAAGGTTGTAAGATTCCTGGCCTGCACAAGGCAGCGCATTCCAGATTCCCACCACCCTCTGAGTGAAAAACTGTTTTCACAAATCCCCTCTGAGTCTCCTGCCCCTCACCCCAAAACTGCGCCCCCTTGTGGTTGACCCCGGAACTAAGGGGAACAGTTGGCACTTAGTCACCCTGTCCATACCCGTCATAATCCTATACACTGCAGTCACGTCCCCCTCAGCCTCTCTGCTTTAAAGAAAACAATCCAAGCCTATCCAGCCTCTCTTTATAGCATAATATGGTGTGTCTAAGAAAACAAAACAGCTGAAATATTTGGCAGGAATATTTGTAACTTCAGTCCTATGTAGTTTCTATCTTGTTTCCTGTCTGGTGGGGTTGGCCATCTCTACAAGACCTGCTGCAAACCTTGTCTCAGTGCTGATCAACTTGGTGAAAGATGCTCTTTGGTCTGCCTGAAACTTGTTGGTCTTCCAATGCAAAGAATTGTCCCCGACCGTGTGTTGCAGACTGGCACATTCCAAAGCCCAGGACTACGTGCTGAGGGACGCTCTCAAGTTTGGAGCAGCCGCCACAGAGACGCAATGGGGAAGGTCACTGTGTGAGGCCTTTCAGTCACAGTGAACCGAGGGGAGGGGAATTGTCTGGAACGCCCTCGGGCTGTGTGACTCACAGTGACTGTATACAGTGAATATTACGTGTATCATAATTGTATTGAAGCACCTCAGCTTGCAACTTGATCTAGATAGACAATTTAAATACATCTGCACCAGATTTTGTAATGTCTAACATTTGAAAACATGATCTGTGTAGAAAAATCAAATATTATTGCACTTCCTGTGTGTAATGATGCACAGTGGCACAGTAGTTAACACTGATACCTCTCTGCGCCAGGGACCCGGGTTCAATTCTCGGCTTGAGTGACTGTCTGTGTGGAGTCTGCACATTCTCCCCATGTCTGCGAGAGTTTCCTCCGGGTGCTCTAGTTTCCTCCCACACTCCAAGTCTGTGTAGGTAAGGTTGATTGGCCACAATAAATACACGAGGGTGGGGTGGAGGGGAGGGCCTGAGTGGGATGCTCTTTCAGAGAGTCAGTGCCTCCTGGTTCCTCTCCACGTCTTGTCTCATCTCATCAGGCCTCAGTAGGTCAAACAGTAGGTACACAACTGTCTCCCAAACAACAATGCCACTGCGGAGTATTTCACTGTTGTGTGGGGGGTGTTCCAGTAAACGCTCAACAACTGGTTCAATCTTCGCATCATTGACCCCTCCCCTTGTGAAGCCTCTAAGGAGTGTTTAACACAATGTACAAAACGCTCCGCTAGTCTATTCGTCTCTGGGTGGTGGGGCGCAGACTTCACTTGGCAAACGCCATGCAGCTCCATGTACTTCTCAAAGTCCCCAGCACGAATTGTGGCCCATTGTCAGTTATAAGCTCGTTTGGATACCCAAACCGAGCAAACATCTCATTGAGCTTGTCCAAGATCGATTCTGTGGTCATCAATTTCAAGCACATCACTTCTGGCCACTTCGAGTGTGCATAGACAGCCACCAGCAGCATCTGGCCTTCTACTCGTCACACAACATCTATGTGGACATGCACCCAAGGCCCCTTTGTCCATTCCCATGGTGCAAAGGTGATGCAGGAGGTGCCTTCCAAATCTTGGCACACAAATCACACGCGCCTGCTTTCTCCTCAATGCAGGCATCGACTTCTGGCCACCGCACAGAACTGCACATCACCTCTTTCATTCGCACCACCCCTGGGTGCCCTTGGTGCACTTTCACCAATATTTGATGACGTGACCTGATGAAGTGTATCCCAGAACACTGTGGGAGGCTAGGGAGGAAATTGTGGATCCCCTGGCAGAGATATTTGAATCATCGATAGTCACAGGTGAGGTACCTGAAGATTGGAGGGTGGCAAATGTGCCTTTTTTTAAAAAAGGGCTGCAGGGAAAAGCCTGGGAACTACAGGCCGGTGAGCCTCACATCTGTGGTGGATAGTTTAGTTGAAGGTATTCTGAGAGACAGGATTTACAGCCATTTAGAGGACTGATTGGGTACAGTCAGCATGGCTTTATAAGTGGAAAATCATGTCTCACAAATTTGATTGAGTTTTTTGAAGGGGTAAGCAAGAAGGTAGATGAGGGCAGTGCAGTTGATGTTGTCTTCATGGACTTTAGCAAGGCCTTTAACAAGATACCACATGGTAGGTTGTTGCATAAGTTAAATCTCACGCGTTCCAGGGTGAGGTATCTAAATGGATACAAAATTGGCTTGATGACAGAAGACAGAGAGTGGTTGTTGAGGGTTGTTTTTTCAAACTGGAGGCCTGTGGCCAGCGGTGTGCCTCAGTGAATGGTGCTGGGTCCACTCTTATGTCATTTATATTAATGATTTGGATGAGAATTTAGGAGGCAGGTCAGTAAGTTTGCAGTTGACACCAAGATTGGTGGCATAGTGGACAGTGAAGAAGGTTATCTAGGATTGCAATGGGATCTTGATCAATTGGGCCAGTGGGCTGATGAATGGGAGATGGAGTTTAATTTAGATAAATGTGAGGTGATGTATTTTGATAGATTGAAACAGGGCAGGACTTACTCAGCTAATAGTAGGGTGTTGGGAAAAGTTATAGAACAAAGGGATCTAGGGCTACATGTTCATAGCACCTTGAAAGTGGAGTCACAGGTGGACAGAGTGGTGAAAAAGGCATTTGGCATGCTTGGGTCATTGGTCAGAACATTGAATACGGGAGTTGGAAGATCTTGTTGAAGTTGTACAAGACTTTGGTAAGGCCACACTCGGAATACTGTGTACAGTTCTGGTCACCCTATTATAGAAAGGATATTATTAAACTAGAAAGAGTGCAGAACAGATTTACTAGGATGCTACCGAAACTTGATGGTTTGAGTTATAAGGAGAGGCTGGAGAGACTGGGACTTTTTTCTTTGGCGTGTAGGAGGCTGAGGGGTGATCTTATAGAGGTCTATAATATAATGAGGGGCATAGATCAGCTAGATAGTCAATATCTTTTCCCAAAGGTAGGGGAGTCTAAAACTAGAGGACATAGGTTTAAGATGAGAAGGGAAAGATACAGGGTCCAAAGGGGCAATTGCTTCAGACAGAGGGTGGGTGAGTGTCTGGAACAAGCTGCCAGAGGTAGTAGTAGAGGCGGGTACAATTTTGTCTTTTAAAAAGCATTCAGACAGTTACATTGGTAAGATCGGTATAGAGGGATATGGGCCAAATGCGGGCAATTGGGACTAGCTTAGTGGTTATAAAAAAAGGACGGCATGGACAGGTTGGGCCAAAGGGCCTGTTTCCATGCTGTAAACCTCTATGACTCTAATACTTTATGTCTCAAAGACTGGGGATGACATTCTGCATGCCCCACAACAAACAACCATCCTGCACTGACAGTTCCTACTGTCCACATCAATATGGTCTCAGTTCCTGATCTTTCGACATGTTCACCCCTTGCGGAACAGATTGACTACTTGACTAAGTATGGGACCCTTCCATGTAGCTTGATCCACCTTAGCAGCTGTAATGGGTACCTTATCCTCCTGTGAGAAGTACATGATCAGAATAACCTTGTCCGGGGCCTCTCTTTGACATGGCAACAGTAATCTGTATAACGCATCTGCATTTCCATGCTGTTCCTACTGTCAGTAACAGATTTCATACGAATGGCCCGACAATATCAACGCCCAGCTCTGTAACTGAGCTGTGGCTATGGGTGGAATTCCCGAGAGAGGTCTGGAAATCTCGGTCAGCGGTATATAGTCCATCAGTCAGACAATCTTCCTGCCATACAGATAGTGGTGAAACTTAGAAACACCGAAAATGATGCCCGGTGCCTCCTGTTCTATTTGTGTGCAGTTTTCTGCCACTTGTGAGAGGGATCTCGATGTGAAAGGACTAAGACTCCGGACACCTTCACTGCCTTCCTTGATGTATGGTGGGCCTTCTCACACTCCGGCGCCCCCCTGCCACGCCTGTCCCTTCACCAATAACCAATGCAAGAGTTTCAAAACTGTTGGCAAATCAGTCCCAGGAAAGACCTCAGCTGGGACATATCTTCTGGTCTTGGCGCCTTCATTAACCCGACCAAAGAACTCGACCAAGTCCTTAAAAAACTCACACTTCTTTTACCTAATCTGCAGCCCCTGTTCCTGAAGTCACTTTAACGTCTCCTCTAACCTCCACATCTGTGGAACTCATCACCAGGATGGAAGACCACTCAAAATCTGATCCATTGCTCTTTGAAGAACAGCCGGGGCTGGCATGATCCAGAAAGATGGCCATTTGTAATGGACTAACTCTTTTGGGTGATAATGGTTAATGGGGGCTTAGAGTCTTTGGCCACCCCCCCCCCCCCAACCTGCAAATACATTTGCGAGAGACCCATCTTGATAAACTTCTGATTACCAGCAAGGCCACTAAACAGGTCTTCAATAGGCAACACGTATTGATCTGCACATCAGTCAGGGTTTACCGTGACTTTAAAATCCCCACATAGTCTCACTGAGCCATTGGTCTTCTTGACAGGAGCGATGAGCGTGGCCCACTCACTCATTCCACTGGTTCCAATACTCCCAAACCAACGAATCTCTTGAGTTTGGCCTCCACTTTGGTTCGAATCGCATACAGCACAGGACGTGTCTTCATTTTGTTCGGGCGTGTCTCTGGTTTCAATCATAAACTCACTTTAACTCCTTTCATCTCTCCCAAGGTTCCATTAAACACCTTCTGATATTTTTCCAAAATGTCGTTCAGACTCGAATGAGACTCAGTTTGTTGACTCGCCACTTCCCAGTTTAATTTCAATTGTTTCAGCCAAGATCATCCCAACATTGCAAGACCTTCATCCATCGCCACGGACAAAGGCAGCTCACACACACTGGTCCCTCACTGTGCCTTGGCCAAGATGTAGCCCTTCAGAGGAACTAACTGTTCCATATATGTCCTCAAAATAACCATAGAATCCTGACAGTGCAGAAGGAGGCCATTCAGCCCATTGAGCCTGCACCAACAACAATCCCACCCAGGTCCTATCCCCATAACCCCACGTACGTACCCTGCTAACCTCCCTGAACCTAGGGAGAATTTAGCATGGCCAATCCCCCTAACCTGCACATCTTTGTACTCTGGGAGGAAACTGGAATACCCGGAGGAAACCCACGCAGACACAAGGAGAACGTGGAAACTCCACACAGACGGTCACCCGAGGCCAGAATCGGACCCAGGTCCCCGGTGCTGTGAGGCAGCAGTGCTAACCACTGTGCCACCATGCTACATGCTCATAGGCTTCAAGGGAAGAAGATTTAATTTTGCTTTGGATATCGGCACGGTAGCACAGTGGTTAGCACTGCTGCTTCACAGCTCCAGGGTCCTAGGTTCGATTCCCGGCTCGGGTCACTGTCTGTGTGGAGTTTGCACATTCTCCTCGTGTCTGCGTGGGTTTCCTCCGGGTGCTCCGGTTTCCTCCCACAGTCCAAAGATGTGCGAGTTAGGTTGATTGGCCAGGTTAAAAATTGCCCCTTAGAGTCCAGAGATGCGTAGGTTAGAGGGATTAGCAAGTAAAATATGTGGGGGTAGGGCCTGGGTGGGATTGTGGTCGGTGCAGACTCGATGGGCCGAATGGCCTCCTTCTGCACTGTAGGGTTTCTATGATTTCTATGAACTCTGGGATCAACGAAACTGCCATCCCCGTGTCCACCTCCATCTTCACTAACTTGTCCTTAACTTTGGGCATCGGCCAGAAGCTGCCACTTCACCTCGTCCCGACAGGATGTTTAACTACACCTGTGTGTTCTCAGTCTGCTCTGTCCATCCGCGGACCTCATGGACTCTTTGTCCTCATCTAAACTGGCCACTTGCCACTTCCTCCTGGGTTTGAACCCTGACTGTTTCAGCTTCCCACCCTCCCGGGACTCCCGCACTCTGCAGTTTCGGACAATGCGGCACATCTTCCGGCGGTTCCAGCACTGAGTTCCCTTTGTCCAACAACTGGACTCAGTGTGACAGTCTCGGCCACAAAGCCGGCATTCCTCATTCCAGGATTGGCTTTTTGGCGTCTCTGCCACCTTGTGCACCCTGGCAGTAACGGCCAAATGTGTTGCTTCCCTATCAGCCCATTCCATGGAGACCGCGATCTCCAGCGCCTTCTTAAATTCCAACTGCATTTTCGCTAATAGTCTCCACTGGATTGCTCCCTGCTGGAGGCCACATACTAGCCGGTCCCGTAACACATCCTGCAGGAAAGCCCTGAAGCCATAGTGCTCCACCAGGCTCTTCAAGGAAGCCACAAACTAGGGAATGGTCTCACCCACTATCTGGTCCTGCTTGTAACACCTGAATCACTCCACAATTGGCAGCGGTTATAACGCAAAGTGTCCCTCTAGTGCCGTACACAACTCTTGAAGAGTTTTCTCCATTGCTTTTTTTGGCTGTTGGCGGCTTCTCAAGACGCCGAACACTTTACTGCCCATTGTGCTCAAAAAGACCGGCACCACCAGATCGTCTGTCACCCTGTTCGTGGTGACAAAAATACTGAACCGTTTGATGTCGGCCGCCCACCACTCAGTCTCTTTATCACATGTCCCAATCAACCTGAAATCACCCGCCATTTCTTTTTATCCATGGCAGGGATTTTCCCACCTCTGAGCCTGTTTATTCCACACTGACTCCTGCAGTCATTGCTCCCGAGCGCTCGGTGCTGCGACCACTCGATGACTGAGTCACTCTTCAATCGTCCACAGCCCAATGCTAGTGAGGGTCGTTGAAGGCCGAATTTCAACCATTGACAGCTCCAGACTCCATTCACTCATTGTTTCCCACAGTGCCCTCTTACCCCTGTGGTCCTACTCGTCCTCCGAGGGTTTCATTCTTTACTGTGCATTGTGGATCTCCAGACGGTTTCTGTCCCTTACTTTACGAGCCATCGAACACTGATTGCACAGGATAAGGCTGAGGTATTCGCAACAATCTTCAGCCAGAAGTGCCGAGTGGATAATCCATCTCAGCCTCCTCCAGTGGTCCCCAGCATCTCAGATGCCAGTCTCCAGCCAATTCAATTCACTCCACGTGATATCAAGAAATGGTTGGAGGCACTGGATATTGCAAAGGCAATGGGCTCTGATAACATTCCAGCAATAGCACTAAGGACTTGTGCTCCAGAACTTGCCGCTCCCCTAGCCAAGCTCTTCCAGTACAGTTGCAACACTGGCATCTACCCAAAAATGTGGAAAATTGCCCAGGCATGTCCTATACATAAAAAGCAGGACAAATCCAACCCGGCCAATTACCGCCCAATCAGTCGACTCTCAATCATCGGTAAAGTGATGGAAGGTGTCATCGACAGCGCTATCAAGCAGTACCTGCTCAGCAATAACCTGCTCAGTGACGCCCAGTTTGTGTTCACCAGGGTCACTCAGCTCCTGACCTCATTACAGCCTTGGTTCAAACATGGACAAAAGAGCTGAATTTCAGAGGTGAGGTGAGAGTGACAGCCCTTGGCATTAAGGCTGCATTCGATCAAGTCTGGCATCAAGGAGCCCGAGCAAAACTGGAGTCAATGGGTATCAGGGGACAAACACTCCGCTGGTTGGAGTCATACCTGGTACATAGGAAGATGGTTGTGGCTGTGAAGGGTCAGTCATCTCAGCTCCAGGACATCTCTGCAGGAGTCCCTCAGGGGAGTGTCCTCGGCCCAACAATCTTCAGCTGCTTCATCAATGACCTTCTGTCCATCATAAGGTCAGAAGTGGGGATGTTCGCCGATGATTGCACAATGTTCAGCACCATTCACAACTCCTCAGATACTGAAGCAGTCCATGTTCAAATGCAGCAAATGCTGTACAATATCCAGGCTTGGACTGACAAGTGGCAGTAACATTCGTGCCACACAAATGCCAGGCCACTGCAGCAATTCACTAAAGATCCCACACCCCAGGTCACGTGAGCCATTCCCTTAAAGGGGCCATGTCCCAACCCTAGTGGTAGTTATTGTTGGTGCAGGCTCATAGAATTGCTGCTGATTTTTGATTTGATTTGATTTGATTTATTATTGTCACATGTATTAGCATACAGTGAAAAGTATTGTTTCTTGCGTGCTATACAGTCAAAGCATACTGTTCATAGAGAAGGAAACGAGAGAGTGCACAATGTAATATTACAGTCATAGCTAGGGTGTAGAGAAAGATCAACTTAATGCAGAGTAGGTCCATTCCAAAGTCTGACAGCAGCAGGGAAGAAGCTGTTCTTGTCTAAGTTGGTACGTGACCTCAGACTTTTGTATCTTTTTCCCAATGGAAGATGGTGGAAGAGAGAATGTCCGGGGTGCATGGGGTCCTTAATTATGCTGGCTGCTTTGCCGAGGCAGCGGGAAGTGTAGAGAGTCAATGGATGGGAGGCTGGTTTGCGTGATGGATTGGGCTACATTCACGATCTTTTGTAGTTTCTTGCAGTCTTGGGCAGAACAGGAGCCATACCAAGCTGTGATCCAACCAGAAAGAATGCTTTCTATGGTGCATCTGTAAAAGTTGGTGAGAGTTGTAGCTACAGTAAATAGTCTCACAACACCAGGTTAAAGTCCAACAGGTTTATTTGGTAGCACGAGCTTTTGGAGTGCTGCCCCTTCATCAGGTGAGGGCACTCACCTGATCACGGGGCAGTGCTCCGAAAGCTCGTGCTACCAAATAAATCTGTTGGATTTTAACCTGGTGCTGTGAGACTATTTACTGTGCTATCCCAGTCCAACACCAGCTATTCCACGTCATGGCTACCATCGAGTCGTAGCTGACATGCCCAATTGCCTTAGTTTTCTGAGAAAGTAGAGGCGTTGGTGGGCTTTCTTAACTATAGCGTTGGCATGGGGGGACCAGGACTGGTTGTTGGTGATTTGGACACCTAAAAACTTACAGCTTTTGACCCTTTGTCCCCATTGACGTAGACAGGGGTATAATACAAAAGAGGCCATTTGGCCCATCCAGTTTGCACCGATTCTCTGACACAATATCTTACCCAGGCTCTCTCCCCTGCCCTATCCCTGTAATCATGATGTGGAGATGCCGGCATTGGACTGGGGTAAATACAGTAAGAGTTTTAACAACACCAGGTTAAAGTCCAACAGGTTTATTTGGTAGCAAATGCCATTAGCTTTCGGAGCCCTGCTCCTTCGTCAGATGGAGTGGATCAACCATCTGACCAGTACTTTAACTGGTTTCAAAACTCTTACTGTGTCTATCCCTGTAACCCCAACACATTTCCCCTGTCCAATCCATCTAACTACACACCATCGGGAAACTTAGAGGCAATTTAGCATAGCCTATCCACTTGACCCGCACATTCCTGGATTGTGGGAGGAAACCTGGACACCGATAATGGGAGAACGTGTAAACTCCATAACCAACAAGCGAGGCTGGAATCAAAACGCATCCAGCACTAAGCTTTCCCCAACTTCTCACAAACACGATGAAGAATTGGAAAGCTAACATTTGCCAATAACAAGGGAGCAGGAAGAGGAATCCATAGAATGGCATCCCCGGGCAGGGAGCCCCATCCAACTCCCCAACCCAAAAATTCTTCCATTTAATCGCAGGAAGGATGCTTGTGAAATATTGTGTGTCACTGTTGTGTCTGCCAGAGTCTATCACTTTAACATGAAGCTGAGTGTATACTGACACTGCCGCTCCAAACAGGCTTTTACCTGTATATGTTTCTGAAATCTAGCTGCATGCCAGCACTGGGAAATAAAATGGGAAAATGTTTCTCTGTAAGGTATCGGCTTTATTTGTTGCATCATTTGCATATCCACACCCATTCGCCAGTGAGGCAAAGGCCTAACATGAAGTGCTGATTGGTTCAAGTTATGTTAATCACACGGCAGTCCCGCCCTCCCCTCCTTCCTATTGGTTAATATCGCTGCCACTCACACAGATTGTAGCCCCGGGATTGGTGGCTGTGTTCTGGGGGCGGGTCTGCTCTCAGGTTGTCACTCCAGATCCAGGGGGATTTGCTCCCACTCAGATTCCCCTCCCCCGGGGTTTCCGAGGGCTGAGAAATCCAGTGCCCAGTTTGAGGCCTCTGGAGGCTTGTGTACCCCAGTTGTTTGGAGCTTTCTGTGCCCCCTCCCAATGTCCCAGGTTTTTCCATCATTTCTCAAGTCGGGACGTTGTCCTCAGACTCTCGCTCCTCGAGCCACAAGAAAAGATGAGGTACAAGAAGAGGCCATTCATAGGACGGAATCTTCTAGCCCCATTCGCCCCGAAACCAGAAAATCCCACCCGGGGTCAACAGACCTTTCCATGGTCCGCCCCTCGCCCACTACGATTCCCGTGGCGGACGGAACGGGAAAATTCACCCCATCGTGTCTGAGTTTCCCAGCACAGAAAGAGACCATTCAGCCCATCATGTCAGCAGCCAAAGACTAGAAAAGACTGCAGCAAAATACATGGTTCACATTATACCTGTAATACAAGCCACCAGTTACAATAACGTAGTGTTCCTTTGCCATATCTATCCATGTGGCTTATTTATTTTGCATCAATGCTGATCCTCATGAGTCTGGAGAGCTCCCTTTTCCACCGGGCAGCTGGCATAGTGAGGTATAATGATGACGATTGCCAAGTGTGAAAGGAGACAGACGGATCCATGGGTGCACCCAGATATTCGCGCTCCAGTCCCAGAAATCCTCCCACTAGGTGGTAACTTTAATTTCAGCCACCCCACCCTTCAATTTTTTGGAGCGTTGTACAATTTGAGCAAAGCTTTTTTGGACGCTAGTCAATTGTAATCAGACCTGATCCAATTTCTCCAGCAGGAGTTTGATTTTTTTAAAGTAATTCCCAAGTGTGTTCTGTATTTTGTCACTTGTAGCAACAGAGTCAAATCCCTTCTGTGAATGTCTGCCAATTCAATTAGACCCATAGCCGCGCTGCCCGGGGAGGTGGTGGGAGCAGGTACAATAGCGGCATTTAAGGGGCAACTAGACGCATACACGAATCGGATGGGAGTAAAAGGATACGGACTCCATAAGTGCATACGGTTTTAGTTTAGGCAGGCATCATGATCGGCGCAGGCTTGGAGGGCCGAAGGGCCTGTTCCTGTGCTATACTGTTCTTGTGTTCATGCAAAATGTGAGGTCCGATTAGAAAGTGGTGTTGGGAACATTACCTTTCGTTGTCCCATATTTGTACTCCTTGAGTGACGTTGTGACACAGTATTCACCCACCCTCCTGTAGAGAACTCTAGTGATGTCGGTTGTCAGGCTCCGAGCCTCGAGAGCACAGTTTAAATCAGTGCTCGCCCAGAATCCACAGACTGCATGTTCATTCGAATAGACCGGATACGGACAAACAATGGTCTGATCTGTTGGTTCACATTTGCTAAGGGTGGTACCTACCAGTGTCTCTTACTTCTCAACCTCATATGGCAGAATGTCATGCCTTTGATTTGATTTGATTTATTATTGTCACATGTATTAGTATACAGTGAAAAGTATTGTTTCTTGAGTACAAAGAACAACAAAGAACAATACAGCACAGGAACAGGCCCTTCGGCCCTCCAAGCCTGCGCCGCTCATGTGCCCACTAGACCATCCTTTTTTATCCCTCTATTCCCAGTCTGTTCATGTGGCTATCTAGATATCTAAACGATCCCAGCGTGTCCACCTCAATCACCCTGCTTGGCAGTGCATTCCAGGCCCCCACCACCCTCTGTGTAAAATACGTCCCACTGACATCTGTGTTGAACCTTGCCCCCCCTCACCTTGAACCCATGACCCCTTGTGTTCGTCACCTCCGACCTGGGAAAAAGCTTCCCACTGTTCACCCTATCTATGCCCTTCATAATTTTATACACCTCTATTAGGTCGCCCCTTATCCTCCATCTTTCCAGGGAGAACAATCCCAGTTTACCCAATCTCTCTCATATACCAGGCAACATCCTGGTAAACCTTCTCTGTACTCTCTCCAAAGCCTCCACGTCCTTCTGGTAGTGTGGCGACCAGAACTGGACGCAGTATTCCAAATGTGGCCTAACCATCGTTCTATACAGCTGCAACATCATATGCCAACTTTTATATTCTATGCCCTGTCCAATAAAGGCAAGCATGCCATATGCCTTCTTCACCACCCTCTCCACCTATGCTGCCACCTTTAAGGATCTGTGGACTTGTACACCCAGGTCCCTCTGTGTTTCTATACTCCTGATGGTTCTGCCATTTATTGTATAGCTCCCCCTTACATTAGATCTACCGAAATGCATCACTTCGCATTTATCTGGATTAAATTCCATCTGTCATTTCTCCGCCCAATGTTCCAGCCTATCTAGATCCTGCTGTATTCTCTGACAATGTTCATCACTATCCGCAACTCCAGCAATCTTCGTGTCGTCCGCAGGTACTATACAGACAAAGCATATCATTCATAGAGAAGGAAAGGAAAGAGTACGGAATGTAGCGTTACAGTCATAGCTAGGGTATAGAGAAAGATCAACTTAATGCGAGGTAGGTCCATTCAAAAGTCTAACAGCAGCAGGGATGAAGCTGTTCTTGAGTCGGTTGGTACGTGACCTCAGACTTTTGTATCTTTTTCCCAACGGAAGAAAGTGGAAGAGAGAATGTCCAGGGTGCCTGAGGTCCTTAATTATGCTGGCTGCTTTGTCAAGGCAGTGGGAAGTGTAGACAGAATCAATGGATGGGAGGCTGCTTTGCGTGATGGATTGGGCTACACTCACGACCTTTTGTACTTTCTTGTGATCTTGGGCAGAGCAGGAGCCATACCGAGCATACCCTATCCACATTCCATTCTGTATAACAACCACGTTCTCAGTGTCATAAGTTTTGAACCCACTTTATGGTCGGGATTATTGGGATTCCCAGCACCAAGCTTATTGCTTCACCGAGGGGTAACCAAGAAGGTAGATGAGGGCAGTGCAGTTGATGTTGTCTACATGGGCTTTAGCAAGGCCTTTGACAAGGTACCGCATGGTAGGTTGTTGCATAAGGTCAAATCTCACATGATCCAGGGTGAGGTAAATTGGCTTGATGACAGGAGACAGAGGATGGTTGCAGGTGGTTGTTTTTCAATCTGAAGGCCTGTGACCAATGGTATGCCTCAGGGATCGGTGCTGGGTCCACTGTTATTTGTCATTTATAATAATGATTTGGATGACAATATAGGAGGCATGGTTAGTAAGTTTGCAGATGGCACCAAGATTGGTGGCATAGTGGACAGTGAAGAAGGTTATCTCGGATTGCAATGGGATCTTGATCAATTGGGCCAGTGGGCTGATGGATGGGAGATGGAATTTAATTTAGATAAATGCGAGATGATGCATTTTGGTAGATCGAACCAGCGCAGGACTTACTCAGTTAATGTTAGGGTGTTGGGGAGAGTTATAGAACAAATAGATCTAAGGGTACAGGTTCATAGCTCCTTGAAAGTGGAGTCACAGATGGTGAAGAAGGCATTCGGCATGCTTGGTTTCATTATTCAGAATATTGAATACAGGAGTTGGGATGTCTTGTTGAAGTTGTACAAGACATTGGTAAAGCCACACTTGGAATACTATGTACAGTTCTGGTCACCCTATTAGAGAAGGGATATTATTAAACTAGAAAGAGTACAGAAAAGATTTACTAGGATGCTACCGGGACTTGATGGTTTGAGGTATGAGGAGAGGCTGGATAGACGGAGGCTTTTTTCTTTGGACCATAGGAGGCTTAGGAGTGATCTTATAGAGGTCTATAAAATTATGAGGGACAGAGACCAGTTCTGGCCCATTCCTCACTCTTGCGCTGTGGGAATCACCCGAGCCATTTTCCACTTCATCTGGGATTCAAAAATTGACTGTTCAAAGGGACGCACTGTCAGATAAAGGGGGAAAAAACATGCCCAATACTACCCTAATCTTGATAGCCATCTTTGTGGCTGCATCAAGCAGTGCATAGATCCTCAGTGCTCAAATACCGAGTGTCACTAAATACTGAGATTCTATCTGTCTGCAGTGTTGCAAAGGATGGCTTTGGCCACCTTGCTCTGGGACGCTCCAAGTAGTTAAACCGTGCCGTATCACCTGTCCCTTGTTTATGCAGAGAAACATCTTTGATCACAAGCCCATCAGACATTGGTCTGTGTATAATGTCCTAGAGGTGGATCCTGTCAGATCCTGAACAGACTGTCAGTCATTTGACAGAACGCCTCATCACCAGAACTTATCGACAAGCGCCAAGATCGAGCCTGGCTGGTGGTGAGAAAGGCCCTCCCTGTCAGATCCTTTCTACATGCCCAGAGTCTCAACCATCTAAAGTTAAAGTTTATTAGTCACAAGTAAGCTTACATTAACATTACATTAATGAAGTTACTGTGAAATTCCCCGAGTTGCCACAGTCCGGCGCCTGTTTGGGTCAATGCATCTAACCAGCATGTCTTTCAGACTGTGGGAGGAAACCGGAGCACCCGGAGGAAACTCACGCAGACACAGGGAGAACGTACAAACTCCACACAGACAGTGACCCAAGCCGGGAATTGAACCCGGGTCCCTGGTGCTGAGAAGCAGCAGTGCTAATCACTGTGCCACCGTGCCATCTGCACGTCGCCCTGGAAGCATCGCTAGCAGGTGGGAAAGAGGTGGTCGCACACCTTGTGGAATGTGCCTTTGCAAGGAAGGTCTGGAGAGAGTTGAGGTGGTATCGTTGAGGTTCATCCCAAGCAGCTCTGTAACACAGGACTCTGTGTATGTGCTGTTCCGAGGGCTTTATTCCAGGGAATCATCCAATAGGATCCACCACCTCATTTTCCCTTGGGACCTCTGGGACATTACGTGCAGAACACTACCTGATGGATCTGTGGTCAAAGGTGATTCTCTGCATGTCAGGCGGCATGGTATGGTCCAATTATTGTTAGCATTCCACAGCAGCGTGGCCAGACCCATGTTTTGAAATTCCAGGGATTGGTAGAACCCCAGTATGTGGTGACACTTGTAGTTTGAGTACTCACGCTCTACGCACAGCTTGATGCAGACATACAAAATGTGGCCATCAGGATGTTGAGCAGAGTTTTTGCACAAGGTGGCTCGGGTGATTGCCACAGTGCAGGAGTGAGGAATGGGCCAGACCTGAGCAACACTGAGACCATTTAACACCCGATGAACAGGTTCTTACCCACAATGGAGATGGTGCGTTGCTCCCACAAGCCTAGGTTTTGGTTCATTATAGCTACTCCTTCTAATTTCTAATGTATGCCCCGGTCCCTCTGAACCAGATCCCCAGCACCTCCCAGCAGCCTGACCTGATGGTAAAGAGGACAAGCAATCAGTCAATCCAGCTCCCAAAAACCATGGCCCTACTCATGGCACAGCTCACCTCCAATGCTGGGATCATCACTCCTCTTATACCCAAATCAAATCAAATCCTGCCTAATGAATTCAGCACAGGAACAGGACAAGGGAGAGAATGAGCCAGGTGTAAATGATCGATTTCCCAATTATATACTTCATTCATGAAGATCGTTTCAACTTGAAAAATCGCAAAGTGCAATAAAATTCTCCGCACAGTATATTCCACTCAGAAATACCTCTTTAGAATTGCAATTCTCTTCATGTAGAGAATAGACATTCTATTTCAGGCACAAAACATTTCAAACTGAATAATTTCTGTTTATACTCATTCCTGGGATTTGGGTGTCGCTGGCTAGTCCAGCATGTATTGCCCATCTCTAATTGCCCTTTGTGAAGGTGGTGGTGAGCTGCCTTCTTGAACCAATGCAGTTTATGTGCTGTAGGTACACCCACAGTGCTGTTAGAGGGAGTTCCAGGATTTTGACCCAGTGACAGTGAAGGAACGGTGACATATTTCCAAATCAGGATGGTGAGTGACTTGGAGGGGAACCTCCAGGTGGCGGTGTTCAGGTCTCTGCTCCCTTGTCCTTCCAGATGACAGTGGTCAAGGGTTTGGAAGATATTGTTCAAGGAATCTTGCCGAAATTTTGCAATGCATCTTGTTGGTCGTATACGCAGCGGTCACTATGCATTGGTGATGAAGGGAGTGGATGTTTGTGGATGGGATGTCGAAAGAGGAATTTTCCAAGATGTTCCACTGGAGTGTCTTGTACTCAGCTGATCTCATTCAACCAATACAAAGACTACAAAAGACAGCATGTATTCAAAGAATGAAATAAAGTTTATTGCTAATACATGCATCAGGAGAGAAGACAGTCAGCAAGTTCTGACTATCCTCTCTGTCATAACAATACAAACATGAGATTGATATACTCTTCTGAACACTTCAACTCCCCATCCAGCCTGTCATCCAAACTGGAGGGTCCAATTACAATATTACACAGTATTACCTTAGCCAATAACTTTCCACCAGTCAGCAGGAATAGGAGCTCATTTGTCCATTGTACCTGGAAATCCTTCCCTCATTGCTAAGAAACCTAACTACGTAAATCTGGTATGTTCAAGGCTACTGCTAACACCTACAATGTTTAATTGGTAAGGAAGTCAGTTCTCCTGCCTGAATCCAGCCCCCTCTTATCAACATGATACTTCACTGTCTCAAAGAATGTGGCATGTCTGCTGCTGTCTACTCCCCATCATGCTGAGCAAATAAAACAAAGTCTAGAACAAAGAACATAGAAAATTACAGCTCAGAACCAGGCCCTTTGGCCCTCCAAGCCTGCACTGACAATGCTGCCCATCTGAACTAAAACCCCTGACCCATCCAGGGACCATATCCTCTATTCCCATCCTATTCATGTATTTGTCAAGACGCCCTTTAAAAGTCACTATCGTATCTGCTTCCACTACCTCCCCCGGCAGCGAGTTCCAGGCACCCACCACCCTCTGTGTAAAAAATTTGCCTCGTACATCTTCTTTAAACCTTGCCCCTCGCACCTTAAATCTATATCCCCCCATAATTGGCTCTTCCACCCTGGGAAAAAGCTTCTGACTATCCACCCTGTCCATGCCCCTCATAATCTTGTAGACCTGTATCAGGTCGCCACTCATCCTCCACCGTTCCAGTGAGAACAAACCAAGTTTCTCCAACCTTTCCTCATAGCTAATGCCCTCCATACCAGAGAACATCTTTTCTGTACCTTCTTCAAAGCCTCCACATTCTTCTGGTAGTGCGGCAACCAGAATAGAACACTATATTCCAAGTGCGACCTAAGGTTCTATAAATCTGCAACATGATTTGCCAATTTTTAAACTCAATGCCCCAGCCGATGAAGGCAAGCAGGTCGTATGCCTTCTTGACTACCTTCTCCACTTATGTTGCCACTTTGAGTGACCTGTGTACCTGTACACCCAGATCCCTCTGCCTATCAATACTCTTAAGTGTCCTGCTATTTACACTGTATTTCTCATCTGTATTAGACTTTCCAAAATGCATTACCTCACATTTGTCTGGATTAAACTCCATCTGCCATGTCTCCGCCCAAGTCTCCAACCAACCTAAATCCTGCTGTATCCTCTGACGGTCCTCATCACTACCCCCAATTCCACCAGCCTTTGTGTGATTGGCAAACTTATTAATCAAACCAGTTACATTTTCCTCCAAATCATTTATATATATTACATTTATATATATTACAAACAGCAAAGGTCCCAGCACTGACCCTTGAGGAACGCCACTTGTCAGAGCCCTCCATTTAGAAACGCACCCTTCCACTGCTACTCTCTGTCTTCTATGACTGAGTAAGAGTTTTAACAACACCAGGTTAAGGTCCAACAGGTTTATTTGGTAGCAAATGCCATTAGCAATGTCGTGGTCACTGTTCTCCTGAAGGCTGGGTAGTTTGCTGCGGACAATGGTCTGTTTGAGGTTGTGCGGTTGTTTGAAGGCAAGAAGTGGGGGTGTGGGGATAGCCTTGGCGAGATGTTCGTCTTCATCAATGACATGTTGAAGGCTCCGGAGGAGATGCTGTAGCTTCTCCGCTCCGGGGAAGTACTGGACGACGAAAGGTACTCTGTCCACCGTGTCCCACGTTTGTCTTCTGAGGAGGTCGGTGCGGTTTTTCGCTGTGGCGTGTCGGAACTACCCAGTAGCAAACTACCCAGCCTTCAGGAGAACAGTGACCACGACACCACACAACCCTGCCACAGCAACCTCTGCAAGACGTGCCGGATCATCGACACGGATGCCATCATCTCACGTGAGAACACCATCTACCAGGTACACGGTACCTACTCTTGCAACTTGGCCAACGTTGTCTACCTGATACGCTGCAGGAAAGGATGTCCCGAGGCATGGTACATTGGGGAAACCATGCAGACGCTACGACAACAGATGAATGAACACCGCTCGACAATCACCAGGCAAGACTGCTCTCTTCCTGTGGGGGAGCACTTCAGCAGTCACGGGCATTCAGCCTCTGATCTTCGGGTAAGCGTTCTCCAAGGCGGCCTTCACGACACACAACAGCGCTAAGTCGCTGAGCAGAAACTGATAGCCAAGTTCCGCACACATGAGGGTGGCCTAAACCGGGATGTTGGGTTTATGTCACACTATCAGTAACCCCCACAGCTTGCCTCCTGGACTTGCAGAATCTCACTGGCTGTCCTGTCTGGAAACAATACACATCTCTTTAACCTGTGCTTAATGCTCCCTCCACTCACATTGTCTGTATCTTTAAGACCTGGTTGGCTGTAGAGATTCGCATTCTAATCAGTATTCTGTAACTTGATTTTGTGTCTCTGTGCCCTGTTTGAGAGCAGATTTCCACTCCATCTGACGAAGGAGCAGCACTCCGAAACCTGTTGGACTTTAAACTCTTACTGTGTTTACCCCAGTCCAACGCCGGCATCTCCACATCATGACTTCTATGACTGAGCCAGTTCTGTATCCATTTTGCCAGCTCACCTCTGATCCTGTGCAACTTTAGCTTCTGTACCAGTCTGCCATGAGGGACCTTGTCAAAGGTCTTGCTAAAGTCCATGTAGACAACATCCATTGCCCTACCCTCGTCAATCATCTTCATCACTCCCTCGAAAAACCCGGTCAAGTTAGTGAGACACGACCTCCCCTTCACAAAACCATGTTGCCTCTCGCTAATACGTCCACTTATTTCCAAGTGGGAGTAAATCCTGTCTTGAAGAATCCTCTCCAACAATTTCCCCACCACTGACATAAGACTCCCCGGCCAGTAATTACCTGGATTATCCTTGCTACCCTTCTTAAATAAAGGAAGAACATTGGCTATTCTCCAATCCTCTGGGACCTCCCCAGTAGCCAGTGAGGATACAAAGCTTTCTCTCAAAGCCCCAGCAATTTCCTTTCTTGCCTCTCTCAGTATTTTGAGTATATCCCATCAAGCCCTGGGAACTTTTCTTAATGTTTCTCAATAACCCCAATACCCCCTCCTTTTTGATCTCAACATGACCCAAACTATGTACACAGCCTTCCCCAGACTCATCATCCACCAGGTCCTTCTCTTTGGTGAACACTGACGCAAAGGGTAGCACAGTGGTTAGCACTGCTGCTTCACAGCTCCAGGGTCCTGAGTTTGATTCCCGGCTCGGGTCACTGTCTGTGTGGAGTTTGCACATTCTCCTCGTGTCTGCGTGGGTTTCCTCCGGGTGCTCCGGTTTCCTCCCACAGTCCAAAGATGTGCGGGATAGGTTGATTGGCCAGGTTAAAAATTGCCCCTTAGAGTCCTGGGATGTGTAGGTTAGAGGGATTAGCGGGTAAAATATGTGGGGGTAGGGCCTGGGTGGGATTGTGGTCGGTGCAGACTCGATGGGCCGAATGGCCTCCTTCTGCACTGTAAGGTTTCTATGTTTCTAAACTACTCATTTAATACCTCACCCATTTCCTTTGGCTCCATGCAGATTCCCTCCTCTGTCCTTGGGTGGGCCAACCCTCTCCCTGACTACCCTCTTGCTCTTTATTTATGTATAAAAAGCCTTGGGATTTTCCTTAATCCTGCTGGCCAATGACTTTCCGTGACCCCTTTTAGCCCTCCTTACTACTTGCTTAAGTTTCTTTCTACTTTGCTCATATTCTACACTTGCTTCGTGTGTTCCTCGCCTCCTAGCCTTGACAAATGCTTCCTTTTTCTCTTTGACTAGGCTCACAATATCTCTCGTTATCCAAGGTTCCAGAAACTTGCCATACTTATCCTTTATCCTTGCAGGAATGTGCCGGTCCTGAATTCATTTCAACTTACACTTGAAAGCCTCACACAGGATACTGCGAGGCCTGGATAGAGTGGACACGGAGAGGATGTTTCCACGAGTAGGAAAAACTAGAACCAGAGGGCACAACCTCAGACTAAAGGGACAATCCTTTAAAACAGAGATGAGGAGGAATTTCTTCAACCAGAGTGGTGAATCTGTGGAACTCCTTGCCGCAGAAGGCTGCGGAGGCCAGGTCATTGAATATCTTAAAGACAGAGATAGATAGGTTCTTGATCAATAAGGGGATCGGGGGTTATGGGGAAAAGGCAGGAGAATGGGGATGAGAAAAATATCAGCCATGTTTAAATGGTGGAGCAGACTCGATGGGCCGAATGGCCTAATTCTGCTCCTATGTCTTATGTTGATTTGCCCTCAAACATCTACCCCCAATCTATATTCTTCAGTTCCTGCCTAATATTGTAATTAGCCTTCCCCCAATTCAGCACCTTCACTTGAGGACTACACTTATTTTTATCCATCAGTACCTTAAAGCTTACTGAATTGTGGTCACTGTTCCTGAACTGCTCCCCTACTGAAACGTTGACCACCTGGCCGGGCTCATTCCCCAATACCAGGTCCAGTACGGCCCCTTCCCTAGTTGGACTATCTACATACTGTTTCAAGAAGCCCTCCTGGATGGTCCTTACAAACTCACCCCATCCACGCCCCTAGCACTGAGTGAGTCCCAGTCAATATAGGGCAAGTTAAAATCTCCCACCACAACAACCCTGTTACTTTTACACTTGCCTACACATCTGTTCCTCTATCTCTCCTGGTTGTTGGGAGGACTATAGTAAACTCCCAACATTGTGACTACACCCTTCCTATTCCTGAGCTCTACCCACATTGCCTCGCTGTATGAGTCCTCCGAGGTGTCCTCCCACAGCACAGCTGAGAGATTCTCCTTAACTTAGTTGGAGTATTAGTTGGAGAGCATATTACAGCAGTGCAGAGGGAGGACAATTCAGAGGAGTCGTGTAACGAGTCACTCTGGGTGGAGCTTAGAAACAGGAAGGGCGCAGTCACTATGTTGGGGGTGTACTACAGGCCCCCCAACAGCCCAAGGGAAGTGGAAGAATGGATATGTCAGGAGATACTGGATAGGTGCAGGAAATATAGGGTTGTTGTGGTGGGAGACTTCAATTTCCCTGGTATAGACTGGAAATCGCTGAGGGCAGGGACTCTGGATGGGGAGGAATTTGTAAAATGTGTACAGGAGGGTTCGTTGGAACAATATGTGGACAGCCCGACTAGAGAGGGGGCTATACTGGACCTGGTACTGGGGAATGAGCCCGGTCAGGTCTTCAAAGTTTTGGTTGGGGAACATGTGGCAAATAGTGACCACAATTCTGTTAGCTTTAGGATAGTGATGGAAAAGGATGAGTGGTGTCCCAAGGGTAAGGTGTTGGATTGGGGGAAGGCTAACTTTATTGGGATCAGGCAGAAATTGGCAGCTCTTGATTGGGAGAGGCTGTTTGAGGGTAAATCCACATCTGGTATGTGGCAGTCTTTTAAGGAACGGTTGTTAGGGGTACAGGACAAGCATGTGCCTGTAAAAAAGAAGGATAGGAAGGGTAGGATTAGAGAACCGTGGATAACCAGGGAAATTGAGGGACTGGTCAAAAAGAAAAGAGAGGCGTATGTTAGGTCCAAGCAGCTAAAAACGGAGGGAGCTCTGGAGGAGTACAATGAAAGTAGGAAAGTACTCAAACGGGGAATTAGAAGAGCAAAAAGGGGTCACGAAATGTTCTTGGCAGACAGGATTAAGGAGAATCCCAAGGCATTTTATTCATACGTTAGGAACAAAAGGGTTGTTAGGGAAAAAATCGGACCTCTCAGGGACAAAAGTGGGGACTTATGCTTGGAGCCCAAAGAAGTATGGATTCATGAGGGGAAAGTCGTGCTTGACGAACATGTTGGATTTTTATGAAGATGTGACTAGGGCGGTTGATGGAGGAGAACTGGTGGATGCGGTGTTTTTGGATTTCCAAAAGGCGTTTGATAAGGTGCCCCATAAAAGGCTACTGAAGAAGATTAGGGCACACGGAGTTGGGGGTAGTGTGTTAAAGTGGATTGGGGACTGGCTATCCGACAGGAAGCAAAGAGTCGGAATAAATGGGTGTTTTTCCGGTTGGAGGAAGGTAACTAGTGGCGTGCCGCAGGGATCGGTACTCGGGCCGCAACTATTTACCATTTATATAGATGATCTGGAGGAGGGGACGGAGTGTAGGGTAACAAAGTTTGCAGACGACACAAAGATAAGTGGAAAAGTGAATCGTGTGGAGGACGGAGAAGATCTGCAGAGAGATTTGGACAGGCTGAGTGAGTGGGCGAGGATATGGCAAATGGAGTATAACGTTGAGAAATGCGAGGTTATACACTTTGGAGGAAATAATAACAAATGGGATTACTATCTCAATGGAAACAAATTAAAACATGCTACCGTGCAAAGGGACCTGGGGGTCCTTGTGCATGAGACGCAAAAGCCCAGTCTGCAGGTACAACAGGTGATCAAGAAGGCAAATGGGATGTTGGCCTATATTGCGAAGGGCATAGAATATAAAAGCAGGGATGTCTTGATGCACCTGTACAGGGCATTGGTGAGGCCGCAGCTGGAATACTGTGTGCAGTATTGGTCCCCTTATATGAGGAAGGATATATTGGCATTGGAGGGAGTGCAGAGAAGGTTCACCAGGTTGATACCGGAGATGAGGGGTTTGGATTATGAGGAGAGGCTGAGGAGATTGGGTTTGTACTCGTTGGAGTTTAGAAGGATGAGGGGGGATCTTATGGAGACTTATAAGATAATGCGGGGGCTGGATAGGGTGGAGGCGGAGAGATTCTTTCCACTTAGTAAGGAAGTTAAAACTAGAGGACACAGCCTCAAAATAAAGGGGGGTCGGTTTAAGACAGAGTTGAGGAGGAACTTCTTCTCCCAGAGGGTGGTGAATCTCTGGAATTCTCTGCCCACTGAGGTGGTGGAGGCTACCTCGCTGAATATGTTTAAAGCGCGGATGGATGGATTCCTGATCGGTAAGGGAATTAAGGGTTATGGGGATCAGGCGGGTAAGTGGTACTGATCCACGTCAGATCAGCCATGATCTTATTGAATGGCGGGGCAGGCTCGAGGGGCTGGATGGCCTACTCCTGCTCCTATTTCTTATGTTCTTATGTTCTTAAGTAGGGGAGATCCTAAATGAATACTTTGCGTCGGTATTCACAAAGGAGAGGGATGTGTTGACTGGGAGTGTCTCTGAGGGGAGTGTTGAACCGTTGGAGAAAATCTCCATTACAAAGGAGGAAGTGTTAGGTTTGTTAGAGAATATAAAGACTGACAAATCCCCAGGGCCTGATGGAATCTATCCAAGGCTGCTCAGGGAGACGAGAGGTGAAATCGTTGGGCCTCTGACGCAAATCTTTGTCTCGTCACTGGACACAGGTGAGGTCCCAGAGGATTGGAGGATAGCCAATGTGGTCCCGTTATTTAAGAAGGGTAGGAAGGATAACCCGGGTAATTATAGGCCGGTGAGCTTGACGTCCGTGGTGGGGAAGTTGTTGGAGAAGATTCTTAGAGATAGGATGTATGCGCATTTAGAAAGGAATAAACTCATTAATGATAGTCAGCATGGTTTTGTGAGAGGGAGGTCATGCCTCACTAACCTGGTGGTGTTTTTTGAAGAAGTGACCAAAATGGTTGACGAAGGAAGGGCCGTGGATGTTGTCTATATGGACTTTAGTAAAGTCCCTCATGGTAGGCTAGTGAAAAAGGTTGGATCCCATGGGATAAAGGGGGAGGTGGCTAGATGGGTGGAGAACTGGCTTGGTCATAGAAGACAGAGGGTGGTAGTGGAAGGGTCTTTTTCCGGCTGGAGGCCTGTGACTAGTGGTGTACCGCAGGGCTCTGTATTGGGACCTCTGCTGTTTGTGATTTATATAAATGATCTGGAAGAAGGAGTAACTGGGGTGATCAGTAAGTTTGCGGACGACACAAAACTGGCAGGACTTGCAGATAGTGAGGAACATTGTCAGAGGCTACAGAAGGATATAGATAGGCTGGAAATTTGGGCAAGGAAATGGCAGATGGAGTTCAATCCTGATAAATGCGAAGTGATGCATTTTGGTGGGAATAATGTAGGGAGGAGCTACATGATAAATGGAAGAACCATAAAGGGTGTAGAGACGCAGAGGGACCTGGGTGTGCAAGTCCACAGATCTTTGAAGGTGACGTCACAGGTGGAGAAGGTGGTGAAGAAGGCATATGGCATGCTTGCCTTTATAGGACGGGGCATAGAGTATAAGAGTTGGGGTCTGATGTTGCAGATGTATAGAACGTTGGTTCGGCCGCATTTGGAATACTGCGTCCAGTTCTGGTCGCCACACTACCAGAAGGACGTGGAGGCTTTGGAGAGAGTACAGAGGAGGTTTACCAGGATGTTGCCTGGTATGGAGGGGCTTGGTTATGAGGAGAGATTGGGGAAACTGGGGTTGTTCTCCTTGGAAAGACGGAGGATGAGGGGAGACTTAATAGAGGTGTATAAAATTATGAAAGGCATAGATAGGGTGAACGGTGGGAAGCTTTTCCCCGGGTCGGTGGTGACGTTCACGAGGGGTCATAGGTTCAAGGTGAAGGGGGGGAGGTTTAACACAGATATCAGAAGGACATATTTTACACAGAGGGTCGTGGGGGCCTGGAATGTGTTGCCGGGCAAGGTCGTGGAGGCGGACACACTGGGAACGTTTAAGACTTATCTAGACAGCTATATGAACGGAGTGGGAATGGAGGGATACAAAAGAGTGGTCTAGTTTGGACCAGGGAGCGGCGCGGGCTAATTGTTCCTTGTTTCTCGTTTCAAGGCTTCATTCTATGATCATCTTGCTGGTGCCAGTACAGAGCGAGACTCCGGATAGTTGGGAACCTGTCTCGGGGGCAGGGAATTCATATGGTGTTCGTGGAAGTGGAAATGACTAGGGTTGGGAAGCATTTTCCGATCAGGGCCAGTGTGATCTCCTGGACTCGTTTCGATCGCCTCAGGGGGTCGGAGAGGAATTTCCCAGATTTTCTTTTCCCCATATTGGCCCTGGGGTTTTCACTCTGGGTTTTCGCCTCTCCCTGGAGATCACATGGTCTGGAATGGGTGGGTGGGGGTGAGTTAATAGGTTGTGATGAACAAAGCATCGTAGCTGTGAGGGACAGCTCGGTGGATAGGATATTGGTATGTAGATAGGCTGGAAAATTGGGCGGGGATCCTGGATTCAGGATTCAATCCTGGACCGGGGAGCGGCGCGGGCTTGGAGGGCCGAAGGGCCTGTTCCTGTGCTGTATTGTTCTTTGTTCTTTGTTAACCAGTAGTGCAACTCCCCCACCCCTTTTACATCCCCTTCTATCCCGCCTGAAACATCTGTATCCTGGAACGTTAAGCTGCCAACCCTGCCCTTCCCTTAACCAGGTCTCTGTAATGGCAGCCACATCGTAGTTCCAAGCTTTAAGTTCATCTGCCTTACCTGTTACATTTCTCACATTGAAACAAATGCACTTCAGTCCACCAGACTGTCTTTGATTTGCAACCACACCCTGCCTGCTCTTCCTCTGAATCTTACTGGCCCTAATCTCTAGTTCCCCTTCAGTTAATTCATCTTTGCTTTGGTTCCCCCTGCCAAACCAATCTACTTATTATAGTGAATTTAAACCGAGGGCCTTTATACTAGGAGCTCTATACTACTCACCATCAGTCCCCATTGTTGGCTCTTGGCTAGAGTATAGAGATGCCCTTTTGCCTGATGAATTCCTCTGTGTCTGCTGCGAGACTGATGGGGTCTATTTTGGTGGTGGAGCAGAAATTGAGCCCTCGGCTGAGAACTTCGATTTCATCTGGTTGAAGTGTGTAGTCCGACAAGTTGACAATGGACTTCCCTGCAGTGGTACTGTTTACTACTGTGGTACCGGGGGAGGCTTGGTTGCTGCTGGTGATGATACTGAGTTTCTCAAGTTTCCTGTTCTTGGTGTGCATGTAGATGGCGTAGTTCCATTGTCTCATCTGCTTGGCAGAGTTTCATAACTGGTCTGCGTCCTGAGCGCAAGTTGAGAATATAGATCCCTTGGCTGTAGCCCAAGATAAGGCCCAAGTAGAAGTGTTCCAATACTTGTCCCTGCGCCCTGAAGGATGGCTGGTCCCTTTGTATCCTTTCTTGCTCAACTTAACTGCCATCATTGGTCCCATCCCTTCTGTGGACTTGGACAGCCTTGCACAGGCACACATAACCACATTGACAAGTACCATCAATGTCAAGATCACCATGAAGAATATTGCAATCCCTTGTAGAATTAGTGTTCCCACAGCATCCCACCATCCTGTTAGCCATTCACCCAAGGTAAACAGTGGCGGTTGTTTAAGTTTCTTCACCTCTTTTCTGATGAGAGCAGCCAGGTTAGTTCTGTTTTCTGAACTATCGGGAATGTAGGTGCAACACTCTGAACCAATCACTGCATACGTCCCACCCCTTTCCGCCAAGACATAATCCAATGCCAATCGATGCTGAAACACCAGAGTGTGCATGGCCACCATATCATCATTTATTACAGTTAGGGTAGTAGCTGTGTCATTGGCTACTTGTTCCAAAATGGAGCACAATATTATAACCTCTCACATTGTCTTAGCCACTCCATAGCTAGGAAACAGTATGCCTAAGAATCGTTCCGTTTCTGAAATTGCTCAACGATGTCTTGGCGAGGGAGGGAGTTTGAGAGTGTGTTGTAGGTATGGCAGCATGTATCCAAGGTAACACAACCCCTTCCATCTAATAGGGAGCCAAGGATATGCTTTGTCTCCACAGATCCAATAAGTACCATTGACTGTTGGATAAGTGTTGCCTCCTTTAAATTAATGAGATATGTTACACGACTGGTCCTCTTTGGGTGGACTCAGGTAGATCTGACTGTTCTGACCCACTTGGTGGTTGCATTCACTTATCCCTAAATTCTTCTCAGGGCCTTTCAGGTTTTCCTCACAGTAAATCCCCTTTGATTTTGAGTTTGGCTGTTTCCAAATCAGATCAGGAGCTGACTTCTTTAGATTATAGACAGGTAATATAACCCTCTCATATAATCAGTCTTCCCTGCACACAGTCCCTACTGCTATGGAACTTTCTCCACAACTCTGTGTTGTCAGATCCTGGTATGTAGTGTCCAGGACAGCTAGTCTCCTGAGATACCTGATCTGCCATTATCAACTCTGACCATGTCAGGGGTGTTGGGTGTAAAGGTATTCCTCTTCCCACATGGATGGGAATATGTGAACAAACCCAACACATTGACTGGTTAGTCATCTTTGTATAAGTGTGTACCATATATAGAGAAGTGTTCACATGTACCTCTCCAGAAGGATGATGAACCATCTGAGTTTTGGTTTCACTTCAGCCAAGATCTGTTTATTCAATACCAAAACGATATTAACACATGCATTCATTATAACAGTCTCTGCAACTTGTGTCTTACAATTGGACACAATTGTTGGTCAATGTCGAGTAATAACAAAACTTATTTACAAAGCTTGCACAATCACCGCGCCACACTTTGCATCCGCTCTCAACTTGACTTGCTTCTGTGTTGGGGGATGTCCGGTTGATCTTCATTGGAGCTGTGACTTGATCATAGCTGTGGCAGGTCAGAGATCTTCTGTGCACATAATCTGTAACACAATCCAGAGTGCCCTACAGCCTTAAATTAGTAATCAGAACACACTTACAAAGAACAAAGAACAGTACAGCACAGGAAACAGGCCCTTCGGCCCTCCAAGCCTGTGCCGCTCATTGGTCCAACTAGACCATTCGTTTGTATCCCTCCATTCCCAGACCGCTCATGTGACTATCCAGGTTAAGTCTTAAACGATGCCAGCGTGTCTGCCTCCACCACCCTACTTGGCAGCTACTTCTGCTATTACAAGAAATCAGTCAGTCACTGGGTCAGTTTTGCTATCTTGGGGTTTCTCACTGGGATAAGGTTTTAACTGAGTCCAGTGTCTCCATCTGAGGCTGCACTTCTCATTAATCAGGGCACATGTCTGCCCTGTAACTACCACATCAATAGGCCCTTCCCAGCGAGTTCCTCGCCCCTTTTTGTTGGTCATGAGTTTCCCCATTACCTTATCTCCCGGAGTAGGCAATTTTGGAGTATTCACACCTACCAGCTTAGTCCAATCTCAGTGCTGCTGTTTTTTGATTACCTGCTTTTTAAGAGAATGTAAATGTTTAATTAAATCTCTCATGCACTGGAACACTGCTCCTCAGCTGATTTCAAGTTCTCCTCCGCCTGTTAGGAGTAGTAGCAGCTCTCTGTTGTAACGACATTGCAGGCAAAGCCTGCACCCAATTGTTTCCTCCTCCTAAAATAGCCTGAGCTAGACTGTTCGTCAATGTCCTGTTCATCCGTTCTACCATTCCTGAACTCTGGGGGAGGTAATGGCAAGTGAAATCTTTGCTTTACTCCCAATGTTTTACAGACCTCTTAAAACTTTCCCTGTGAAGTGGGTTGCCTGATCTGCATCTAACTGAATAAAGAACAATACAGCACAGGATCAGGCCCTTCGGCCTTCCAAGCCTGCACCAACCATGTGTTCCTAACCAGACCATCCATTTGTATCCCTCTATTCCCAGTCTGTTCATGTGGCTATCTAGATAAGTCTTAAATGATCCTAGCGTGTCTGCCTCAACCACCTTGCTTGGTAGTGCATTCCAGGCCCCCACCACCCTCTGTGTAAAATACGTCCCCCGCATATCTGTATTGAACCTTGCCCCCCCCTTACCTTGAACTTGTGACCCCTTGTGTGTTTGTCATTTCCGACCTGGGAAAAAGCTTCCAACTGTTCACCCTATCTATGCCTTTCATAATTTTATAAACTTCTATTAGGTCGCCCCTCAACCTCCGTCTTTCCAGGGAGAACAACCCTAGTTTACTCAATCTCACCTCATAGCTAATACCCTCCATACCAGGCAACATCCTGGTAAACCTTTTCTGCACTCTCTCCAAAGCCTCCACGTCCTTCTGGTAGTGTGGTGACCAGAACTGGACGCAATATTCCAAATGTGGCCTAACTAATGTTCCATATAACTGCAACATCAGATGCCAACTTTTATACTCTATGCCCCGTCCAATAAAGGCAAGCATGCCATATGCCTTCTTCACCACTTTTTCCACCTGTGCTGCCATCTTTAAGGACCTGTGGACTTGCACACCCAGATCCCTCTGTGTGTCTATACTCCTGATGGTTCTGCCATTTATTGTATAGCTCCCCCCTGCGTTAGATCTACCAAAATGCATCACTTCGCATTTATCTGGATCAAATGCCATCTGCCATTTCTCCGCCCAATTTTCCAGCCTATCTATATCTTGCTGTATTCTCTGACAATGTTCATCACTATCCGCAACTCCAGCAAACTTTGTGTCGCCCGCAAACTTACTAATCAGACCAGCTACATCTTCTTCCAAATCATTTATATATATCACAAACAGCAGAGGTCCCAGTACAGAGCCCTGCGGAACACCACTAGTCACAGACCTCCAATCAGAAAAAGACCCCTCCACTGCTACCCTCTGTCTTCCATGGCCAAGCCAGTTCTGTACCCATCCAGCTAGTTCACCTTTGATCCCGTGAGATTTAACCTTTTGCACCAGCCTGCCATGAGGGACCTTGTCAAATGCTTTACTAAAATCCATGTAGACAACATCCATGGCCCTTCCCTCGTCAATCATTTCTGTCACCTCCTCAAAAAACTCAACCAAATTTGTGAGGCATGACCTCCCTCGTACAAAACCATGTTGTCTATCGCTAATGAGATTATTCAGTTCTAAATGTGTATAGATCCTATCTCTAAGAATCTTCTCCAACAATTTCCCTACCACGGACGTCAAGCTCACTGGCCTATAATTACCGGGTTATCCTTGCTACCCTTCTTAAATAATGGGACTACATCCTCCGAAGAGGCAGTCCTCACCTCGATATTACCTCATTTGCTAATATCAGTGCCACGGTAGCACAGTGGTTAGCACTGCTGCTTCACAGCTCCAGGGTCCCGGGTTCGATTCCCGGCTCGGGTCACTGTCTGTGTGGAGTTTGCACATTCTCCTCGTGTCTGCGTGGGTTTCCTCCGGGTGCTCCGGTTTCCTCCCACAGTCCAAAGATGTGTGGGTTAGGTTGATTGGCCATGTTAAATTGCCCCTTAGTGTCCTGGGATGCGTAGGTTAGAGGGATTAGCGGGTAAAATATGTAGGGGTAGGGCCTGGGTGAGATTGTGGTCGGTGCAGACTCGATGGGCCGAATGGCCTCCTTCTGCACTGTAGGGTTTCTATGATTTCTATGATTACTGTTTTGGCTGTAGCATCTTTACATGGGAATGCTTCTACCCACTGGGTAAACTGATCAATAATTACCAGGCAAGAAGTCTTTCCTTGCACTCTGGGCAAGGGCTCTTTAAAATCCATTTGTAAGTTTTCCCATGGTCCTTTGGGTTAACTTCCCATTTTAATCTTGCTGGGGCGTCCTGGTTCCACTAGGGTGCACTGCAGGCATCTTTGACAATATCTTGCCCCATCTCTTCCCAAATATGCCTCCAGTAAGGTCTGCTGCATTACTTCTGGGGCTATTATTCTATCTTCCCTTCTCCATACGCCGTCTTGACCTCACTACCCTCGACGTTTTTCCCATTCCTGTTTCTCTTCCTCTGACGCCTGTTCCTGTATCTGTTTCACATCCATGTCTGGGACTTCCCTAGCTTGTGCTGCAGCCACACTTGCTGTTTGGATTCCTTCTGGGCTCTGTTCCAATAACTCTCTCACAGCCTCATCCACCTTATCATTTCCCCTGAGCCTGGTTTTAAGAACATAAGAAATAGGAGCAGGAGTAGGCCATCGAGCCCCTCAAGCCTGCTCCGCATTCAATAAGATCATGGCTGATCTGATAGTGGGTTCAGTTCCACTTACCCACCCGCTCCCCATAACCCTTAATTCCCTTAATGGTTAAAAATCTATCCATCTGTGACTTAAACACATTTAACGAGGTAGCCTCTACTGCTTCAGTGGACAGAGAATTCCAAAGATTCACTACCCTCTGGGAGAAGAAGTTCCTCTTCAACTCTGTTCTAAATTGACTCCCCCGTATTTTGAGGCTATGCCCCCTAGTTCTTGTTTCCATTGTAAGTGGAAATAACCTCGTTGCTTCTACCCTGTCTAGCCCCTTCATTACCTTGTCTCTATAAGATCTCCCCTCACCTTCTAAACTCCAATGAGTACAGGCCCAGTCTACTCAATCTCTCCTCATAAGCTAACTCCCTCATCTCCGGAATCAACCTGGTGAACCTTCTCTGTGCCCCCCGCCCCCCCCCAAAGCTAATATATCCTTTCTTAAATAAGGGGACCAAAATTGTACACAGTACTCCAGTTGCGGCCTCACCAGTACCCTGTACAGTTGCAGCAAGACCTCCCTGCTTTTATACTCCATCCCTCTCGCGATAAAGGCCAACATTCCACTTGCCTTCTTGATTACCTGCTGCACCTGCAAACTGAGTTTTTGTGATTCATGCACAAGGACCCCCAGGTCCCTCTGCACAGTAGCATGTTGTAATTCTTCACCGTTTAAATAATAGTTCATTTTACTATTATTCCTTCCAAAGTGGATAACCTCACACTTACCAACGTTATACTCCATCTCCCAGATCCTTGCCCACTCACTTAGCCTATCCAAATCTCTCTGCAGAGTTTCCGCATCCTCCATGCAATTCGCTTTCCCACTCATCTTTGTGTCATCCGCAAGCTTTGTTACCCTACGCTCGGTCCCCTCCTCCAGATCGTCTATGTATATGGTAAATAGTTGAGGCCCCAGCACCAATCCCTGCAGCACGCCACTAGTCACTGATTGCCAACCGGAAAAGCACCCATTTATTTCAACTCTCTGCTTTCTGTTAGATAGCCAATCCTCAATCCACGCTAACACTTTACCCCCAACTCCGTGTACCTTTATCTTATGCAGCAACCTTTTGAGAGGCACCTTATCGAATGCCTTCTGGAAATCTAAACACAACACATCCACCGGTTCCCTCTGTCAATCGCACTCGTTATATCCTCAAAAGATTCCAGTAAATTAGTCAAACATGACTTTCCCTTCATGAATCCATGCTGCGTCTGCTTGATTGAACCATTCTTTTCCAGGTGCCCTGCTATTTCTTCCTTAATGATAGATTCTAGCATTTTCCCAACTACGGATGTTAAGCTAACCGGCCTGTAGTTACCTGCCTTTTGTCTACCTCCTTTTTTAAACAGTGGCGTTACATTAGCTGTTTTCCAATCAGCTGGCACCTCCCCAGAGTCCAGTGAATTTTGATAAATTACAACTAATGCATTTGCTATTACTTCTGCCGTTTCTTTTAATACCCTGGGATGCATTCCATCCGGACCAGGGGACTTGTCTACCTTTAGTCCCATTAGCCTACCCAGCACTACCTCTTTAGTAATAGTGATTTAGTAATAGTAACCAATTAAGTATTGGTTAAAGCTAATAACTGTGCTACTTGTGCTTACTCACTTCCCGGGATCTGCTCCCCTGCTAAAACTTCTCCCTCTTCATTCACCACTGCCCATGCTGTATGGGGTTCCCCACTCATGTACATTCTTGCACCTTCTACATATAGATTAATTACCCCTTCACCTGCCAGTGGCCCTTCTACTAATCTTCCACTTGCTTCTTCATTTAATCCTGCAACACATACATGTTCCATTCCCTGTACAGTCAATCCCCCATGCGGGACTTTCCTTTACATCTCTGCTGATTACTACATGCTAATCTCCTGGTAAGAGATTGGCAATTTTTACACAACTCCCCACTAAACTCCTACAGTAATTAAAAAGCCTTCAATACTTGTATTACTCCTTTTCTGATGAGAAGCCGTGGCACAGTGGTTAGCACTACTGCCTCACAGCACCAGGGACCCGGGTTCGATTCCCGGCTTGGGTCACTGTCTGTGTGGAGTTTGCATGTTCTCCCCGTGTCTGCGTGAGTTTCCTCCGGGTGTTCCGGTTTCCTCCAAAGATGTGCAGGTTAGGTGGATTGGCTCTGCTGAGTTGTCCCTTAATGTCTGGGTGACTATCTAGGGTAAATGTATGGGGTTTAAGGGATAGGGCCTGGTTGGGATTGTGGTTGGTGCAGACTTGATGGGCTGAATGGCCTCCTTCTGCACTGTAGGATTCCTCCGGTCCTCTGGAATTTCTTTTTTCTTACTGAATTCTATAACATAACAACATCTTTGAAACAAAAATCAAACCTTTCAATTTGATCCCAGGCTGTAACTTATTTTTATTGAACAAAGAACATTACAGCACAGGAACAGACCCTTCGGCCCTCCAAGCCTGCACCGGCCATGCTGCCCGACTGAACTAAAACCCCCTACCCTTCCGGGGACCACATCCCTCCATTCCCATCCTATTCATGTACTTGTCAAGACGGCCCTTAAAACTCACTATCGTATCTGCTTCCACTACCTCCCCCGGCAGCGAGGTCCAGGCACCCACCACCCTCTGTGTAAAAAAACCTGTCTCATACATCTCCTTTAAACCTTGCCCCTCACACCTTAAACCTATGCCCCCTAGTAATTGACTCTTCCACCCTGGGAAAAGCTTCTGACTATCCACTCTGTCCATGCCCCTCATAATCTTATAGACTTCTATCAGGTCACCCCTCAACCTCCGTCGTTCCAGTGAGAACAAACCAAGTTTCTCCAACCTCTCCTCATAGCTAATGCCCTCCATGCCAGGCAACATCCTGGTAAATCTTTTCTGTACCCTCTCCCAAGCCACCAGATCCTTCTGGTAGTGTGGCGACCAGAATTGAACACTATATTCCAAGCGTGGCCTAACTAAGGTTCTATAAAGCTGCAACATGACTGACTAATTTTTAAACTCAATGCCCCGGCCGATGAAGGCAAGCATGCCGTATGCCTTCTTGACTACCTTCTCCATCTGTGTTACCACTTTCAGTGACCTGTGTGCCTGTACACCCAGATCCCTCTGCCTATCAATACTCTTAAAGGTTCTGCCATTTACTGTATATGTCCCATCTGTATTAGACCTTCCAAAATGCATTACCTCACATTTGTCTGGATTAAACTCCATCTGCCATCTCTCCGCCCAAGTCTCCAACCGATCTATATCCTGCTGTATGCTCTGATGGTCCTCATCGCTATCCGCAATTCTACCAACCTTTGTGTTGTCCACAAACTTACTAATCAAACCAGTTACATTTTCCTCCAAATCATTTATATGTATTACATATTTTGCCCATTCTTTATCTTAGAAACATAGAAACCCTACAGTGCAGAAGGAGGCCATTCGGCCCATCGAGTCTGCACCGACCACAATCTTAAATAACATCATTTTATTAAGGTAACTTGCTTACAGCACATTTTGTGTCAGAATTATCCCAAACTCAGAAAAATGTTGTGGGCTTTCAACTGTCCATTAGTGTCGATCTTATCCCTTTTTTTAAAAACCTGTTCCTTCATCTGTAGCTATCACCTAAACTGCGTTTTACTTCCTAGAATCCCTTCAAATGTCTCTTTTATCCAATGAATCCCTCCTCTGTTTACTATCAGCTCCTCTATAACGTAGCTTTTATTACCCTGTTCATTTTCCTTTCTCATTTATTCCACTGAATTATTTCCCTCATCTTGAATAATATTAATCTGTTAATTTGGTGTTATAGGCGGGCTGTCCCTTTTATCCCGTCTGGCATCTAATACAGCTTTCAACCTTCCCATATTCAGAATTTACAACAGGGTGTGTTCAGAAGTACTTTGCCCAGTTTTGTGGTTGATTCACTAACTTTGCATATCCATGGCACACATTTGAACTGGAATGCATTATGGCAGTATAATAATTCCCATCATTAAACACAGACTCCCCACTAAATGTTCGCTCCCCTTCTGTTAGATTTCTGATTTAAGCCAACAATTTTTACAATATAGAAAATCTACAAATAAATTCTCGAATGTCTTAAAACTACTGCAAGTTTTATAGCACAAAGACTCATCCTGTCTGGGACAGAATGGGTTAATTCTCTGCTTGTTTCAGCCGGGGGGGTGGGGTGGATGGAGTAAATATTCTCAGATCACTTCAAACACTCCAGAATAATTCTTTCCATTTATCTTTTCATTGTCAATTTTTATCAGGAATATATTTTCAAACTTAACCAAAAAGCCCTAATCCAGATAAATTCAAAACAAGATTTATTTTTATCACTTTTAAATATCCCTACTAAATTAAGACTTTTACGCTTACTTACAATCTCTCCAGTTTAAGTTTAAAATTTGCATGTTTAATTATTTCTACAACTCTGTTTCTGTAATTGACACAATGTGGAGTTGCCGGTGTTGGACTGGGGGTGGGCACAGTAAGTAGTCTCTCAACACCAGGTTAAAGACCAACAGGTTTATTTAGTAGCACGAGCTTTCGGAGCCCCTTCACTCACCTGATGTCAGAGCAACGCTCCGAAAGCTCGTGTTACCAAATAAACCTAATGGTCTTTAACCTGGTGTTCTGAGACTACTTACCGTAATTGACACAGGCAGATACAAAATCAAATCAACTGTGTGTTGAAACGGTTAACTTGCCTTTACAACTTTTCAGACTTAGTGAAACACCATTTTGGGACTGATGCATTTTAGTTTTCTTTCTAAATTGGCAAAGCCCAGATCTCTGTCGAAAGTTCTACCCTCTTTTTGAGAGTGACCTTGGCCATCGACCATTCTCAAAATTAAGGAAGCTTTAAGAATTTATTTGACTTTAAAACCCCTCAATCTCACCATCAGAAAATCTCAACTAGAAGTAGTTTATTAAACTCATACAAATGCAAATCAAACTCTTTATTTTCTTTTGCCATACTCTAATCCACCACACGATGGTGCTCTAAATCATACAATTACACTCTCTCTCCGTCTCACAGAAAGCCGGCTTCATGCTTGTCTCTTTAACTCTTAACTCACTTTGGTCTCACTCTCTCTTTCTCACGAGTCTCCACAGGAGACTCCTACCCTAGGACCTCTCCCTGCTGGTTCTCTCACACGGCCTTCGTCCCTTGCTTGTTTCTTTTCACCCTTAACTCCTCTCTCTGGTTTTTGGCGCTCCAGACCAACCAATTTCACTCTGGTTTTTCTCTCTTTCTCATGAGACTCCCACAGGTACCCCTGGGACCTCTCCCTGCCGATTATCTCACGCAGTCTTCGTCCCCTACTCCTCTGGAACCCCTCCCTGTGAGTTTCCGAGCCAGCCGCTATCTGTAGGCACGGTCTAGCCCCTTGATGTTTCTCTAGGTATGCGGCTTTTCGCTCTGCTGCATGGGAGGCCCGAGCGTCCGGCCCCGCTATTTTTAAGCGTAGCTTCTCTGCAAACGCCCTTTCTACCCACGTGGCTTCACGCGCTGCTCTGTAGGAGATCCTACAGTGGAATCAGATCCACAGTGCAGAAGGAGGCCACTCGGCCCATCGAGTCTACATCAACCACAATCCCACCCAGGCCTTATTCCCATAACCCCACATATTTACCCTGCTAATACCCTGAAAATAGGGTCAATTTAGCGTGGCCAATCCAGCTACCCTGCGCATCTTTGGACTGTGGGAGGAAACCAGAGCACCCGGAAGAAACATGCACTCCCATTTTACCGTTTGGTAATCAGGGGAGAATGTGCAGGCTCCACACAGACAGTGACCTGAGCCTGGAATCGAACATGGGTCCCTGGCGCTGTGAGGCAGCAGTGCTAACCACTGTGCCGCCAATTCAGATGAATTGGGATGGTATGGCCAAAGCTGGCAGGGCTGAAACGATGACTGTTCTCATCCCCAATCCTCCTCCACATCTCACTTCATCTTCATCCCACAATCGCTTCTGACTCGGAGGCTACCGATGATGTGAATGTGCGCTTTGTAGTTTCATACCTCCCTCCACTGTAACCCAACCCCTGGTCATTTTGATACCAAAGAACTGGAACTGGCCCAGGCAATGGAGGAAGAGCAAGAAGACAGTGAATATAAAGAGACACGAACCCCGGAGAGCGTAGTCAGTCCCCAGCTCAGAGGAGGCCACTGCATACCACTGAGAGGGTGGTTAAAGTGGGATCTGCACATGGTGAGTAGCAGTGTGCTGGAGGGAAAAAGAAATGAAGAACAGGATTGAAGAGGAGATGCTGGAGAATATATAAACACACAGACAATATGAAATGGGAAAAGGAGAAGAGCATCTGGTGTCTCGAGCCTGCTCTGCCATTCAACAAGACGTGGAGATGCTGGCGTTGGACTGGGGTGAACACAGTAAGAAGTCTCACAACACCAGGTTAAAGTCCAACAGGTTTATTTGGTAGCAAATACCATAAGCTTTCGGAGCGCTGCTCCTTTGTCAGATGGAGTGGAAATGTGCTCTCAAACAGTGCACAGAGACACAAAATCAAGTTACAGAATACCGATTAGAATGCGAATCCCTACAACCAGCCAGGTCTCAAAGGTACAGACAATGTGGGTGGAGGGAGCATTAAACACAGGTTAAAGAGACCTGTCCGGAGACAATACACATCTCCTTAACCTGTGTTTAATGCTCCCTGCACCCACATTGTCTGTACCTTTAAGACCTGGCTGGCTGTAGGGATTCGCATTCTAATCAGTATTCTGTAACTTGACTTTGTGTCTCTGTGCATTGTTTGAGAGCACATTTCCACTCCATCTGACGAAGTAGCAGCGCTCCGAAAGCTTATGGTATTTGCTACCAAATAAACCTGTTGGACTTTAACCTGGTGTTGTGAGACTTCTTACTGTATTCAACAAGACCACAGACAATCTAACCGTGGCCTCGACTCAACTTTCCTGCCTGTCGCCCACAACTTGTCAATCAAAAATTTGTTTAACTCAGCCTTGAATATATTCAATGACCCAGCCTCCACTGCTCTGAGAGAATTCCAAAGATTACTGACCTTCAAAAGAAATTCCTCCTCATCTCCATGAACAAAACAATCCCAGGAATTGGCCTAGTGAACATTCCCTGAACTGTTTCCAATGCCAGTACGTCACTGCATAAATAAGGAGACCAAAACTGTACAAAGAATTCTAGCTGTATCGCATCAATACCCTCAGTTGTGACCATAAAGTACAATACACTATTTGCTTTCCTAATCACGTGCTGTACCATATGCTAATATTTTGTAGTTCATGTACGAGGACGCTCACGATTCCTCTATGCTGCCGCATTCTGCGGTCTCTCCATGAATAGTCTGCTTTTCTAATCTTCCCACCAAAGTGGACAACCTCATATTCCCATGTTACACATATCCTAATTTTTTGCCCACTCACTTAACCCATTGATATCCTTTGCAGACCTTGGCCGAGTCACAACTTCCTTTTCTATCCATTTCTGTGTTGACAGCAAAGTTGGAGCAGGCATTAAAACGAGGCCTTGTTTTCCCCCTCAGGTGGATGTTAAAGATCCCTCGGGGGGGGGGGGGGGGGGGGGAGTCCAGAACCAGGGGTCACAGTCTGAGGATTCAGGGTAGACCATTTAGGACAGAGATGAGGAGACATTTCTTCACCCAAAGAGTGGTGAGCCTGTGGAATTCATTACCACAGGAAGTAGTTGATGCCAAAACATTGAATGTATTCAAGAGGCGGCTGGATATAGCACTTGGGGTGAATGGGGTCAAAGGTTTGGGGAAAAGCCAGGATTAGGCTATTGAGTTGGACAATCAGCCGTGATCATAGTGAATGGTGGAGCAGGCTTGAAGGGCCAAATGGCCTCCTCCTGCTCCTATCTTCTATGTTTCTAGTCAGGGGAGCAGACTGACATTTCTACGGCCAAAGACGTGACTCCAGGATGATGTGTTGCCGCCATGGTGCCAGGTCAGGGGTGTCACTGAATGGCTGCAGTGCATCCTGAAAGGAGAGGGGGATGAGTTACAAGCTGCGATACATGTCGGCACCAGCCATATGGGCAAAGCGAGGAATGAGCACTTGTATCAGTAATTCAGGGAGCTAGGCAATAGATTAAAAAGCAGGACCTCAGTGGTTGTATTCTCTGGATTACACCCAGTACCACGTGCTAGTGAGCACAGAAATAGGAAAATAGGGCAGATGAATGAGTGACTCAAGAGTTGGTGCAGGGAGGAGGGTTTTAGATTCCTGAATCGCTGGGACCATTTCTGGAGAAGGTGGGACCTGTACAAACAGGATGGTCTGCACTTGAACCACATTAGGGCCGACATCCTTGCGGATAGGTTTGCTGGTGCTGTTGGGAGGAGTTTAGCAGGGGGAGAGGACACAGAATATTAGTAAAATAGAGACACATAGTGCTACAGTAAAGGAAGCAAGTCAGGAGGATTAGCAGGGTAAATATGTGGGATTACAAGGATAGGGCCTGGGTGGGATAGTTGTTGGTGCAGGCTCGATGGGCCGAATGGCCTCCTTCTGCACTGTAAGTGTTCTATGACTCCAAGTCCGAGTGCGTTCAGCTATGTTGATGACAAGAGAGTAAGGCAAGGTTGGATGGACTTTACTTTAATGCTAGCAGTGTAACAGATAAGATTGATGAGTTAAAGGTCTGGATTGACAGATGAACATTGTGGGACAATACAGCAGGATATAGATAGGCTGGAAAATTGGGCGGGGAAATGGCAGGTGGAATTTAATCCAGATAAATGCGAAGTGATGCATTTTGGAAGAACTAATGTAGGGGGGAGTTATACAATAAATGACAGAGCCATCAAGAGTATAGAAACACAGAGGGACCTAGCTGTGCAAGTCCACAAATCCTTGAAGGTGGCAACACAGGTGGAGAAGGTGGTGAAGAAGGCATATGGTATGCTTGCCTTTATAGGACGGGGTATAGAGTATAAAAGCTGGAGTCTGATGTTGCAGCTGTACAGAACGCTGGTTAGGCCACATTTGGAGTACTGCGTCCAGTTCTGGTTGCCGCACTACCAGAAGGACGTGGAGGCTTTAGAGAGAGTGCAGAGAAGGTTTACCAGGATGTTGCCTGGTATGGAGGGTCTTAGCTATGAGGAGAGATTGGGTAAACTGGGCTTGTTCTCCCTGGAAAGACGGAGAATGAGGGGAGACCTAATAGAGGTGTACAAAATTATGAAGGGTATAGATAAGGTGAACAGTGGGAAGCTTTTTCCCAGGTCGGAGGTGACGATCACGAGGGTTCACGGGCTCAAGGTGAGAGGGGCGAAGTATAACTCAGATATCAGAGGGACGTTTTTTACACAGAGCGTGGTGGGGGCCTGGAATGCGCTGCCAAGTAGGGTTGTGGAGGCAGACACGCTGACATCGTTTAAGACTTACCTGGATAGTCACATGACCATTCTGGGAATGGAGGGATGCAAACGAATGGTCTAGTTGGACCAATGAGCGGCACAGGCTTGGAGGGCCGAAGGGCCTGTTTCCTGTGCTGTACTGTTCTTTGAAGTGTGATATCGCTGCCATCACAAAAACATGGTTGAGGGATGGGCAGGACTGGCAACTCAACATTCCGGGGTATCGGATCTTTAGGTGAGATAGAGGTGGATATAAAAAGGGAGGTGGGGTAGCACTATTGATTATGGAGTCAATTATTGCAATAAGGAGAGATGATATCTTGGAAGGGTCTTTAAACGAGGCTTTGTGGGTAGAATTTAGAAATATAAAGGGGGCAGCCACATTACTGTGGGGCAGCCACGTTACTGGGAGTGTACGATAGGCCCCAAAGAGTCAATGGGAAATAGAGGAGCAAATATGTAGACAGTTCACTGAGCTGTGCAAGAGTAATAATCAGGAGTAATAATATTGAGGGATTTCAATTTCTCCAACATTAATTGCAATAGTTATAGTGTTAAGGGTTCAGAGGGGGCAGATTTCTGGAAATATATTCAGCGGGGTTTTTGTATCAATTTGTAGAAAGCCCAACAAGGGATGGCGCAATAAGGGATGGCGCAGTGCTGGATCTGTCTCTGGGGAACAAAGCCGGACAAGTGTTTAACACGGTAGTGGAGGGGAACACATTTTGGCAATAACGACCACAAAACGGTATGGTTCAAATTAGTTACGGACGTGGAGAAAGATGGCCTGCAAAAGACGGCTTTGGATTGGGGGAAGGCAGGTTTATTAAGATAAGGCAGGAGCTGGCCAAAGTTGACTGGGAATAGCTCCTTGTGGGTAAGGCAGAGCAGTGGGGGGCATTCAAAAAGGAACTGGTACAAGTCCAACAGGGACTTCAGAGGGATATAGGAAGTGCAAGAGGGAATTTTAAAAAGCAATAAGAAGAAGGTGACAATAGTAGGGAATTGTAACTTTCCCAACATTGACTGGGATAGCCATAGCATTAGGGGCTTGGATGGAGAGAAATTTGTTGAGTGTATTCAGGAGGAATTTCTCATTCAGTATGTGGATGGCCCGATTAGAGAGGAGGGAAAAACTTGACCTCCTCTTGAGAAATAAGGAAGGACAGGTGACAGAAGTGAGGGATCACTTTGGGACCAGTGACCATAATTCCATCAGCTTTAAGATTGCTATGGAGAATGATAGGTCTGGCCCAAAAGTTGAAATCCTAAATTTGGATGGTATCAGGCAGGAACTTTCAAAATTTAATTGGGGGAGTCAGTTGGCAGGCAAAGGGATGTCTGGTAAGTGGGAGACTTTCAAAAGTGTGTTAACCAGGTTCAGGGTAAGCACTTTCCTTTTAGAGTGAAGGGCAAGGCTGGTAGAAGGAGAGAACCCTGGATGACTCGGGATATTGAGGCCCTGGTCAAGAAGGAGGCACATGACATGCATAGGCAGCCGGGATCAAGTGGATCCCTTGAACAGTATAGAGGTTGTTGAAGTAGAGTTAAGAGAGAAATCAGGAGGGCAAACAGGGGACATGAGATTGTTTTGGCAGATAAGGCAAAGGAGAATCCAAAGAGCTTCTACAAATACACAGAGCAAACGAGTAACTAGGGAGAGGGTAGGGCCTCTTAAGGATCAACAAGGTCATCTATGTTCAGATCCACAAGAGATGGGAGAGATCCTAAATGAATATTTCTCATAAGTATTTACTGTTGAGAAAGGCATGGATGTTAGGGAACTTAGAACATAGAACAGTCCAGCATAGAACAGGCCCTTCGGCCCACGATGTTGTGCCCTGCTTTGGCTGAAACCCAGATCAAGCTATTTCCTCCCTATCATCCCGAAGTACTCCATGTGCCTATCCAATAGCTTCTTAAATGTTCCTAAAGTTTCTGACTCCACTATCCCTGCAGGCAGTCTTTTCCACACCCCAACCACTCTCGGAGTAAAAAACCTACCTCGGACATCCTTCCTATATCTCCCACCATGAACCCTATAGTTATGCCCCCTAGTTACCACTCCATTCACCCAAGGAAATAGTCTTTGAACGTTCACTCTATCTATCCCCCTCATCATCTTATAAACCTCTATCAAGTCTCCTCTCAACCTCCTACGCTCCAAAGAGAAAAGCCCAAGTTCCCTCAACCTTTCCTCATAAGACCTACCCTCCAAACCAGGCAGCATCCTGGTAAATCTCCTCTGCACTCTTTCCAGTGTCTCCACATCCTTCTTGTAGTGAGGTGACCAGAACTGCACACAATATTCCAAATGTGGTCTCACCAAGGTCCTGTACAGTTGCAGCATAACCCCATGGCTCTTAAACTCAAACCCCCTGTTAATGAACGCTAACACACTATAGGCCTTCTTCACGGCTCTATCCACTTGAGTGGCAACCTTGAGAGATTTATGGACATGAACCCCAAGATCTCTCTGTTCCTCCACATTCTTCAGAACCCTACCTTTGACCCTGTAATCCACATTTAAATTTGTCCTACCAAAATGAATCACCTCGCATTTGTCAGGGTTAAACTCCATTTGCCATTTTTCAGCCCAGCTCTGCATCCTATCTATATCTCTTTGCAGCCTACAACAGTCCTCCACCTCATCTACTACTCCACCAATCTTGGTGTCATCAGCAAATTTACTGATCCACCCTTCAGCCCCCTCCTCCAAGTCATTTATAAAAATGACAAATAGCAGAGGACCAAGCACTGATCCCTGTGGCACTCCGCTGGTAACCGGTTTCCAGTCCGAAAATTTTCCATCCACCACCACCCTCTGTCTTCTGTTAGATAGCCAGTTACCTATCCAATCGGCCAAACTTCCCTCTATCCCACACATCCTTACTTTCATCATAAGTCGACCATGGGGGCTTTATCAAACGCCTTACTAAAATCCATGTATATGACATCAACTGCACTACCTTCATCTACACACTTAGTTACCTCTTCAAAAAATTCAATCAAATTTGTGAGGCAAGACTTGCCCTTCACAAATCCGTGCTGACTATCCCGGATTAAGCTGCATCTTTCTTAATGGTCGTAAATCCTATCCCTGAGGACCTTTTCCAACTTACCGACCACCGAAGTAAGACTAACCGGCCTATAATTACCAGGGTCATTTCTATTCCCTTTCTTAAACAGAGGAACAACATTCGCCACTCTCCAGTCCTCTGGCACCACCCCCGTGGACAGTGAGGACGCAAAGATCAATGCCAAAGGCTCTGCAATCTCATCCCTTGCCTCCAAAAAAAGACTCCTAGGATATATTTCATCAGGCCCAGGGGACTTATCAACTTTCAGTTTCTTCAAAATTGCTAGTACATCTTCCCTCCGAACATCTACTTCCTCCAGCCTATCAGCCTGTGACACCCTCTCTTCCTCAAAAACATGGCCCCTCTCCTTGGTGAACACTGAAGAAAAGTATTCATTCATCACCTCTCCTATCTCTTCTAACTCCATGCACAAATTCCCACTGCCGTCCTTGACCGGCCCCAACCTCACCCTGGTCATCCTTTTATTCCTCACATAAGAGTAAAAAGCCTTGGGGTTTTCCTTGATCCGACCCGCCTAGGACTTCTCATGCCCCCTCCTGGCTCTCCCAAGCCCCTTTTTCAGCTCATTTCTTGCTAACTTGTAACCCTCCATCGAGCCAACTGAACCTTGTTTTCTCAACCTTACATATGCTTCCTTCTTCCTCTTGACAAGACATTCCACCTCTTTTGTGAACCATGGTTCCCTCACTCGGCCATTTCCTCTCTGCCTGACAGGGACATACTATCAAGGACACGCGGTATTTGTTCCTTGAAAAAGTTCCACTTTTCATTAGTGCCTTTCCCTGACAATTTTTGTTCCCATCCTATGCTTCCTAATTCCCGCCTGATTGCATCATAATTGCCTCTCCCCCAATTGTAAACTATACCCTGCCATATAGCCCTCTCCATTGCAATAACAAAAGACACCGAATTGTGGTCACTATCTCCAAAGTGCTCTCCCACAACCAAATCTAACACTTGGCCCGGTTCATTTCCCAGTACCAAATCCAATGTGGCCCCACCTCTTGTCGGCTTATCCACATATTGTGTCAGGAACCCCTCCTACACACACTGCACAAAAAACTGCCCCATCCGAACTATTCGACCTATAAAGGCTCCAATCAATATTTGGAAAGTTAAAGTCACCCATGACAACTACCCTGTGACCTCCACACCTATCCATAATCTGCTTAGCAATTTCTTGCTCCACATCTCTATTACTATTTGGGGGCCTATAGTAAACTCCTAACAACGTGACCGCTCCTTTCCTATTTCTAACCTCAGCCCATATTACCTCTAGGCAGATCCCCTTCGAAATGCCCTTCGAAAAAAAACTTGGAGAAATAAATAGTGGTGTCTTGAGGAGTGTACATATTACAGAGAAGGAGATGCTGGAAGTCGTAAAGTGCATCAAGGTAGATAAATCTCCGGGACCTGATGAAGTGTATTCCAGGACATTGTGGGAGGCTAGGGAGGAAATTGTGGGTCCCCTCGTGGAGATATCTCAATCATCGATAGTCACGGGTGAGGTGCCTGAAGATTGGAGGGTGACAAATGTTGTGCCTTTGTTTAAGAAAGGTTGCAGGGAAAAGCCTGGGAACTACAGAGCAGTGAGCCTAACGTCTGTAGTGGGTAAATTGGTAGAAGGTATTCTGATAGATAGGACCTACAGGCATTTAGAGACGCAAGGACTGATTAGGGACAGTCAGCATGGCTTTGTGAGTGGAAAATCATGTCTCACAAATTTGATTGAGTTTTTTGAAGGGGTAACCAAGAAGGTAGATGAGGGCAGTACTGTCGATGTTGTCTACATGGACTTTAGCAAGGCCTTTGACAAGGTACCGCATGGTAGGTTGTTGCATAAGGTTAAATCTCATGGGATCCAGGGTGAGGTAGGCAACTGGATAAAATTAGCTTGATGACAGAAGACAGAGGGTAGCTGTAGAGGGCTGATTTACAAACAGGAGGCCTGTGACCAGCGGTGTGCCTCAGGGATTGGTGCTGGGTCCACTGTTATTTGTCATTTATATTAATGATTTGGATGAGAATTTAGGAATCATGGTTAGTAAGTTTGCAGACGACACCAAGATTGGTGGCATAGTGGACATAAGAACATAAGAACATAAGAAATAGGAGCAGGAGTAGGCCATCTAGCCCCTCGAGCCTGCCCCGCCATTCAATAAGATCATGGCTGATCTGACGTGGATCAGTACCACTTACCCGCCTGATCCCCATAACCCTTAATTCCCTTACCGATCAGGAATCCATCCATCCGCGCTTTAAACATATTCAGCGAGGTAGCCTCCACCACCTCAGTGGGCAGAGAAGAAGGTTATCTCGGATTGCGATGGGATCTTGATCAATTGGACCAATGGGCTGATGAATGGGAGATGGAGTTTAATTTAGATAAATGCGAGGTGATGCATTTTGATAGATTGAACCAGGGCAGAACTTACTCAGTTAATGGTAGGGTGTTGGGGAGAGTTACAGAACAAAGAGATCTCGGAGTACATGTTCATAGCTCCTTGAAAGTGGAGTCACAGGTGGACAGAGTGGTGAAGAAGGCATTCGGCATGCTTGGTTTCACTGGCCAGAACACTGAATACAGGAGTTGGGACATCTTGTTGAAGTTATACAAGACATTGGTGAGGCCCCACTTGGAATACTGTGTACAGTTCTGGTCACCCTGTTATAGAAAGGATATTATTAAACTAGAAAGAGTGCAGAAAAAATTTACTAGGATGCTACCGGGACTTGATGGTTTGAGTAATAACGAGTGGCTGGATAGACTGGGACGTTTTTCTCTGGAGCATGGAAGGCTGAGGGGTGATCTTATAGAGGTCGATAAAATAATGTGGGGCATAGGTCAGCTAGATAGTCAACATCTTTGCCCCAAAGGTAGAGGAGTCTAAAACTAGAGGGCATAGGTTTAAGGTGAGAGGGGAGAGATACAAAAGCGTCCAGAGGGGCAACTGTTTCACACAGATGGTGAGTGTCTGGAATGAGCTGCCAGAGGTAGTAGTAGAGGCGGGTACAATTTTGTCTTTTAAAAAACATTTAGACAGTTACATGGGTAAGATGGGCATAAGAGATGTGGGCCAAATGCGGGCAACCGGGACTAGCTTTGTGGTTAAAAACTGGACGGCATGGACAAACTGAGCCGAAGGGCCTGTTTCCATGCTGTAAACCTCTGACTCTAAAAATGGAGCATGAGAAAGGACTTGTGAACAGGATTAGGGAGAATCCAAAGGCCCTTCAGCTCATCACCATCCTCTGAGTGAAAAAGTTCTCTCAAATTCCCTCTGAATCTCCTGCCCTTTACCCCAAAATTATGCCCCTCAACCAAGGGAACCCTATCCGTACCTCTCAATCATGTCCCTCCTCAGCCTTCTCAGCTCTAAAGAAATCAATCCAAGCCTATCCAGTCTCTCCTTATCGCTCAAACGCTCCATCCCAGGCAACATCCTGGTGAATCTTCTCTGTACCCCCTCTAGTGCTATCACATCTTTCCTATAGTGAGGTGACCAGAACTGCACACAGTGCTCCAGCTGTGGCCTAAACCAACACTCTGTACAGCTCCAACATCACCTCCTCGTTCTTATACTCCGATGGGTCTGATGAAAGCAAGTGCCGTCCCATATCCCATTGTAACTATCCTATTCACCTGCTCTGCTGGCTTCAAGGATCTATGAATAAGTATCCCAAGATCCTTCTGAGCTTCCCAGTGTCCTGCCATTCATTAAAGACTCCCTCGTCTTGTTTCTTCTTCCAAAGTGCATCACCTCACACTTATCAGGGTTAAATCCCATCTGCCACTGCTCTGCCCACCTGACCAACTCACCTACATCTCCCTGTAACGTATGACTTTCTTCTTCACTATTAACCACCCTACCAATCTTAGTGTCGTCTGCAAAGTTGCTTAACGTCCCCCCCCGACCTACCCCAACATTTTCATTGACATCATTTATGTATATAACAATGGTTAGCACTGCTGCCTCACAGCGCCAGGGACCCGGGTTCGATTCCCGGCTTGGGTCACTGTCTGTGTGGAGTTTGCACATTCTCCCCATGTCTGCATGGGTTTCCTCCGGGTGCTCCGACTGCCTCCCACAGTCCAAAGATATGCGGGTTAGCTGGATTGGCCATGGTAAATTGCCCCTTAGTGTCAGGGGGACTAGCTAATGCATTGGGTTATGGGGATAGGACCTGGTGGGATTGTGGTCGGTGCAGACGTGATGGGCCGAATGGTCTCCTTCTGCACTAAAGGAATTCTATGATTCTAAACAATAAGAATCCCAGTATGGATCCTTGTGCGACATTTTGTAGTACAACTTGACTGGCTGTAACACATTGGAACAGCATGTTGTTGTTCAAGCAGCTACATCAATGCAAATCTCTCTTTTTTCCCCCTCAGTGAAGTGCCAAAGGAGTGCTGCACTGGCAGAGGTGCCACTCTGAGGAGATGTTAAGCGAAGCCCCAAGATGCTGCACCGACAGTAACCATACTTCAAATATACTTAAATGGCCAAGTGTGGATTAATCAGGGAAGGCCAACATAGGTTTGTTCAAGACAAATTGTGTTTAACTAATTTGATGGAGTTTTTGATGAGGTAATAGAGGTATGTACACAGCACAGAAAAAGGCACTTCAGCCCATTGTATCGACAAGAATATTTGATAAAGTGTCACATGATGGGCTTTACCTTTGCTGGGAAACCTATGACACAAGCGGTAGCATGGATACCATATTAGCAGAAAACAGGAATAGAATCAGAATCCCCACAATGCAGAAGGAGGCCATTTGGCCCATCAAGTCTGCATCGACCACAATATCCAATCCGGGCCATATTCCCGTAACCCCACATATTTATCCTGCTAACCCCCATAGTGGATGCAAAAACAGAAAATACTGGAAAATCTCAGCAGGTGAGAGAATAAAACCAACATTTCGAATCAGGACGACCCTTTGTCAGAGTAATGGTGGATGGATGCTTTTCAGACTGGATCAGGATGACAGTGGGGTCCCGCAGAGGGAGGTTTTCCAGCCATTGGCTTTCTTTATCTAAAGTTTGAAATTTGCAAATGGCACGAAACTTGGAAATATTGTTAACTGCGAAGATAGGGTTAGACTTGCAAGAGGCTCCAGGAGCTTGGTGGAATGGAGGGGAAAGGTGAAACTTAATGCATCGGGATGATGTGGCACATTTTGGTGGAAATAATGAGAAGGAGCGACATTGAAAGAACATTCAGGACCAAAGCGTGCTGGGCTTAGATCCACACAAGTCATTGAAAGTGGAAAGACAGACCGAGAGATTAAACTGCAGGATCTTAGTGCTATAAAGGCAAAGGCAGAGTAGAAAAGAAAGCATGTTTAGGATCCGTAATACACTGCCCGAGAGTATTTGGTCAAAAGATAATTGAATATTCAATCCTGAAAAAAAAAAATCACAGACTGTCTTCAAACAGGAGCTGAACAATCTGGGACGGCATGATGGCACAGTGATTAGCACTGCAGCCTCAGCACCAGGGACCCAGGTTTGATTCCAGACTTGTGTGACAGTCTGTGTGAGTTTGTACGTTCTCCCTGTGTCCGTTTCCTCCCACAGTCCAAAGATGTTTAAAAAGTTTATTCGTGTCACAGGCAAGGCTTACATTAACACTGCACTGAAGTTACTGTGAAAATCCCCTAGTTGCCACACTCCGGCGCCTGTTCGGGTAACACTGAGGGAGAATTTAGCACGGCCAATGCACCCAACCCACGTCTCTCCGAATGTGGGAGGAAACCAGACCACCCGGAGGAGATTTAATAAGAGATTATAGAGACTTAATAATGGGAGGTTTAATCATAGAATCCATTCAGTGCAGGAGGCCATATGGCCCATCGAGTCCGCACCAACTGTCCAACAGAGCATTCCAGTCAGACCCTATAACCAGACGCGTTTACCCCACTAATCCCCCCAAATTGTACATCTGGAGACAACCCAAGGCCAGAATCTAACCCAGGTCCTTGGCACTGAGAGACAGCAGTGCTAACCACTGTGCCCATACTGTCGCCATAGTATTTATTTGGTGAGTCCAGTTCAGTTTTCTGGTCAATGATAACTCCCAGGATATTGATAGTGGGGGATCCAGTTATGGTGATGCCATTAAATGTCAAAGAGCGATTGTTAAATCCCCCCTTGTCGGTGATGGTCATCGCCTGGCACTTCTGTGATGCGAATGTTACTTTCCACTTATCAGCCCCAGCCTGGATATTGTCCAGGTCTTTCTGCATTTGGACATGGACTGTAACATTGTGCAGTCCTCAGCAAACATCCCTCTTCTGACTTTATGATAGGAGGAATGTCATTGATGAAGCAGCATGAAGATGGTTGGGCCGAGGACACTGCCCTGAGGAACTTCTGCAGTGATGTCCTGGAACTGAGCTGACTGACTTCCAACCACTTCCCTTTGTGCCAGGTATCAGTGGAGAGTTTTCCACCCAACTCCCATTGACTTCAGTTTTGCTCGGGATCCTTGATGCCACACTTGGTCAAATGCTGTCTTGATGTCAAGAGCTGTCATTCTCACCTCACTTCTGGACTCCAGCTCTTTCGTCCATGTTGAAACCAAGGCTGTAATGAGGTTAGGAGCCGAGTGATCCTGGCAGAGCCCAGCAACGAGTGTCAGTGAGCAGGTTATTGCTAAGAGCTGCTTGATAGTATTGTTGCTGACCCCTCCCATCACTTTGCTAACGATCGAGAGTAGACTTATGGAGACTTGGTTCACAAACAGGGCACATATAGACACAAACTCAATTTACAAGATAATGGTTGGAATGCGAGTCTTTACAGGTAATCAAGTCTTTGTACCTTTAAGACTGGATTACCTGTAAAGACTCACATTCCAACCATTATCTTGTAAATTGCGTTTGTGTCTGTATATGCCCGTTTGTGAACACAACTCCTCACTCATCTGATGGGAAGGAGCAGCGCTCTGAAAGCTTGTGCTACCAAATAAACCTGTTGGACTTTAACCTGTTGTTGAAAGACTTCTTACTGTGCTTACCCCAGTCCAATGCCTGCATCTCCACTACAGGGGAGGTCCCAGAGGATTAGAGAATAGCCAATGTTGTTCCTTTGTTTAAGGGTAGCAAGAATAATCCAGGTAATTACAGGCCGGTGAGCCTTACGTCAATGGTAGGGAAATTATTGGAGAGGATTCTTTGAGGCAGGATTTATTGGAGAGGATTGTTCCACAGGACCAGGCTGAGGAGAAGGCAGTTGGTTTGTTCACTACATTTATTTATTTATTTTAAGTTAAATTTGTGTAAAAAATTGGAGGTTTTTTTTAAAACAGGAAGTGGACCCAGCAGGAGTCTGGGAAGGTTTTTGGAGGGTTTAAAAGTGCTTAACTTGCAGTTTTCAGCCTCATTGTTCCACAGGACCAGGCTGAGGAGAAGGCAGTTGGTTTGTTCACTACATTTATTTATTTATTTTAAGTTAAATTTGTGTAAAAAATCGGAGGTTTTTTTTAAAACAGGAAGTGGGCCCAGCAGGAGTCTGGGAAGGTTTTTGGAGGGTTTAAAAGTAGGCCGCACTTTTGGGCGGGCAGCAGAGTGAGCAGGAGGCAGAGTGAAAGCTGTAGGGCTTTGGCTCACAGGGCTTGGGCGAGCAGGGGTGAGTTAATTCATTTTTTGCTGTTTCTACCTGGTACTGGCAAGGTATCTAGAGGGGATGGGTGTGAAGGCAGTGCAATGTTCCTCTTGCACTATGTTCGAGGTGAGGGACGACGTCAGTGTCCCTGCTGATTATACCTGTGAGAAGTGCATCCATCTGCAGCTCCTCCAAAACCGTGTAAGGGAACTGGAGCTGGAGTTGGAGGAACTTAGGATCATTAGGGATGCAGAGATGGCCATAGACAGAAGCTTCAGGGATACAGTTACTCCGCGGAATGAAAATAGATGGGTGACGGTGAGAGGGGCTGGGAAGAAGCAGTCGGTGCAGGGATCCCCTGTGGTCGTTCCCCTTAGCAATAAGTATTTCGCTTTGGATACGGTTGAGGGGGACGACATACCAGTGGTGAGCCGCAGTGAGAGGATCTCCGGCACTGAGTCCGTCCCTGTGGCTCAGGAGGGTAAGGAGGAGAGCGGGAGGGCAATAGTTATTGGGGACTCGTTAGTTAGAGGGATAGATAGGAGGTTCTGTGGCAGCAAAAGAGACTCGAGGATGGTTTGTTGCCTACCGGATGCCAGGGTCCGTGACGTCTCGGACCGTGTTTTCCGGATTCTTAAGGGGGAGGGGAAACAGTCACAAGTCGTGGTACACATTGGTACCAACGACATAGGTAAGAGAAGGGACGGGGATTTAAAACAGGAATTTCGGGAGCTCGGCTGGAAGCTGAGAGCAAAGACAAAACATGTGGTCATCTCTGGTACGCTACCGGTGCCACGTGATAGCGAGTTGAGGAACAGGGAGAGAGTGCACTTAAACATGTGGTTGCAGGGATGGTGCAGGAGGGAGGGTTTCAGATACGTGGATAATTGGAACACGTTCTGGGGAAGGTGGGACCTCTACAAACAGGACGGGGTGCACCTGAACCAGAGGGGCACCAATATCCTGGGAGGGAAATTTGCTACGGCTCTTCAGGGGGATTTAAACTAATTTGTCAGGGGAGTGGGAAAAGGAGTTGTAGTCCAGAAGTCAGTGTTGAGGGTGGTGAGGTATTGGGGAAGGTATCAAGGTCAAGGGTGGGTACCGGTAGACAGGAAGATGGGTTGAAGTGTGTCTACTTCAATGCAAGGAGCATCCGGAACAAGGTGGATGAACTTGGGGCGTGGATTGCTACTTGGGACTACGATGTTGTGGCCATTACGGAGACGTGGGTAGAACAAGGACAGGAATGGTTGTTGGAAGTTCCGGGGTATAGATGTTTCAGTAAGTGTAGGGAAGCTGGTAAAAGAGGTGGAGGAGTAGCATTGTTAATCAAGGATAGTTTAACGGCTGCGGAAAAGCACTTTGAGGGGGATATGCACACTGAGGTAATATGGGCTGCAGTTAGAAACAGGAAAGGAGCGGTCACGTTGCTAGGAGTTTACTATAGGCCCCCAAATAGTAATAGAGATGTGGAGGAAGAAATTGCTAAGCAGATTATGGATACGTGTGGGGGTCACAGGGTAGTTGTCATGGGGGACTTTAACTTTCCAAATATTGATTGGAACCTTTGTAGGTCAAATAGTTTGGATGGGGCACTTTTTGTGCAGTGTGTGCAGGAGGGTTTCCTGACACAATATGTGGATAGGCCGACAAGGGGTGAGGCCACATTGGATTTGGTACTGGGAAATGAACCGGCCAAGTGTTAGATTTGGTTGTGGGAGAGAACTTTGGAGATAGTGACCACAATTCGGTGTCTTTTGTTATTGCAATGGAGAGGGATAGGGCCGGACGGCAGGGCAAGGCTTACAATTGGGGGAGAGGTAATTATGATGCGATTAGGCAAGAATTAGGGGGCATAAGATGGGAACAGAAACTGTCAGGGAAAGGCACTGATGAAAAGTGGAACTTTTTCAAGGAACAAATACTGGGTGTCCTTGATAGGTATGTCCCTGTCAGGCAGGGAGGAAATGGCCGAGTGAGGGAACCGTGGTTCACAAAAGAGGTGGAATGTCTTGTGAAAAGGAAGAGGGAAGCTTATGTAGGGATGAGGAAACAAGGTTCAGATGGCTCGACTGAGGGTTACAAGTTAGCAAGGAACGAGCTGAAAAAGGGGCTGAGGAGAGCTAGGAGGGGACATGAGAAGTCCTTGGCGGGTCGGATCAAGGAAAACCCCAAGGCTTTTTACTCTTATGTGAGGAATAAAAGAATGACCAGGGTGAGGTTAGGGCCGGTCAAGGACAGTGGTGGGAACTTGTGTATGGAATCAGTAGAGATAGGCGAGGTGATGAATGAATACTTTTCTTCAGTGTTCACCAAGGAGAGGGGCCATGTTTTTCAGGAAGAGAAGGTGTTACAGGCTAATAGGCTGGAGGAAATAGATGTTCGGAGGGAGGATGTATTGGCAGTTTTGAATAAACTGAAGGTCGATAAGTCCCCTGGGCCTGATGAAATGTATCCTAGGATTCTTTGGGAGGCGAGGGATGAGATTGCAGAGCCTTTGGCTTTGATCTTTGGGTCCTCGCTGTCCACGGGGATGGTGCCAGAGGACTGGAGAGTGGCAAATGTTGTTCCTCCGTTTAAGAAAGGGAATAGAAATGACCCTGGTAATTATAGACCGGTTAGTCTGACTTCGGTGGTTGGTAAATTGATGGAAAAGGTCCTTAGGGATGGGATTTACGACCATTTAGAAAGATGCGGATTAATCCGGGATAGTCAGCACGGATTTGTGAAGGGCAAATCGTGCCTCACAAATTTGATAGAATTTTTTGAGGAGGTAACTAGGTGTGTTGATGAAGGTAGGGCGGTTGATGTCATATACATGGATTTTAGTAAGGCGTTTGATAAGGTCCCCCATGGTCGGCTTATGATGAAAGTAAGGAGGTGTGGGATAGAGGGAAAGTTGGCCGATTGGATAGGTAACTGGCTGTCTGATCGAAGACAGAGGGTGGTGGTGGATGGAAAATTTTCGGACTGGAGGCAGGTTGCTAGCGGAGTGCCGCAGGGATCGGTGCTTGGTCCTCTGCTCTTTGTGATTTTTATTAATGACTTAGAGGAGGGGGCTGAAGGGTGGATCAGTAAATTTGCTGATGACACCAAGATTGGTGGAGTAGTGGATGAGGTGGAGGGGTGTTGTAGGCTGCAAAGAGACATAGATAGGATGCAAAGCTGGGCTGAAAAATGGCAAATGGAGTTTAACCCTGATAAATGTGAGGTGATTCATTTTGGTAGGACTAATTTAAATGTGGATTACAGGGTCAAAGGTAGGGTTCTGAAGACTGTGGAGGAACAGAGAGATCTTGGGGTCCATATCCACAGATCTCTAAAGGTTGCCACTCAAGTGGATAGAGCTGTGAAGAAGGCATATAGTGTGTTAGCTTTTATTAACAGGGGGTTGGAGTTTAAGAGCCGTGGGGTTATGCTGCAACTGTACAGGACCTTGGTGAGACCGCATTTGGAATATTGCGTGCAGTTCTGGTCACCTCACTATAAGAAGGATGTGGAAGCGCTGGAAAGAGTGCAGAGGAGATTTACCAGGATGCTGCCTGGTTTGGAGTGTCAGTCTTATGAGGAAAGGTTGAGGGAGCTGGGGCTGTTCTCTCTGGAGCGGAGGAGATTGAGGGGAGACTTAATAGAGGTTTATAAAATGATGAAGGGGATAGATCGAGTGAACGTTCAAAGACTATTTCCTCGGGTGGATGGAGCTATTACGAGGGGGCATAACTATAGGGTTCATGGTGGGAGATATAGGAAGGATATCAGAGGTAGGTTCTTCACGCAGAGAGTGGTTGGGGTGTGGAATGGACTGCCTGCAGTGATAGTGGAGTCAGACACTTTAGGAACATTTAAGCGGTTATTGGATAGGCACATGGAGCACACCAGGATGGTAGGGAGTGGGATAGCTTGATCTTGGTTTCAGATGAAGGTCGGCACAACATCGTGGGCCGAAGGGCCTGTTCTGTGCTGTACTGTTCTATGTTCTATGTAGGATTTACTCCCAGTTGGAAATAAGTGGACGCGTTAGCGAGAGGCAACATGGTTTGTTAAGGGGAGGTTGTATCTTACTAACTTTATCGAGTTTTTCAAGGAAGTGACGAAGGTGATTGATGAGGGTAGGGCAGTGGGTGTTGTCTACATGGACTTCGGTAAAGACTTTGACAAGGTCCCTCATGGCAGACTGGTGCAGAAGGTGAAATCGCATGGGATCAGAGGTGAACTGGCAAGATAGGTACAGAACTGGCTCGGTCATAGAAAGAAGTCTTACAACACCAGGTAACCTGGTGTTGTTAGACTTCTTATTGTGTTTACCCCAGTCCAACGCTGGCATCTCCACATCGGTCATAGAAGACAGAGGGTAGCAGTGGAAGAGTGCATTTCTGAATGGAGGGCTGTGACAAGTGGCACTGGGACCTTTGCTGTTTGTAATATATATATAAAAATGATTGAGGAAAATGTAACTGGTTTGATTAATAAGTTTGTCGATAACACAAATGTTGCTGGATTTGCGGATAGCGATGAGGACCATCAGAGGATACAGCAGGACAGATAGGTCGGTTGGAGACTTGGGCGGAGAGATGGCAGATGGAGTTTAATCCGGACAAATGTGAGGTAATGCATTTTGGAAGGTCTAATACAGATACGAAATCTGCAGTAAATGGCAGAACCCTTAAGCATATTGATAGGCAGAGGGATCTGGGTGTACAAGTACACAGGTCACTGAAAGTGGCAATGCAGGTGGAGAAGGTAGTCAAGAAGGCATACGGTATGCTTGCCTTCATCGGCCGGGGCATTGAGTTTAAAAATTCGCAAGTCATGTTGCAGCTTTATAGAACCTTAGTTAGGCCACACTTGGAATATAGTGTTCAATTCTGGTCGCCACACTACCAGAAGGATGAGGTGGCTTTGGAGAGGGTACATAAAAGATTTACCAGGATGTTGCCTGGTATGGAGGGCATTAGCTGTGAGGAGAGGTTAGAGAAACTTGGTTTGCTCTCAGGAGGTTGAGGGGCGACCTGATAGAAATCTGCAAGATTGAAGGGCATGGACAGAGTGGATAGTCAGAAGCTTTTTCCCAGGAGGAAGAGTCAATTACTAGGGGGCATAGGTTTAAGGTGCGAGGGGCAAGGTTTAAAGGAGATATACGAGGCAAGTTCTTTTTTTAAAAAAAAAAAAGAGGGTGGTGGGTGCATGGAACTCGCTGCTGGGGAAGGTCATGGAAGCAGATACAGTAGTGACTTTTAAGGGGCGTCTTGACAAATATATGAATAGGATAGGAATAGAGGCTTATGGTCCCCAGAAGGGTAGGAGGTTTTAGTTCAGTCGGGCAGCATGGTCGGTGCAGGCTTGGAGGGCCTGTTCCTGTGCTGTAATTTTCTTTGTTCTTTGAATTAAGATTGCCAGGTGGTTAAATGTCTTGGGTTATAGTAAGATATAGACGAGATGGTCAAATGAGTGGCAGATGGAATTTAACCCTGAAAAGTGTGAGGTGATGCACTTTGGAAGGAGTAATTTGACGAGGAAGTATACTGTGAAAGGTCTGACACTGGGAAGTTCCGAAGAACAAAGGGACCTTGGCGTGTTTGTCCATAGATCTCTGAAGGCGGAAAGGCAGGTTAATAGGGTGGTGAAAAAGGCATATGGCACACTCGCCTTTATCAATCGGGGTATAGATCACAAAGCAGAGAGGTCATGATGGAGTTGTATAGAACTTTGGTGAGGCCACAGCTGGAGCACTGTGTGCAGTTCTGGTCGCCACATTATAGGAAGGACGTGATTGCACTGGAGGGGGTGCAGAGGAGATTCACCAGGATGCTGCCTGGGATGGAACATATAAGTGAAGAAGAGGTTGGATAGGCTTGGATTGTTTTCATTGGAGCAGAGAAGACTGAGGGGGTGACCGGATTGACGTAGATCATAGAATCCTACAGTGCAGAAGGAGGCCATTCAGCCCATCGAGTCTGCATCGACCACAATCCCACCCAAGCCCCCATCCCACAACCCCATGCATTTACCTAGCCAGTCCCCCGACACTCAGGAGCAATTTAGCATGGCCATTCCTCCTAACCCACACATCTATGGAGTGTGGGAAGAAACTGGAGCACCCGGAGGAAACCCACACAGACACAGGGAGAACGTGCAAACTCCACACAGACACTGACCCAAGCCAGGAATTGAACCCAGGTCCCTGGCACTATGAGACAGCAATGCTAACCACTGTACTGCCCACTGTTCAAAATTATGAGGGGCATGGACAGGTGTATACGGAGCAGCTGTTTCCCTTAGTTAAAGGGTAGTGGCAGTCTGGAATGCACTGTCTGGGAGGGTGGTGGAGGCTGGAAGCCTCAACCTTTAAAAAGTACCTGGCACATTATCACATTCAAGGCTATGGGCCAAGTGGGATTAGGTGGACAAGTCAGGGTCTTTCATGCAATGGTGTGGACTCAATGGGCCTTTTCTGCACTGTCGGATTCTGCAAGAAGGTTTACATTAACACTGCAATGAAGTTGTGAAAGTCCCCGAGTCGCCACACTCCTGCACCTGTTCGGGTACACTGAGGGGGAATTTAGCACGGCTAATGCACCCTAACCAGTACATCTTTCAGACTGTGGCAGGAAACTCAGACACGGAGAGAATGTGCAAACTGCACACAGACAGGTGACCCAAGTCAGGAATCAAACCCAGGTCTGGTCATGGTAGTTGCACAGGATTAAGGGGAGGCGGAGATGCTTTTTCAGGGAGTCGGTGTAGACTCAATCAGCCCAACAGCCTCTTTCTGCACTGTAAGGAAATCAGCCCATCATTGCTGTGCTAGCCCTCTGCCAGAGCACTCATTCCCAACACCCACAGTTCTTTCTCTTCAGATTATTAACCATTTCAGGAGACTACACCAAGATTAGTCATGTTGAAGAAAGGCTTTTAATGAGTTTGTCATGTGTGAGTTACATCAGGGAGTGAAAGAGGAAGTTGCTGAATGACCTCGGACAGGACAGCAATGCTGAAAACATGCGCAAAACTCACAGCTTTGACAAAGGGTCACCTGGGTTTGAAACGTCCGCTCTTTTCTCTCTCCTTACAGATGCTGCCAGGCCTGCTGAGATTTTCCAGCATTTTCTCTTTTGGTTAAAGGTTGCAGCATCCGCAGTAATTTGCTTTGCCCCCTTGCACTGCAGCTTCTTACAGCACACACACCCCTCAGGCCTGGGGAATCACCTTGGCCAAGAGGCTGCCTCAGTGCCCGCCCTTCTGCACCATCTGGGCAAAGCGGTTGGTGACGGCCAGCGTGGTGTCCACGAAGCGCTCCACACAGCTGACCAGGCAAGTCTCAGTCCGCGAATCCAGGCGTGAGGCCGGCTTCTCCACACACTTATCCCAGCAAACCTCAGTGAAAGTGTGCACCTTCAGCTGGAACTGAGCCTTCTGCTGCTCCAGGGCGATCATCCGCGACAGCTCCGTCTGCTCCGCGCCTCCGGCAGCCGAGGCCAAATCCACCGTGGGGCTGAAACCATCCATCAGGCCCGAACCCCGCAGCTGTCACTCAGGGGAGGGGCTCACAGACAGGTCTGACTGACCTTCCCACTTTTACGTCAGGCTAAGACTGTTCAAATATTAATTGATTTATATATTTTAAATTCCTAATGATTACACTAAGTGTGTCAGGATTTAGTACTCGGCTGCAAATTAAATGCAGGAAGCAGCTCTTTCTGAGTCTGCCTATATGTGGGCTGATTTGCATATCTCTATCGATTAGCCAATCAACTGGAGCTTTGTATTCTTCACCTTTCTCAAAGGGCTCGTTCCTCTTTGGAGGATATTGATTGGTTAACGAAATAACAATTGATTTCCAGATAAACTGATCCCACTTTGGGGTAAATCCTCAAAATGTTCCGGTATGATTGTTAGCGCTGCTGCCTCACAGCGCCGGGGACCCGGGTTCGATTCCCGGCTGTGTGGAGTCTGCACATTCTCCCCGTGTCTGCGTGGGTTTCCTCCGGGTGCTCCGGTTTCCTCCCACTAAAAGACGTGCTGGTTGGGCGCACTGGCCGTGCTAAATTCTCCCTCAGTGTTACCCGAACAGGCGCCGGAGTGTGGCAACTAGGGGATTTTCACAGTAACTTCATTGCAGTGTTAATGTAAGCCTCCCTGTGACACTAATAAATAAAGTTTAAACTTCAATGTGCAGTTCGTTTCAGTTTTGGAGGAGATGTGAGGAAAAGCATTATCGTCCGAAGGGCAGTAGGAGTCTGGGACTCACTGTCTGAAAGGGTGGTGGAGGTAGAGACCATCACAACATTGAAGAAGTACTTAGGTGTGTTCTTGTGATGCCAAGGTATACAGTCCAAGTGCTGGAAAATGGGGTTAGAATAGTTAAGCTTAAGCAGCCTTCTTGAAGATGAACCCACGGAAAGCGACTGGCCCGGATGGGGTGCCCGGATGGGGTACCCAGACGAGCACTCAGATCCTGCGTGGATCAGCTGGCGGGGGTATTCGCAGACATCTTCAACCTCTCTTTACAACAATCTGAGGTCCCTATCTGCTTCAAGAAGATGACCATCATCCCAGTACCAAAGAAAAGCCAAGCAGCAGCCTTAATGACCAACGTTCGGTGTCTTTGACACCCATCATAATGGAATGCTTCGAAAGATTAGTCATGGCACAAATTAATTCTAGCCACCCAGATTGCCTGGATCCACTACGGTTCACCGCAACAGGTCCACAACAGACGCCATATCCCTGGCCTTGCACTCAACCCTGGAACACCTAGTTAACAAAGACGCCTATGTCAGACTCCTATTTATTGACTACAGCTCAGCCTTCAACACCATTATTCCCGCAAAACTCATCTCCAAACTCCATGGCCTGGGCCTCAGCTTCTCTCTCTGTGACTGGAACTTCCTAACTCACAGACCACAATCAGTAAGGACAGGCAACACCTCCTCCCCGATCATCCTCAACACCGGTGTCCCACAAGGCTGAGTTCTCAGCCCCCTACTATACTCCTTATACACCTATGACTGTGTGGCCAAATTCCCCTCCAACTCGATTTTCAAGTTTGCTGGTGACACCACCGTAGTGGATCGGGTGTCAAACAATGATGAGACAGAGTACAGGAATGAGATAGAGAATCTGGTGAACTGGTGCAGCAATATTAATCTCTCCCTCAATGTCAACAAAATGAAGGAGATTGTCATCGACTTCAGGAAGCGTAGTGGAGAACATGCCCCTGTCTACATCAATGGACAAAGTAGAAATGGTCGAGGGCTTCAGGTTTTTAGGTATCCAGATCACCAACAACCTGTCCTGGTCCCTCCATGCTGACACTATAGTTAAGAAAGCCCACCAATGCCTCAACTTTCTCAGAAGACTAAGGAAATTTGGCATGTCTGCTACGACTCTCTCCAACATTTACAGATGCGCCATAGAAAGCATTCTTTCTGGTTGTATCACAGTTTGGTCTGGCACCTGCTCTGCCCAAAACCGTAAGAAACTACAAAGGGTCGTGAACATTGCTCAGTCCACCACTCAAACCAGCATCTCACCCATTGACACTGTCTACACTTCCCACTGCCTCTGCAAAGCAGCCAGCATGATTAAGGACTCCACGCACCCCGGACATTCTCTCTTCCACCTTCTTCCATCGGGAAAACAATACAAAAGTCTGAGGTCACGTACCAACTGACTCAAAAACAGCTTCTTCCCTGCTGCTGTCAGACCTTTGAATGGACCGACCTTGCATTAAGTTGATCTTTCTCTACACCCTAGCTATGACTGTAACACTACATTCTGCACCCTCTCCTTTCTTTCTCTATGAACGGTATGCTTTGTCTGTATAGCACGCAAGAAACAATAGTTTTCACTGTATTCTAATACATGTGACAATAATAAATCAAATCAGATCAGTCATCCCCATTTTAATTTTAATTTTTCAATTCATTCAGAGCTTTTGGGCGGCACGGTAGCACAGTGGTTAGCACTGCTGCTTCACAGCTCCAGGGTCCCGGGTTCGATTCCCGGCTTGGGTCACTGTCTGTGTGGAGTTTGCACATTCTCCTCGTGTCTGCGTGGGTTTCCTCTGGGTGCTCCAGTTTCCTCCCACAGTCCAAAGATGTGCGGGTTAGGTTGATTGGCCAGGTTAAAAATTGTCCCTTAGAGTCCTGGGATGCGTAGGTTCGAGGGATTAGCGGGTAAAATATGTGGGGGTAGGGCCTGGGTGGGATTGTAGTCGGTGCAGACTCGATGGGCCAAATGGCCTCCTTCTGCACTGTAGGGTTTCTATGTTCTTAAGAGCAGTGTCTTCCACAATGCAATGGTAAATTTTTAGCAGCAACCTGAAAATTAATTATTTCTCTGGAGAAAGTCAAACTTTCAAATGTATTTACAATTTTATAAAGATAAAAGATAGATTTAGGGTTTACATACATGTAGGTATTGTGGTTTTGCTACTGGTGGCAAGTAATTCAGGTTCAAATCTCACCATGGCAGTTTGACAATTTGACAATTTGAATTCTTAAACAATCGAAAAATGAAAAATTAGTATAATTCTCGCTCCTTACACCATTCACACAAGGCACACACAACTATTTAAATTAATCAAGTAATGCCAATGATTTAATTAGGAGTTAATTACAAAGGCTTATTAAACATACTGAATATTTCATTCTGTTCAATATTTTGATTTGATTTATTATTGTCACATGTATTAGTATACAGTGAAAAGTATTGTTTCTTGCGCACTATACAAACAAAAGATAGTTCATAGAGAAGGAAACGAGAGAGTGCAAAGTGTAGTGTTACAGTCATAGCTAGGGTGTAGAGAAAGATCAACTTAATGCAAGGTAAGTCCATTCAAAAGTCTGACGGCAGCAGGGAAGAAGCTGTTCTTGAGTCAGTTGGTACGTGACTCAGACTTTTGTATCTTTTTCCCGAAGGAAGAAGGTAGAAGAGAGAATGTCCGGGGTGATGGAGTCCTTAATTATGCTGGCGGCTTTGCTAAGGCAGAGGGAAGTGTAGACAGTGTCAATCGATGGGAGGCTGGTTTGCGTGATGGATTGGGCTACATTCACGACCTTTTGTAGTTCCTTGCAGTCTTGGGCAGAGCAGGAGCCCTTACCAAGCTGTGATATATCCAGAAAGAATGCTTTCTATGGTGCATCTGTAAAGATTGGTGAGAGTCGTAGCTGACATGTCAAATTTCCTTAGTCTTCTGAGAAAGTAGAGGCGTTGGTGAGCTTTCTTAACTACAGTGTTGGCAATGGGGGGACCAGGACAGGTTGTTGATGATCTGATGACCTAAAAACTTGAAGCTCTTGACCCTTTCTACTTCATCCCCATTGATGTAGACAGGGACATGTTCTCCTCTATGCTTCCTGAAGTCGATGACAATCTCCTTCATTTTGTTGACATTGAGGGAGAGATTATTGTTGCTGCACCAGTTCACCAGATTCTCTATTTCATTCCTGTACTCTGTCTCGTCATTGTTTGAGATCCAACCCACTACGTTCGTGTGTCACTTACCCTCTATTTACCCATTTTAAGAGACCTTGTGGCGCAGTGGGTTAGTGTCCCTGCCTCTGAGTCAGAAACTCCGGGTTCAGGTCCCACTCCAGGACTTGATAATCAAGGAAGGTGTGTTCAAAATGTAGCAAACAGGTTGGGTATCAACCTACACATCTTCCAAACACATCCCAATTCAGCTATAAGAGCGGGAGAGATTTCTGGTCAGCCAATGCCTAATGTGGAGTGGCGCCCCTGAAGCTCTTTAAGCCTGTGGCAACAGACTAATGACCTGTTCCGGGAATAACTACCTCCGAAAACAGACAAAAGTCTGCCTTAGTGCACCATTAGGTGCGGGGAGAAAATTGGAACTTACCCATTTCAAAATACCTGCTGATTTCAGACAAAGTCAAGCAGTTTTAGACAATTAGCATGGGTAGTTTGAGCATGGGTTTGCTCAAAATGTTGTTGATCATAAAAGCTATAGTGCAGAAGGAAGCCATTTGGCCCATTGAGCTTACACCGACAACAATCCCACCCAGTCCTATCCCGAGAGCCCCACATATTTACCCGCCTAATCCCCCCCCCGACAAAAAGGGGCAATTTAGCACGGCCAATCCACCTAACCCGCACATCTTTGGACTGTGGGAGGAAACTGGAGCACCCGGAGGAAACCCACGCAGACACGGGGAGAATGTGCAGACTCCACACAGACAGTCACCCGAGGCCAGAATTGAACCCTGGCGCTGTGAGGCAACAGTTACTTCCCTTTGTTGTTAACATACCCCCTATCAGGGATGTTATCAGTTAAAATGGCAATGGGGAAAATTCACTGTTCATTCTTTCCCACTGAGGGGCTGGGAACGATGAAAAATTCCTTGGAGTGTACATTCAACATGAAACGATTATGGTAAATATTAACTAGAATTGTAAATGTAATGAATAACAAACAGTACTGGACAAAACTGATTTGATTTACATCTTGCATAATATCAGTTTGGAGTCAATGGGAATCAGGTGGAAAACTCTCCGCTGGCTGGAGTCATACCTGGCACAAAGGAAGACGGCTGTGGTGGTTGGAGTCCAATCATCACAGCTCCAGGATTTCACTGCAGGAGTTCCTCAGGGTTAGTGCCCGAGACCCAACCATCTTCAGCTGCTTCATCAATGACCTTCTTTCCATCATAAGGTCAGAAGAGGGATGTTTGCTGAGGACTGCACAATGTTCCGCATCATTCATGACTCCTCAGACATTGCAGTCCATGTCCTAATGCAGCAAGACCTGGTCAATATCCACACAACTGCCATCTCCAACAAGAGGGGATCTAACAATCACCCTTTGACATTTAATGGCATCACCGTAACTGAATCCCCCACTATAATATCCTGGGAGTTACCATTGACCAGAAGCTGAACTGGACTCACCAAATAAATGCTATGGCTACAATATGGGGCGGCACGGTGGCACAGTGGTTAGCACTGCTGCCTCACAGCGCCAAGGACCTGGGTTAGATTCTAGCCTTGGGTTGTCTCCAGATGTGCAGTTTAGGGGGATTAGTTGGGTAAATGCATCTGGTTACAGGGATAGGGCCTGAGTGGAACGCTCTGTCAGAGAGTCGGTGCAGACTCAATGGGCCAAATGGCCTCCTTCTGCACCCTATGGATTCTATGATTCTATGATTAAATCCCCCATTATTTAGTCTCTATCTCCTATTACAAGCTCTTATTAAATCTCCTTATCAGGAATCTGGGCACAGATTTTCATTCTTTTTATATTTCCAGCAGGTTTTCTCTCATATTCTGATTTCTTCCCTCCTTTGGGGTGATGGTGACATAATGCTGATGTTACTGGACTAGTTATCCAGAAGCCCTGGCTAATGCTTTGCCATGATGTGGAGATGCCGGCGTTGGACTGGGGTAAACACAGTAAGAGTTTTAACAACACCAGGTTAAAGTCCAACAGGTTTATTTGGTAGCAAATGCCATTCACTTTGGCAGACAGGTTTATTTGGCAGCAAACGCCACTAGCTTTCGGAGCGTGCTGCTCCTTCATCAGGTGGAGTGGGAGATCTGCTCACAAACCAGATCTCCCAGCAGATCTGAGCAGATCTCCCACTCCACCTGACGAAGGAGCAGCACGCTCCGAAAGCTAGTGGCGTTTGCTACCAAATAAACCTGTTGGACTTTAACCTGGTGTTTTGTTTACCCAAGTCCAACGCCGGCATCTCCACATAATGCTTTGGCCACATGGGTTCAAATCTGAAACCAGCAGCTGGCCAAATTTGAATTCAGTTAATAAATCTGGAATTGAAAGCTAATGGTGACCATAAAACTATCATCGATTGACATAAACACCTATCGGGTTCATGAGTGTCCTTTACAAAAGGAAATCTGTCATCTTTACCTGGTCTGGTCTACATGTGACCATGATGTGGAGATGCCGGCGTTGGACTGGGATGGGCACAGTAAGAAGTCTCACAACACCAGGTTAAAGTCCAACAGGTTTATTTGATAGCACAAGCTTTCGGAGCGCTGTCCCTTCATGATGAAGGAGCAGCGCCCCAAAAACTTGTGCGATCAAATGAACCTGTTGGACTTTAACCTGGTGTTAGTTGTGAGACTTCTTACTACATGTGACTCCAGACCCTCAGCTATGTGGCTGACTCTACACTTTATTCTGAAATGGACCAGGAAGCCACTTAGTTCAAGGGGAATTAGGGATGGGTGATAAATACTGGCCTTGTCAGTGATGCCCACATCCCAGGAGAGAATTAATCCTATTTTTAGTCATTCTTTGCTGGTTTCTAAAATCTGTCTAATCTCCTGACGTACTATAATCTTTGCAGGATTATACACTTTTTCTTTCCATTTGATACTATCCTTAACTTCCTTAGTTAGTCACGGATGGTACATCCTTCAAGAGTCTTACTTCCATGAAGTAATATATCTCTGCTGACAATTATGAAATATAATTTGAAATATTGGCGAGTGTTTCTCAAGTGTTCTACCTTTTAACATATTTCCTATTTCAGTAAACGCTGTCCTCATACCCTTATTTAAGCTTAGTAATGTTAATATAAGTTAATTATTTTAAGTCTTTACTTAAATTTAAAATATTAGTCTTGAGCCTACAATTCTCACCGTCAAACTGAAATTCTATCATGTTATGATCACTGTTCCCTCGTTGGCACTAGAACTTGCTGCTTTAAGAAATAATCCCAACTATAGTTTATGAACTCATCTTCCAGGCTCCCTTTGCCAATCTGTTTCACCCAATTTATATGAAAATGGAAATCCCCATGAGGTATTACACTTGATCCCTGGATAATCTTCTGATCTCACTTTTGTGCCGTCATTATTTTCGCCGTCATTATTTTCACCTCCATAACATCACCTGACCTCATTTCTATCTCATGGCTTTGCCTTTGTTACCCCCAGACCCAACTATGGCGATGCAATCCAGGCTGGTCTCCCATTTCTTATCCTCCATGAACAGAGATTATCAAAAACTCTGTTGTCCATCCTAATTCACAGCAAGTCCTATTGCCCTATCATCTCTGTGCTCGCTGACCCACACGGGCTCACAGTCAAGCAACAAGCTGATTTTAAAATTCTAGTCCTTGTTTTCCAATCCCTCTACGGTCCTGTTCCTCTCTGTGGTAATCTCCTCCAGCCCTACAATCCTCTAAGACATCTGCACTCTGCAATTTTAATTCTCCACCATCAGTGACTGCATCATTCAGTTGTCAAGTTCATAGGCTCTGGAATTCCCTCCTTACACCTCCCTGCCTCTCAACTCTTTGACCAAGCCAGCCATTTTGACCAAGCTTTTGGTTATCATTCTCCTTATGTGGTTGTTTAAAATGTGATAGAAACATAGAAACATAGAAGATAGGAGCAGGAGGAGGCCATTCGGCCCTTCGAGCCTGCTCCAGCATTCATCACGATCATGGCTGATCATCCAACTCAATAGCCTAATTCTGCTTTTTCCCCTTAACCTTTGATCCCATTCACCCCAAGTGCTATATCCAGCCGCCTCTTGAATATATTCAATGTTTTGGCATCAACTACTTGCTGTGGTAATGAATTCCACAGGCTCACCACTCTTTGGGTGAAGAAATGTCTCCTCACCTCCATCCTAAATGGTCTACCCTGAATCCTCAGATTGTGACTCCTGGTTCTGGACTCCCCCACCATCGGGAACATCCTCCCTGCATCTACCCTGTCTAGTCCTGTTAGAATTTTATAAATCTCTGAGTTCCCCGCTCATTCATCTGAACTCTCGCGAAAACAATCCTAACCTAGTCAATCTCTCCTCATACATCAGTCCCGCCATCCCCGTAATCACCCAGGTAAACCTTCGCTGCACTCCCTGGAGAGCAAGAACATCCTTCCTCAGAAAAGGAGACCAAAACTGCACACAATACTCTAGGTGTGGTCTCACCAAGGCCCTGTATAATTGCAACAACCCATCCCTGCTTCTGTACTCGAAACCACTTGCAATGAAGACCATTTGCCTTCTTTACCGCCTGCTGCACCTGCCTGCTTACCTTCAGTGACTGGTGCACAAGGACACCCAGGTCCCGCTGCGCATTCCCCTCTCCCAATTTACAGCCATTCAGGTAGCAACCTGCCTTCTTGTATTTGCTTCCAAAGTGAATAACCTCACATTTATCCAAATTATACTGCATCTGACATTGATTTGCCCACTCACCCAACCTGTCCAGATCATGCTGAAGGATCTCTGCATCCTCGTCACAGATCACCCTCCCACCCAACTTGGTATTAATACGAAATCATGAATGAAAACAGTGTCAATTTATATACCATCAACATCCTTGGGGTTGCCATTGACCAGAAACTGAACTGGACTAGCCATATAAATAATGTGGCTACCAGAGCAGGTCAAAGGCTAGGAATCCTGCAACCTTTAACTCACCATTTAACTCCCCAAAGCCTATCCACCATCTCAAAGGTACAAGTCAGAAGTGCAATGGGTTAGTCTCCCCTGACCTGCGTGGATTCAGCTCCAACAACACTCAAGAAGCTTGACACCACCGAGCACAAACCAGCCCACTTGATTGCTACCCGTTCCACAAACATTCACTCCCCCCACCACTGACGAACAGTGGCAATGTTTGCAAGAAGCACTGCAGCAACTCACCAAGGCTCCTTAGGCAGCATCTTTCACTACCATCGAGAAGGACCAGAACAGCAGATACCTGGGAATACCACCCTTCAAGTCACTCACCATTCTGACTTGGAAATATGTCACCGTTCCTTCACTGTCACTGGGTCAAAATCCTGGAACTCCCTAGGCGGGTGCACCCAAACCACATGCAGTACAGCAGTTCATGAAGGCAGCTCACCACCATCTTCTCAAGGGGAACTAGAGATGGGCAATAATTGCTGGCCCAGCCAGTGACACCCAAATCCCATGAATGAATTTTTTAAAACTTTAAAGACACTTTAAAGGCAGAGTCAGATGACTTGCTCTGAAACCAATCCATTCTGAGCTTGTTCTGTTACCTTTATGTCATTTGTTTCAGCACCAGAAGATGGTGTCATGTTGCATTAAACATATTGTGTTCTCACCTAATAGAGAGGGTGTTTCATTCCTGATCAGTAAAGGACTCTTCGATCATAAGCATCACATCTGAACCATAAGAGTAACTTAAACCAGACTTTTTCAGGGACTTTTAACTTTGCAACCAGCATAGCTAGGGACCTGGTGGCTTGTGGGAAGCTAAGAAATTGGGCATCTCCCTCCACTTGATTTGATTTATTATTGTCACATGTATTAACATACAGTGAAAAGTATTGTTTCTTGCGCACCATACAGACATAGCATACTGTTCATAGAGAAGGAAATGAGAGGGTGCAGAGTGTAGTGTTACAGTCATAGCTAGGCTGTAGAGAAAGATCAACTTAGTGCAAGGTAAGTCCATTCAAAAGTCTGATGGCAGCAGGGAAGAAGCTGTTCTTGAGTTGGTTGGTATGTGACTTCAGACTTTTGCATCTTTTTCCCGATGGAAGAAGGTGGAAGAGAGAATGTCCGGGGTGCGAGGGGTCCTTAATTATGCTGGCTGCTTTGCCGAGGCAGCGGGAAGTGTAGACAGAGTCACTGGATGGGAGGCTGGTTTGCGTGATGGACTGGGCTTCGTTCACAACCCTTTGTAGTTCCTTGCGGTCTTGGGCAGAGCAGGAGCCCATACCAAGCTGTGGTACAAGCAGAAAGAATACTTTCTGTGGTGCATCTGTAAAAGTTGGTGAGGGTCGTAGCTGACATGCCAAATTTCCTTAGTCTTCTGAGATAGTAGAGACGTTGGTGGGCTTTCTTAACTATAGTGTCGGCATGGGGGGGGACCAGGACAAGTTGTTGGTGATCTGAACACCTAAACACTTGAAGCTCTCGACCCTTTCTACTTAGTCCCCATTGATGTAGACCAGGACACGTTCTCCTCTACGCTTCCTGAAGTCGATGACTATCTCCTTTGTTTTGTTGACATTGACGGAGAGATTATTGTTGCCGCACCAGTTCACCAGATTCTCTATCTCATTCCTGTACTCTGTCTCGTCATTGTTTGAGATCCGACCCACTACGGTGGTGTTGTCAGCAAACTTGAAAATCGAGTTGGAGGGGAATTTGGCCGCACAGTCATAGGTGTATAAGGAGTATAGTAGGGGGCTGAGAACACAGCCTTGTGGGGCACCGGTGTTGAGGATGATCGTGGAGGAGGTGTTGTTGCCTATCCTTACTGATTGTGGTCTGTGGGTTAGGAAGTTCAGAATCCACTCACAGAGGGAGATGCCGAGGCCCAGGCCACGGAGTTTGGAGATGAGTTTTGCGGGAATAATGGTGTTGAAGGCTGAGCTGTAGTCGATAAATAGGAGTCTGACATAGGTGTCTTTGTTATCTAGGTGTTTCAGGATTGAGTGCAGGGCAAGGGAGATGGCGTCTGCTGTGGACCAGTTGCGGCGGTCGGCAAACTGTAGTGGATCTTTGCAATCCGGGAGGCTGGAGTTGATTTGTGCCATGACTAACCTTTCGAAGCACTTCATAATGATGGATGTCAGAGCCACCAGTCGATAGTCATTAAGGCATGCTGCCTGGCTTTTTATAGAAATCCTACAGTGCAGAAGGAGGCCATTTGGCACATCGAGTTTGCACCAACAACAATCCCACCCAGGCCCTATTCCTGTAACACAATACATTCACCCCACTAATCCCCCTGACACTAGGGTCAATTTAGCATGACCAATCAATCTAAGACATCTTTGGACTGTGGGAGGAAACTGGAGCACCCGGAGGAAACCCACCTGGACACGGGAAGAATGTGCAAACTCCACACAGACAGTCACCCAAGGCCAGAATTGAACCCAGGTTCCTGGCACTGTGAGGCAGCAATGCTAACCACTGTGCCACCATGCCACCCTTTTCTTTGGTACTGGGAGATGGTCGTTTTCTTGAAGCAGATAGGGACCTCAGATTGTTGTAGAGGTTGAAGATGTCTGCGAATACCCCCTCAAGCTGGTTGATGCAGGATCTGAGTGCTCGTCTGGGTACCCCATCCAGGCCAGTCGCTGTCCGTGGGTTGACCTTCAAGAACGCTGCTCTGGCGTCTGCAATGATGACCTCGGAAACAGGTTCATTCGAGGCTTCCGTGGTGGAGGGTGTGCTCTCGCTGACCTCTTGTTCAAAACAGGCATAGAATGCAATGAGCTCATCAGGGAGGTGGGCGTTGGTGCTAGCGATTTTACAGGCCTTCATCTTGTAGCCTGTTATGTCTTGCAGACCTTGTCATAGTCGGCGGGGGTCCATGTGGCTAACCTGGGACTCTAGCTTGGTCCGGTATTTTTTATGGAACCTTTGATGGATCTCCTTAGATCATATCTAATTTGATTTGATTTATTATTATCACAACTATTAAGATACAGTGAAAAGTATTGTTTCGTGTGCTATACAGACAAAGCATACTGTTCATAGAGAAGGAAATGAGAGTGTACAGAATGTAGTGTTACAGGCATAGCTAGGGTATAGAGAAAGCTTCAACTTAATGCAAGGTAAGTCCATTCAAAAGTCTGACAGCAGCAGGGAAGAAGCTGTTCTTGAGTCGGTTGGTACGTGACCTCAGACTTTTGTATCTTTTTCCCGATGGAAGAAGGTGGAAGAGAGAATGTCCGGGGTGCGTGGGGTCCTTAATTATGCTGGCTGCTTTGCCGAGGCAGTGGGAAGTGTAGACAGAGTCAATGGATGGGAGGCTGGTTTGCATGATGGATTGGGCTACATTCAGAACCTTTTATAGTTCCTTGCAGTCTTGGGCAGAGCAGGAGCCCATACCAAGCTGTGATACATCCAGAAAGAATGCTTTCTATGGTGCATCTGTAAAAGGTGGTGAGAGTCGTAGCTGACATGCCAAATTTCCTTCGTCTTCTGAGAAAGTAGAGGTGTTGGTGGGCTATTTATCTGCCTTTCGTGTATAGGTCAGTGTCGCCTGACTTGAACGCCTCAGACCTGGACTTCAGCAAGCAGTGGATATCCCTGTTCATCCATGGTTTCCGGTTGGGAAACACACAGATTTGCTTCTTTGGCACACAGTCTTCTACACACTTACCAATGAAGTCAGTTACTGTAGTGGTGTACTCGTTCAGGCTGGTCGTAGAGTTTTTAAATACTGACCAGTCCACTGACTCCAAGCAGCCCCGTAGGAGATCATCTGATTCCTCAGACCAACATTGCATGACTTTGTTTGACGGATTCTCCCGCTTCAATGTTTGCTTGTAAGCTGGAAGTAGGAACACAGCCTTGTGGTCTGATTTGCCAAAGTGTGGGCGGGTGATAGAGAGGTAGGCATGTTTGATATTTGTGTAGAAGTGATTTAGAATGTTTGGGCCTCTGGTGGAACAGGAGACGTGTTGGTGGTAGCATGGTAACACGCTCATGAGCTTGGCCTGATTGAAGTCCCCAGCCACAATGAACAAGGCCTCGGGATATTTTGTCTCGCGGCTGTTTGTGGTGGTGTATATTTCGTCCAGCGTGGTCCTCATATCTGCGTGGGGTGGGATGTAAACTGCCATCAGGATAACAGAGGTGAACTCCCGCAGAAGGTAGTTGGGGTGGCATTTTAGCGTCAGGTATTCTAGGCCCGGGGAGCAGAAACTCGCCAGTGTTGCTATGTCTAGGCACCACGAGGTGATGATTAGAAGGCAGACCCCGCCTCCCCTAGCCTTGCTTGAGGCCGCTGTGTGATTCAGTGGATTGAGAAGCCCTCTGGTTGTGGGGCACTGTCCGGTGAAGCAGGAGTGGGCCACGTCTCCATGAAACAGAGTATGGTTAAAAATACACAGCACATGTGGGATGCCAACGACATGTCCGCACCTGGAGTTCAGCACAATTGACAGACTTGTACCCAGGGAATACTGGAGAGAATGCAGGGCCAATCTGAGGCCTACCTCAGAAGGATGGGTGTGGGGGAGGTGATTGCAGGAGGAGGGGTTGATCTGGAGTCTCTGAGATGGGTGGGGGTAATTGCAGATTTCAGGGGAAAAACTGGAAGTTTTGGCAGGTCAGTTGGCTGTGCAGAAGGATGGGTCTGGTACATTCAATCAGGCAGATTGGCTTTTAATTCTGTGTAGCTCATCTATCAAGGTCATCCATGTGCGGATCCACAAGAGATGGGTGAGATCCTAAATGAATATTTCTCATCAGTATTTACTGTTGAGAAAAGCATGGATGTTTGGGAACTTGGAGAAATAAATAGTGATGTCTTGAGGCATGTACATATTAAAGAGAAGGAAGTGCTGGAAGCCTTAAAGCGCATCAAGGTAGATAAATCCCCGGGGCCTGATGAAGTGTATCCCAGGATGTTGTGGGAGGCTAGGGAGGAAATTGCGGGTCCCCTCGCAGAGATATTTGAATCATCGATAGTCACGGGTGAGGTGCCTGAAGATTGGAAGGTGGCAAATGTTGTGTCTTTGTTAAAGAAGGGCTGCAGGGAAAAGCCTGGGAACTACAGACCAGTGAGCCTCACATCTGTACTGGGTAAATTAGTAGAAGGTATTCTGAGAGACAGGATGTACAGGCATTTAGAGAGGCAAGGACTGATTAGGGACAGTCAACATGGCTTTGTGAGTGGAAAATCATGTCTCACAAATTTGATTGAGTTTTTTGAAGTGTAACCAAGAAGGTAGGTGAGGGCAGTGCTGTCGATGTTGTCTACATGGACTTTAGCAAGGCCTTTGACAAGGTACCGCATGGTAGGTTGTTGCATGAGTTAAAACTCACGGGATCCAGGGTGAGATAGCCAAATGGATACAAAATTGGCTTTATGATAGAAGACAGAGGGTAGCTATAGAGGATTGTTTTTCAAACTGGAGGCCTGTGACCAGCGGTGTGCCTCAGGGATTGGTGCTGGGTCCACTGTTATTTGTCATTTATATTAATGATTTGGATGAGAATTTAGGAGGTATGGTTAGCAAGTTTGCAGATGACACCAAGATTGGTGGCATAGTGGACAGTGAAGAAAGTTATCTCCAATTGCAGCGGGATCTTGATCAATTGGGCCAATGGGCTGACGAATGGCAGATGGAGTTTAATTTTGACAAATGCGAGGTGATGCATTTTGGTAGATTGAACCAGGGCAGGACTTACTCCGTTAATGGTAGGGTGTTGGGGAGAGTTACAGAACAAAGAGATCTAGGGGTACATGTTCACAGCTCCTTGAAAGTGAAGTCACAGTTGGACAGAGCGGTGAAGAAGGCATTCAGCATGCTTGGTTTCATTGGTCAGAACATTGAATACAGGAGTTGGGACGTCTTGTTGAAATTGTACAAGACATTGGTAAGGCCACACTTGGAATACTGTGTGCAATTCTGGTCACCCGATTATAGAAAGGATGTTATTAAACTAGAAAGAGTGCAGAAAAGATTTACTGGGATGCTACCGGCACTTGCTGGTTTGAGGTACAAAGGAGAGGCTGGATAGACTGGGACTTTTTTCCCTGGAGCAGAGAAGACTTAGGGGTGATCTTATAGAGGTCTATAGAATAATGAGGGGCATAGGAAAGGTAGATAGTCAACATCTTTTCCCAAAGGTAGGGGAGTCTAAAACTAGAGGGCATAGGTTTAAGATGAGAGGGGAGAGATACATAAGAACATAAGAATGTAAGACTAGGAGCAGGAGTAAGCCATCTGGCCCCTCGAGTCTGCTCCGCCATTCAATAAGATCATGGCTGATCTTTTTGTGGACTCAGCTCCACTTACCCGTCCACTCACCATAACCCTTAATTCCTTTATTGTTCAAAAATTTACCTATCCTTGCCTTAAAAACATTCAATGAGGTAGCCTCAACTGCTTCACTGGGCAGGGAATTCCACAGATTCACAACCCTTTGTGTGAAGAAGTTCCTCCTCAACTCAGTCCTAAATCTGCTTCCCCTTATTTTGAGGCTATGTCCCCTAGTTCTAGTTTCACCCGCCAGTGGAAACAACTTCCCTGCTTCTATCTTATCAATCCTTTCATAATCTTATATGTTTCTATAAGATCTCCCCTCATCCTTCTGAATTCCAATGAGTATAGACCCAATCTACTCAGTCTCTCCTCATAAGCCAACCCTCTCAACTCCGGAATCAACCTAGTGAATCTCCTATGCACCCCCTCCAGTGCCAGTATATGCTTTCTCAAGTAAGGAGACCAAAACTGTACACAGTTACAAAAGGGTCCAGAGGGGCAATTTTTTTTACACAGAAGGTGGTGAGTGTCTGGAATCAGCTGCCAGAGATAGTAGTAGAGGCGGGTACAATTTTGTCTTTTAAAAAGCATTTAGACAGTTACATGGGTAAGATGGGTATCGAGGGATATGGGCTAAACGTGGGCAATTGGGACTAGCTTAGTGGTTAAAAAAAAGGGGCGGCATGGACAAGTTGGACCGAAGGGCCTTTCCTATGCTGTAAACCTCTATGAATCTATAGCGGTTGAGTTTCCCGAAGATTCGATTATTGGCACCCCCGCCCGCTAAACAGCCATAGAACCATAGAACGTTACAGCACAGAAACAGGCCTTTTGGCCCTTCTTGTCTGTGCCGAACCATTTTTGTGCCTAGTCCCACTGACCTGCACCTGGACCATATCCCTCCACACCACTCTCATCCATGTACCTGTCCAAGTTTTTCTTAAATATTAAAAGTGAGCCCACATTCACCACCTCATCTGGCAGCTCATTCTAAACTCCCACCACTCTCTGTGTGAAGAAGCCCCCCCTAATATTCCCTTTAAACTTTTCCCCCTTCACCCTTAACACATGTCCTCTAGTTATTTTCTCCCCTAGCCTCAGTGGAAAAAGCCTGCTTGCATTCACTCTATCTATACCCATCATAATTTTATACACCTCAATCAAATCTCCCCTCATTCTTCTACGCTCCAGGGAATAAAGTCCTAACCTATTCAACCTTTCTCTGTAACTCAGTTTCTCAAGTCCCGGCAACATCCTTGTAAACCTTCTCTGCACTCTTTCAACCTTATTAATATCCTTCCTGTAATTAGGTGACCAAAACTGCACACAATACTCTAAATACAACCTCACCATAACATTCCAACTCCTATACTCAATACTTTGATTTATAAAGGCCAATGTACCAAAAGCACTCTTTACGACCCTATCTACCTGTGACGCCACTTTTAGGTAATTATGTATCTGTATTCCCAGATCCCTCTGTTCTACTGCACTCTTCAGTGTCCTACCATTTACCTTGTATGTTCTACCTTGGTTTGTCCTTCCAAAGTGCAATACCTCACACTTGTCTGCATTAAACTCCATCTCCCATTTTTCAGCCCATTTTTCTAGCTGGTCCAAATCCCTCTGCAAGCTTCGAAAACCTTCCTCACTGTCCACTACACCTCCAATCTTTGTATCATCAGCAAACTTGCTGATCCAATTTACCACATTATCATCCAGATCATTGATATAGATGACAAACAACAATGGACCCAGCACTGATCCCTGTGGCACACCAGGCCTCCACTCAGAGAAGCAATCCTCCACTACCACTCTCTGGCTTCTTCCATTGATGTGGAGATGCCGGCGTTGGACTGGGGTAAGCACAGTAAGAAGCCTCACAACACCAGGTTAAAGTCCAACAGGTTTATTTGGTAGCAAATACCATAAGCTTTCGGAGCAATGCTCCTTCGTCAGATGGAGTGGTCTCTGTTCTCAAACAGGGCACAGACACAGAAATCAAATTACAGAATACTGATTAGAATGCAAATCTCTACAGCCAGCCAGGTCTTAAATGCACAGACAATGTGGGTGGAGGGAGCATTCAACACAGGTTAAAGAGATGTGTATTGTCTCCAGACAGTACAGCTTGTGAAATTGTGCAAGTCCAGTAGTCAAGCTGTGGGGGTTACTGATAATGTGACATAAATCCAACATCTCGGTTTAGACTGTCCTCATGTGTGCGAAACTTGGCTATCAGTTTCTGCTCAGTGACTCTGCGCTGTCGTGTGTCGTGAAGGCCGCCTTGGAGAACGCTTACCTGAAGATCCAAGGCTGAATGCCCGTGACTGCTGAAGTGCTCCCCCACAGGAGTGGGGGAGCACTTCCTGTGGGGGAGCACTTCAGCAGTCACGGGCATTCAGCCTTGGATCTTCAGGTAAGCGTTCTCCAAGGCGGCCTTCACGACACACGACAGCGCAGAGTCACTGAGCAGAAACTGATAGCCAAGTTTCGCACACATGAGGACGGTCTAAACCGGGATGTTGGATTTATGTCACATTATCAGTAACCCCCACAGCTTGCCTCCTGGACTTGCACAATTTCACAAGCTGTACTGTCTGGAGACAATACACATCTCTTTAACCTGTGTTGAATGCTCCCTCCACCCACATTGTCTGTGCATTTAAGACCTGGCTGGCTGTAGAGATTTGCATTCTAATCAGTATTCTGTAATTTGATTTCTGTGTCTGTGCCCTGTTTGAGAACAGAGACCACTCCATCTGACGAAGGAGCATTGCTCTGAAAGCTTATGGTATTTGCTACCAAATAAACCTGTTGGACTTTAACCTGGTGTTGTGAGACTTCTTACTGTTCTTCCATTGAGCCAATGTCTGATTCAATTTACTACCTCTCCATGTATACCTAGCGACTGAACCTTCCTGACTAACCTCCCATGCGGGACCTTGTCAAAGGCCTTACTGAAGTCCACGTAGACACCATCCACTGCCTTCCCTTCATCCACTTTCCTGGTAACCTCCTCGAAAAACTCTAATAGATTGGTCAAACATGACCTACCACGCACAAAGCCATGTTGACTCTCCCTAATAAGTCCCTATCCAAATATTTGTAGATCCTATCTCTTAATACTCCTTTCAATAATTTACCTACTACCGACGTCAAACTTACCAGCCTATAATTTCCCGCATTTCTTTGTGAGCCTTTTTTAAACAACGGAACAACATGAGCTATCCTCCAATCATCCGGCACCTCACCCGTGGATACTGACATTTTAAATATATCTGCCAGAGCCCCTGCAATTTCAACACTAGTCTCCTTGTTAGGAACAAAAGAGTTGTCAGGGAGAAAATCGGACCTCTCAGGGACAAAGGAGGGGAATTATGCTTAGAACCCAAGGGAATAGGGGAGATCCTAAATGAATACTTTGCATCGGTATGCACGAAGGAGAGGGGCGTGTTAACCGGGAGTGTCTCGGAGGGAGGTGTTGACCCATTAGAGAAAATCTCCATGACAAGAGAGGAAGTGTTAGGTTTTTTAGGGAACATTAAAACTGACAAAGCCCCAGGGCCTGATGGCATCTATCCTCGACTGCTCAGGGAGACAAGAGATGTAATTTCTGGGCCTCTGACGGAAATCTTTGTCGCTTCTTTGGACACGGGTGAGGTCCCTGAGGATTGGAGGATAGCGAATGTGGTCCCGTTGTTTAAGAAGGGTAGCAGGGATAACCCAGGAAATTATAGGCCGGTGAGCTTGACGTCCGTGGTAGGGAAGTTGTTGGAGAGGATTCTTAGAGACAGGATGTATGTGCATTTAGAACGGAACAATCTCATTAGTGACAGACAGCATGGTTTTGTAAGAGGTACGTCGTGCCTTACAAATTTGGTGGAGTTTTTTGAGAAAGTGACAAAAACGGTTGATGAAGGAAGGGCCGTGGATGTCGTCTATATGGATTTCAGTAAGGCATTTGACAAAGTCCCACATGGCAGGTTGGTTAAGAAGGTTAAGGCTCATGGGATACAAGGAGAAGTGGCTAGATGGGTGGAGAACTGGCTTGGCCATAGGAGACAGAGGGTAGTGGTCGAAGGATCTTTTTCCGGCTGGAAGTCTGTGACCAGTGGTGTTCCGCAGGGCTCTGTACTGGGACCTCTGCTATTTGTGATATATATAAATGATTTGGAAGAAGGTGTAACTGGTGTAATCAGCAAGTTTGCGGATGACACGAAGATGGCTGGACTTGCGGATAGCGAAGAGCATTGTCGGGCAATACAGCAGGATATAAATAGGCTGGAAAATTGGGCGGAGAGGTGGCAGATGGAGTTTAATCCGGATAAATGCGAAGTGATGCATTTTGGAAGAAATAATGTAGGGAGGAGTTATACAATAAATGGCAGAGTCATCAGGAGTATAGAAACACAGAGGGACCTAGGTGTGCAAGTCCACAAACCCTTGAAGGTGGCAACACAGGTGGAGAAGGTGGTGAAGAAGGCATATGGTATGCTTGCCTTTATAGGACAGGGTATAGAGTATAAAAGTTGGAGTCTGATGCTGCAGCTGTATAGAACGCTGGTTAGGCAACATTTGGAGTACTGCGTCCAGTTCTGGTTGCCGCACTACCAGAAGGACGTGGAGGCGTTAGAGAGAGTGCAGAGAAGGTTTACCAGGATGTTGCCTGGTATGGAGGGTCTTAGCTATGAGGAGAGATTGGGTAGACTGGGGTTATTCTCCTTGGAAAGACGGAGAATGAGGGGAGATCTAATAGAGGTGTACAAGATTATGAAGGGTATAGATAGGGTGAACAGTGGGAAGCTTTTTCCCAGGTCGGAGGTGACGATCACGAGGGGTCACAGGCTCAAGCTGACAGGGGCGAAGTATAACTCAGATATTAGAGGGATGTTTTTTACACAGAGGGTGGTGGGGGCCTGGAATGCGCTGCCAAGTAGGGTGGTGGAGGCAGGCACGCTGACATTGTTTAAGACTTACCTGGATAGTCACATGAGCAGCCTGGGAATTCGACCAAGTGCGGCCGACCATGGGCTGCCGACCATACTACACTTGATCTTAGCCAAAAGGCCGAGAAGCGACAATTAGCGAAAATGCTGTTGGAATTTAAGAAGGCGCTGGAGATTGCGGTCTCCATGGAATGGGCTGATAGGGAAGCAACACATTTGGCCGTTACTGCCAGGGTGCACAAGGTGGCAGAGACGCCAAAAAGCCAATCCTGGAATGAGGAATGCCGGCTTTATGGCCGAGACTGTCACACTGAGTCCAGTTGTTGGACAAAGGGAACTCAGTGCTGGAACTGCCGGAAGATGTGCCACATTGTCCGAAACTGCAGAGTGCGGGAGTCCCGGGAGAGTGCGAAGCTGAAACAGTCAGGGTTCAAACCCAGGAGGAAGTGGCAAGTGGCCAGTGTAGATGAGGACAGGGAGTCCATGAGGTCCGCAGATGGACAGAGCAGACTGAGAACACACAGGTGTAGTTAAACATCCTGTCGGGACGAGGTGAAGTGGGCAGCTTCTGGCCGATGCCCAAAGTTAAGGACAAGTTAGTGAAGATGGAGGTGGACACGGGGATGGCAGTTTCGTTGATCCCAGAGTCGGTATCCAAAGCAAAATTAAATCATCTTCCTATGAAGCCTGTGAGCATGTAGCATGGTGGCAGAGTGGTTAGCACTGCTGCCTCACAGCACCGGGGACCTGGGTCCGATTCTGGCCTCGGGTGACCGTCTGTGTGGAGTTTCCACATTCTCCTTGTGTCTGCGTGGGTTTCCTCCGGATATTCCAGTTTCCTCCCAGAGTACAAAGATGTGCAGGTTAGGGGGATTGGCCACGCTAAATTCTCCCTAGGTTCAGGGAGGGTAGCAGGGTACGTACATGGGGTTACGGGGATAGGACCTGGGTGGGATTGTTGTTGGTGCAGGCTCAATGGGCTGAATGGCCTCCTTCTGCACTGTCAGGATTCTATGGTTACTTTGAGGACATATATGGAACAGTTAGTTCCTCTGAAGAGCTACGTCTTGGCCAAGGCACAGTGAGGGACCAGTGTGTGTGAACTGCCTTTGTCCGTGGCGATGGATGAAGGTCTTGCAATGTTGGGATGATCTTGGCTGAAACAATTGAAATTAAACTGGGAAGTGGCGAATCAACGAACTGAGTCTCATTCGAGTCTGAACGACATTTTGGAAAAATATCAGAAGGTGTTTAATGGAACCTTGGGAGAGATGAAAGGAGTTAAAGTGAGTTTATGATTGAAACCAGAGACACGCCCGAACAAAATGAAGACACGTCCTGTGCTGTATGCGATTCGAACCAAAGTGGAGGCCAAACTCAAGAGATTCGTTGGTTTGGGAGTATTGGAACCAGTGGAATGAGTGAGTGGGCCACGCTCAGCACTCCTGTCATGAAGACCAATGGCTCAGTGAGACTATGTGGGGATTTTAAAGTCACAGTGAACCCTGACTGATGTGTGCATCAATATCCGTTGCCCCTATTGAAGACCTGTTTAGTGACCTTGCTGGTGATCAGAAGTTTATCAAGATGGGTCTCTCGCAAATATATTTGCAGGTTGGGGGGGGGGGGGGGTGGCCAAAGACTCTAAGCCCCCATTAACCATTATCACCCAAAAGAGTTAGTCCATTACAAATGGCCGCCTTTCCGGATCATGCCAGCCCCGGCTGTTCTTCAAAGAGCAATGGATCAGATTTTGAGTGGTCTACCATCCTGGCGATTAGTTCCACAGATGTGGAGGTCAGAGGAGACGTTAAAGTGACTTCAGGAACAGGGGCTGCAGATTAGGTAAAAGAAGTGTGAGTTTTTTAAGGACTTGGTCGAGTTCTTCGGTCGGGTTAATGAAGGCGCCAAGACCAGAAGATATGTCCCAGCTGAGGTCTTTCCTGGGACTGATTTGCCAACAGTTTTGAAACTCTTGCATTGGTTATTGGTGAAGGGACAGGCGTGGCAGGGGGGCGCCGGAGTGTGAGAAGGCCCACCATACATCAAGGAAGGCAATGAAGGAGTCCGGAGTCTTAGTCCATTCACATCGAGATCCCTCTCACAAGCAGCAGAAAACTGCACACAAATAGAACAGGAGGCACCCGGCATCATTTTCGGTGTTTCTAAGTTTCACCACTATCTGTATGGCAGGAAGATTGTCTGACTGATGGCCTATATACCGCTGACCGAGATTTCCGGACCTCTCTCGGGAATTCCACCCATAGCCGCAGCTCAGTTACAGAGCTGGGCGTTGATATTGTCGGGCCATTCGTATGAAATCTGTTACTGACAGTCGGAACAGCATGGAAATGCAGATGCGTTGTACAGATTACTGTTGCCATGTCAAAGAGAGGCCCCGGACAAGGTTATTCTGATCATGTACTTCTCACAGGAGGATACGGTACCTATTACGGCTGCTAAGGCGGATCAAGCTACAAGGAAGGGTCCCATACTGAGTCAAGTAGTCAATCTGTTCCGCAAGGGGTGAACATGTCATAAGATCAGGAACTGAGACCATATTGATGTGGACAGTAGGAACTGTCAGTGCAGGATGGTTGTTTGTTGTGGGGCATGCAGAATGTCATCCCCAGTCTTTGAGACATAAAGTATTAGAGTCATAGAGGTTTACAGCATGGAAACAGGCCCTTTGGCCCAACTTGTCCATGCCACCCTTTTTTTATAACCACTAAGCTAGTCCCAATTGCCCGCATTTGGCCCATATCCTTCTATACCGATCTTACCCATGTAACTGTCTGAATGCTTTTTAAAAGACAAAATTGTACCCGCTTCTACTATTACCTCTGGCAGCTTGTTCCAGACACTCACCACCCTCTGTGTGAAGCAATTGCCCCTTTGGACCCTGTATCTTTCCCTTCTCACCTTAAACCTATGTCTTCTAGTTTTAGACTCCCCTACCTTTGGGAAAAGTTTGGTCTAGTTGGACCAAGGAGCGGCACAGGCTTGGAGGGCTGAAGGGCCTGTTTCCTGTGCTGTACTGTTCTTTGTTCTTTGTTCTTTAAGGTCCGAGGGAATACTCTGTCCGGTCTTGGGGATTTATCTACTCTGATTTGCCTCAAGACGGCAAGCACCTCCTCCCCTTTAATCTGTATCGGTTCCATGACCTCCCTACTTGTTTGCCTTATTTCCATAGACTCCATGCCAGTTTCCTTAGTAAATACGGATGCAAAAAACCCATTTAATATCTCCCCCATTTCTTTTGGTTCCATACATAGCTGACCACTCTGATCTTCACCTGGCAGTGCAGTGCTTACTATCCTTTTGCTCTTAAATATACCTGCAGAAGCTGTTAGGATTACCCTTCACCTTGTTGCCAAAGCAACCTCATGTCTTCTTTTAGCCCTCCTGATTTCTTTAAGTAGTTTCTTGCACTTTTTATACTCAAGCATCTTATTTGCTCCCTGTTGCCTATACATGTCATACATCTCTCTCTTCTTCTTTATCAGAGTTCCAATATCCCTCGAGAACCAAGGTTCCTTATTAGAACATAGAAAAAATATAACACAAACAGGCCCTTCGGCCCACAAGTTGTGCCAGTCATGTCCCTACCTACCTAGGCTTATATATAGGCTTACCTATAACCCTCAATCCTATTAAGTCCCATGTACTCATCCAGAAGTCTCTTAAAAGACCCTATCGAGTTTGCCTCCACCACCACTGACAGCAGCTGATTCCACTCACCCACCACCCTCTGAGTGAAAAACTTATTCTTATTCACTTTGCCTTTAATCCTGACAGGAACATACAAACTCTGCACTCTCAAAGCCCTACTCCATTTAACACTTTCACCTCGCATCCGAGCCAAAGCTGGCTGTATTTTGGGGTTAAAATTGCCCCGTCTCCAATTCTTTGCATAAACCTTTTCAATACTAAAATTGCCTTAAAGCTGAGAATGCATCCTGTTTGCCTTGCTTCTGCCATTAGAATTTGAATGATCAAAAACCACGTATAGGGTTTGTGGAGGCATTGTCCATATGTTTTCAGTCTTCCTTGGGTCAGGAGTTATGCAAGTGTTATACATTTGTTCAAAAAATGGACAATCTCTGTAACTAGAGGCCATGTCAGCTTAACCTCACTGGTGGGGAAGCTTCTAGAGATGATAATTTGGGACACATTGACTTGTCACTTGGGAAAATACAGATTAAGACAGCTCGAAATTATTCAGGGTAAATCATGTTTGACTAACTTACTGGAGCTTTTGATGAGGTAACAGATCGGGTAATACTGTTGATGTAAAGTGTCACACAACAGACTTGAATGTTTTTCAGACTGGAGGAAGTATTGGGAGTTCCCCAGGGGTCAGTGTACGAAACCTTACTCTTCCTGATCACAGCTTCTACACAAATCATCAGGCGAGAGGAGGAAAATCTCAGCAGTGGAAAGTAACATTAATATCCTTCTTATGAAATGTATTGTGAGTAATAAACAACCACACGGTGCCTTGACTATGCTGCATCAATAAGATAAACAGTGATCTTTGATCTTAACTTCACTTTCCAATGGAAATCAGCTGTCATTCTTCTTTCCTGTAGCCCTCTTTGCTACGCACTTGCTGCCCTTTTATCAATGCCAAGGTCAGGTTTGGGTTAACCTATATTAGATACTATTCCAAATGGAGTACAGGTCCACGAACAGTGCCAGCTTTCCAGTCATTATACTCTGGATTATGTTCCAAAACCAGTTTGCCTCAAAAAGCTCTCCTGCTTTCCCAAAAGCTTTCTTCAGCCACTTCTTCATTTTCTTCCCTCCCCGCTGCCCTCAGCAGTTCTTTCAATATCATTTACATTTCTAAAATTTCCTGAGATGTTGGTCCATGTCAGCTTCTCAATCTAAGTTGTTGCAGGTTAAATTTTACAACCTACTGTGTCCCCAGGATCCAAAATATAGAAAACACCACCCTCAATGACAATACAAAATGTTCTACATTTCCATTGAACAAGATGAAGCACCTCTTATAAAATCAACTTCCTACAAAAATACTCCACGCACACATTGCATAAAAGTCTTTATTTAGGTGCCTATGAAAGCATTTATTAACAAGTTGTAAAGCTCTACTGAAGCATACATACAGACTTGTACACAATTAATGAACACATTCACATTTCGTAAATCTAGCAGTTATCAATCAATTCTCCAGTTAATACAAAAGTACGGGTTAAGTTAAAAAAGCAATGCATTATGCTCCCAGAATCTCATTTCATTGGCCCGTCTTTACCCGGTTCAAATTTGAGAGAGCGGGTTGTGTTAAAGCTATTATATCACCCAACTTGCACTTGATACAAAGGGATATAGAAACTCCACACCCTTGCCATTCTAAATAACTGGAACTAATATTTATGTACTTTTTGCATTTATCAACACATGGAAAGTCCAAAGATCAGTCTAAAGTAAACAGCTTTGTGTATCAAAAGGGTGAAAAACATAAATGATCACCTTCCCAGCGAACCAGCTGGAGTTCACAGAAATTCTGTATTTCAAGATGTGCTGAAAGAGTGCACTCGTCAAGTGTTCTGCTACTTTAGTTCCTATGTTATCAATTTTCTAGAATATTTTTCTTTCCTACAATATTACTGAAGACCAGTGACTATTTTACATTAGATTTTACACAACTTCGTTTTAACATTCTCATTGAGAGTGACATTTTAAAATTGTCAAGCATAGCTTTTTAAAAATAATGTTTTTCAAAACCCTGGCATTGCACCCCCCACCAACCCCCCCCTCAGAGAACCTGGAGGGAGCCAAGTGTAAGCTGGGAGTAACGGAGCTGCTGGAATTCCCCCCACTCCAGTGTTTCAAAGCCTGGTTACTTTGTTTATATGTAATTGAGTTGCTGACAATTTTAAACAGTCCCCCAGAAAGCCCCATTTACACAATTCCTGGTCTCAAAGTGAACTCTGGCAACAAATAATTGTGGCTGCCCTCATCCAAGTGACACATTTGCGGTGTTGGTACAGAGCGGGGGGGTCTGTTCTTGATTTGCAGCAATGGCTTCTGAGGCAAGAGGACGTGATCTCCATCAACATTCCTGCTCTATTTTGAGGCCTCAGATTGGGAACAGACCCCAATATTGAGTTAGCGACAACCAGGCTGACTTTAAAAACCAGTGTAAATAGGAAGAAAAGCAGAAAAGCTTCAACATGCATCATGCGCATTTTCACTAAATGGTTTACTTGCAACACATGCAAGAGAGAGATCAGTGAAATATTTATCTTTTTGTAAACAATAGAAAAGACAAATACTTTTAAAGCAGCATCCTCTGTAACGGTCATGAGATTCACTGATGTCTACAAACCTGTGAACTCATTAGGCTCCTGGCAAATTCACACATTTCAGGCAATGCCTGCCCTTTCATTCTCTGCTCCTCAACTCAAATTAATTGCAACAGTTGAAGAATACAGCAGAACCTTCCCCTAAATGCTGGCAAAAAGTATCCGGTGAGTGTGTCTGCAATCCACAGACTAGGCTAATTGACTGAACAAGTTATGATCACTCACCAACAATACAAATCGGGAACTTGGGGGAAAAAATTAAGTTCTATCCATGGAGGTGCTTTACAAATCCAAGCTAGTTAAGAGGGGCAATGTGGTTATGTTAGTGTTTGTACTATAGTCTGGTGTGTTAGAAGAGGCTATTGAACTGGTTTAATGTGGCAAACATTTCATTACTTTAATAAATAACTTGCCAATACTCAAGGATAAAACAACATTAAATAAAGGATCCTTCATTCATTTTAAATATAGGCAATGTGACTTAAAAAAAATCAACCAACATTAAATCAATCTTGTCACTTGCTCCATAGCCCATAGTTCACAGCACCTGCTTTTGACATTATAGAATATCGTAGAATCCCTACATTGCAGAAGGAGGCCATTCAGCCCATCAAGTCTGCACTCACCACAATCCCACCCCGGCCCTATTCCTGAAACCCAAGCATTTACCCCAGCTAATCCCCCTGACACTAACGGGCAATTTATCATGGCCAATCCACCTAACCCGCACATCTTTGGACTGTGGGAGGAAACCGGAGCACCCGGAAGAAACCCTCGCAGACACGGGGAGAATGTGCAAACTCCACACTGACCGTGACCCAAGGCCAGAATTGGGACCCTGGTGCTGTGAGGCAGCACTGCTAATTACTGTGCCACCCATGTACAATCTGCACAGCACTGAACTCATTTTGGTTGCACACCCGGAGATTTGTTTTGTCTCAACATTACAGAAGTTTACTAAATGACAGCTTTTAAACAGGTCCAATTGCTTCCGCAATCAGTTGTATTTTCTTTTTTTCACAGGTTGACATTAAAATCAGAAAGTCCACGTTGTCGGCCAAAAGACTGAAGCCCTCAGAATGAGTGCAGCTGGCTTTGCTCAGTTACTCAAGGCATTGCTTTACCTTTATCTGTAGGATGTATCAATACAAATGGTTGTCTAAAGCTTCGAGTACATCGTAGGGAATGGAATATGTGGAAACGCACAGCTATTTCCTTTACAGCATGATTTGAGAAAGAAAAAGATTTTAGATAATTTCTCTCCAGTATTTAATCTGGTTTTTATATAAGATGCTATGATGAAATGCTGCTGTTAGGAAGTGATCTGTACCCACAGTTCAGCAAAAGCCCGAGAGAAGGACAAAACGAAATCCGAATGGCCTTTTGCTTTATAACCACAAACAGTTGGTTTATGGTACACAAGACTAGGGCAATGAAGGATTAAAAGGTGTCTTCTTTAACCACTTTGTCCTGCGGATAATTAGTATCAGAACATTACCCTAATTGATTCAACCAATCCTCCCATTAATTTAACTGGCTTCCTCTCGCGTGTTGCACTGCCTCCCAAACACTACAGCAATCCAAGAGAGCATCTGCCGACTAATAAAGTGGGATTCTGCCCAGGAAGTGGGATTAAACTGACAACGGGGAAGTGAGGGCAGAATCGGAGTTAGTTAACTAGTGGAATAACCAGTTGGGTTTGGCGCATTTCTGTACAACAATCTTTAGCATGGTCTTGTAATTTTCCAGCAGGACAATGGAGGTTCCTCCTTTCACCTGCAGGCCTCACTATGAAGCACTGCACTGCCAGGTGAACACAGAGAAACAAAATCCTTTTGCTCAACACAGATAAAAGAGCCAAGATATTCAAGTGGTCCTGCAATCTGAGCGAGAGTGAAGAATCTCAGACTCCAGTCTGTCCTGTCAAGAGTCTATATCTGGGAACAAACTATCTTTCACCCTGGCCTCTATTGAAAAGGAATACAGAAGACAGAATTAAATAAAAGAAGGCAACTCCATTATCCCTGGATCAGATTCGGTTGGTGAGTTAATTTATTCAATGCATTTTTAAAAATTACACGTCATGTCTGTGCTCTGGTTGACTTGACCAATACTTTGAGTACATTGTAGGGATTAGGATATGTGGAAGTGCACAGCTATTCCCTTTACAACATGTTAGATTGTGGAGAAGACAGGATATTCAATTCTCCTGCAAGAAATTTGGAAAAAACTACAAGTTAGGGATTAGTTCACTCTTAAATGCTGCTTCTAGCTCCTTGCCAGTTACAGTAAATTCTGGAAAACCAACTCAAACACTGCATCACTTCATCCTCAGAAAATTTCATGCACAAATCGAGGAAAAGCCATGGAAAGTGAACTTTTCAAAAATAAATACACGGTCCAGACAAAGATGGCCCATGTTCCCACTGATGACAATGGGAATCCAAGGTGCAGCCTAATACTGTTAAGCGGGAGTTCAGGGAAGTACAAATGTTCAAACTATAATCATGTGAACTATGGCAAAACATCAACAATAGAATTATGGATTCTACCTTTCTGATTGTGTGTGCAAAGGGAACCTTTAGAGCTGTTTTTTTAAACACTGGGTTAAAGTATTAATGAATAAAGGTTGCAATGGAGGCAACCTAAGGTGATGAACAGTAAAGATTTCAGTAAATTTACAAGCATCACTCTCTAAGTGAATAGCCCAACACAATACTGTACCTCCGATGCACAGGTTTCAACGTCTTTCTCCATTTTGATAGGACCTCCATCCTATCAGACTAAACCCAAACCAGATTTTGAGATTATAGAAACAAAGTGAATCTGATCTTTTCCCATTCCCCTTAAAAAATAAATTATGAAATGATATTTTTAGCAAAGCAGCTCTCAAACATTCCAGGGATGATTCCTTCCTTCCTCTCGTGCCAAACCTTCAGCAATACTTTTAACAAGGTTAGTCTCAGTTATTTTCTGCTAGAAGAAATATTTTATTTTATAGAACATTAAAAAGACTCGAGTCATTCCAATCTTTCTATACCAAAAAATTCTAAAGCCTAGAAATGATGCTGCACGATTACTGACCACTGAGCATCATGACAAAGTGACTATTTTTTCTCAGAGGCATTTTTTAAAATAATAGTGATTTTGTAGGAATCTATTCATCTGCTTGCATCACCCAAAGTAGTTCTTATAATTAAACTCTTCGTACATTTTAAAGACTATGTCATTACAAGTTGCATTTTTCATATTATTTAAAGGATGCAGTTTATGAACATTTCCCAGCTGCTGGCTCCAAGCAGCTGCAGAACAATACCAATATTTCAAAAGCGGGCACTGGTCACATTACATTAATATTTTTGCTCCAAAAGGTGAAGAAGAATTCCCAGTGGACAAGGATTTCTGTGCACAGGTAAAACATTCCCATTCCCAGTGCAAGGTCATCCAGGATCATCAAGGAGGAGCCCGCAGTCCCAGATGTATTCATTTGCCAGATGTCGGAAAGAAACTGGCAAGTGACTGATTATTGAATCAAAATGCAGCTTCTAACAACAGGATTTTTAGAAAGTAAACAATTCACAAAAAATTGGAAGAATCAGCACTTCAAACAGGCTCAGTTGTTCTTCTTCTCTTCTGCTGGTGTGTACGGTGGAGGTTGATCCTACAACGGAAAATATTGATTTTATTGCTTAATTTGAACATAGAGGTCATAGACATGCAGCCAGAAAAAGGCCCCTCGGCCCAATCGTCCATGTCAACCAGGTTTCCTAAAGTGAACCAGCCCCATACCCTCTAAACTTTTCCCATCCACGTACCGGTCCAAATGTCTTTTAAATGTTGTCATTATAATCACCCTTACCACCTCCTCATTCCATTTATGCACCTCCCTCTGTGAAAAAGTTGCCCCTCAGGTCCCTTTTAAATATTTCCCCTCTCACCTTAAATCTATACCCTCTAGTTTTGGACTCCCCTACCCTGGGGAAAAGACCTTGGCTATTCACCTTATCTATGCCCCTCATGATTTAGAAACCTCGGTAAGGTTACCCCTCATCCTCCTACGCTCCAGGGAAAAAAGTCCCAGCCTATCCAGCCTCTTTTTTGTCTCCTTCTGTTCTGCAACCTTTCTATGACTCCAACCTTCTTTTCTCTTCATCTCAATTCTTCCATCGTTCCCCTGTCGGACGTTCTTCAGTGGTGATACTCAATATCCCTGGATTGTGAGCCTTTTTGGTTAGATACAAAGCAAGAGGCTCCCTGATTGGCCCATCCATTTGGCCCTTAATCAGGGACCTTTTTTTTGAAGTTCATATTTAAACAGGCCAACCTCAATTGCCTGATTAAAGTCATTACATGGTTGACTCTCAACTGCTCCCTGAAATGGCCCAGCAAGCCACTCAGTTCAAGAGCAACTAGGGATGGGCAATAAATGCTGGTCAGTCAGCGATTGAATAAAAAGATGATTCTGAAGGGGCCTGATGTGGTAGCTGCCAAGAGGCATTTCCCCTCATTGATGGGTCTAGAATCTCCAATTTAAGACAGAGATGAGGAAGAATTTATTTGAAGATTATTGAAATTCACAGTAAGTGACCCTGGAAAGCAGAGTCAAGGCCACAATCAGATCAACTATGATCTAATTGAAAGGAGGACAGGCTTCCTGGGTCAAATGACCCAACTCCTGCTCCAATTTCTTAGGTTCCACACATTGAATCTCATCAAGATGTCATTCAGCAGCCATTTAAATGATGGAAGGCAACTTTTACACAACAGAATTGCAGATCCAGTACTGGGATAGATGTACACTGCTTATAACCTGGGGAAGATTCTTTCATTAACCACCATGAAATAAATTGACATTAGAGGAAAGTTCAACTAAGATAGCTGCATTGAATTCTTACCATTGGCATGTAGACACTGTGAGGATTGGATGGATTGTAGTAAGCACTAGAAGCTGCTTCTGCTGCTTTAGCTCCACCTGAAAGAGAGAAGATACAACAATTTAAAATGGCACTTTGCTTCAATCCTTCCCTCTATTGAAACCTCTTCTTCCTCCCCAATCTGAAGAAACGCTCCCAAATTAGAGTCAGAGGTTTACAGCATGGAAAATTCTCCCCTCGTCCCTCCCAAAGTAGACTGACCTTTTCATCTAAAATACTATCAGTCAGAGCCTGCTGCTAATTGAAGTAATTCTGGCCACTGAATATAAAAGGTAGCAGCTAAACTTGAGAGAAGTTGTAGCTCATGGAATAAACAGGACAGTAGCAATGTGTATAAAAAGTTGGCTGAATAATAGGAAGCAGAGAGTAACAGTCAATGGATATTTTTCAGGCTGGAGGAAGGTTTGTCATGGTGTTCCTGAGGGCTCAGTTTTGGGACCCTTGCTTTTTTTGATATGGATCAATGATCGGAATCTTGGAGTACAGGGGACAATTTCACAGTTTGCGCATGACACAAAACTTGGCAGTATTGTAAACTGTGAAGAGGAGAATGTAGAACTTCAAAAAGGAGACAGGCAAATTGGTGGGGTGGGCAGATTGGTGACAGATGAAGGTCAATGCGGAGAAGTGTGAGGTGATGCATTTTGGTAGAAGAACAGAGAGACAATAAAAAATAAGGGATTAAATTCTTTAAAAGGGTGCAGGAGCAGAGGGACCTTGGTGGATGTACGCATAGATCATTAAAGGGTCTCTGCTCCCTCCTTCTCTTGCACTGCTTGCCCCTAGCCCATCGACACACACTGCCCATCCACCCTCCTCCCCCCCCCCCCCCCCCCCCACAGGCCCCCCAGCAGCACAGCACAGCACCCCATTCCCCCCTCCAATAACACACAGAACTCATGCAGTAGTGATCACAGACAGTGCTGCTCGAAAAGTCCTGCAGCTGCAACACTGCCACTTCAAAGGGTTTCCAACACATCCCCCACCTGCAACAGTGCTGTGTGCACTAGGACCCAGCAGCATCCCCAAGACGCAAGGTCAGTGCTGAGACCCGGGTCCATGCTGCAAATCGGACACTGATCAGCAACAACTTGCCACCCTCCCAGACACATGCAGACTCCTCCCGATCCAAAGCGCAACATGGCCGCCATGAAACGACCCTTTGTGAACAGCATGGAGCCATGCGACGGTCAGCACTTATCTCCTCACTAACCCTCACTGATAGAGCGCCAGAAGCCAACTTTTAAAAGAAGTGGTGTTTCCCAGACCAAACCGGATTGGGCGAACGCGGTGGTAAATGCTGACGTGCTGGTAAATTGGAGCATGCAGCTCGCTAATTGCATCAAGATGAATGCAACAATATTTAAATTGACGTTGCCTCTGTTTTGGATGGGCTGCCGATCGCGCCGATTGTTCTCCCTTGGTAAAGTAGGAATTGGCACAAAAACGGGTGCAGATCGCGATAATCACCTCACGCCCAACTTCACCAATTTTGTGCCCGAAAATGGGCGCAACGCTATCGTAAAATTCCGTCCAGTGTTAAATGGCCTCTTTCTGCATCATAACAATTCTGTGGTTCATTTCCATTAGAAGGCAATAATGGTGCTGAATGAATCAGAAAACTCAATACTCTGCAAACTGCTGACAGCCCCTTCATCAATAGCAGCACGCACAGCCATCTACAGTGTGATTACATAGAACTTGCTCCTGACTTCTTCAACAGCACATTCTAACTGTGACTCCCATTGCCTAGAAGAACACCATCGCCACCTGCACGTTTTCCTTCAAATTACACACCACCCTAACTTTGAAATAATCACCCTTCATTGCTGCTGGAACAGCCGACTACTGATGCTTTGAAGGTACCTACACCACAAATAGACTGTGGCACTTCAAGAAGGTATTACTCAAGGACAATTGTAGAATGACAATACATTTGGGTGATGCTGGTGCTGCTCACATTCCAAGAATGGATAAACAAAAATAATTTGGCCCAATAAATCCCTGCTGGTGTTCACTGCCTTCTATGATCTCTCTTCATCTTATCCAACCTGCTTAACCATCTATTCCTTTCTCCCCCATGTATTTAGCTTCCATGCAGATTAAACTCTGTTATTTGCCTCAACCACTCCAATGGTAATGAACGTCACATTCTCACCACTCTCCGTGTAATAGGTTTCTGAATTCCTGTTAGATTTACTGGTCACCATCTTAAGATTTCTGAACCCCGAGTTCATAGAATCCCTAAAGTGCAGAAAGAGGCCATTCAGCCCATCAAGTCTGCACCAACAACAAGCCCAACCCAGGCCCTATCCCCATAACCCAACATATTTACCCCGCTAATCCCTCTAACCTACACATCCAGGGACATTAAGGGACAATTTAGCATGGCCAATTCACCTAACCCGCATAACTTTGGACTGTGGGAGGAAACCGGGGAATCCGGAGGAAACCCACGCAGACAGGGGGAGAATGTGCAAACTCCACACAGACAGTGACCCAAGCCGAGAATCAAACCCGGGTCCCTGGCGCTGTGAGGCAGCAGTGCTAACCACTGTGCCACCCGTTTTGGACTCCGGGTTCTCAAAGAAAACTCACACTTTCCCTGGGCTTACAGTCAACGATGCACGGCAGCAACTAAATAAACTATAGGCCACATTCTGAAAATGTTTAAGATATACAGTGTACCTACCAGGCAATCCAGGTTCGACCACACTGACTGGTGGTGGTCCGGGATAGGGAGGCGGAGGTGGCATATACATGTCCATTGCAGGAGCGGATGGGTAGGCTCCTGAAATTACACATTAGATTTACAGATTATAATCAATTCTTATGCCACTTGAGGGGTCTCAACAACAGCAATCATTAGAAGAACAAAAGGAGTAAAAACAAATGATGATGGCATCAACAGGGAACCACCTGGGAAGAGGCGCAATGGTATAATGGTATTGTCATTGAACTAGTAATCCAGAGACCCAGGGTAATGGTCTGGGGACCTGGGTTTGAATCCCATCACGGCAGATGGTAAAATTTGAATTTAAAATCTGGAATTAAAATCTAATGTTGATCATGAAACCATTGTCATAAACCCATCTGGTTCACCAATGTCTTTTAGGGAAGGAAATCTACCATCCTCACCTGGTCTGGCCTACATGTGACTCCAGAAGCACAGTAATGTGGTTGACTCTTAAGTGCCGTCTGAAGTGGCTTAGCCACTCAGTTCAAAGGGTAATTCAAGATGGACAAGAAATGCTGGCCCAGGGAAGGCTGGTTTTAATAGGATCTGACCAAAGTGGACTAGGAGCAGCTACTTGTAGGAAGACACGTATCAGAGCAGTGTGAGTCATAGAAATCACAGAAACCCTACAGTACAGAAAGAGGCCATTCGGCCCATCGAGTCTGCACCGACCACAATCCCACCCAGGCCCTACCCCCATATCCCTACATATTTTAGCCACTAATCCCTCTAACCTACGCATCTCAGGATACTAAGGGGCAATTTTTTAGCATGGCCAATCAACCTAACCCGCACATCTTTGGACTGTGGGAGGAAACCGGAGCACCCGGAGGAAACCCACGCAGACACGAGGAGAATGTGCAAACTCCACACAGACAGTGACCCAAGCCGGGAATTGAACGCAGGTCCCTGGAGCTGTGAAGCAGCAGTGCTACCACTGTGCTACCATGCCAACCTAATCATTCCCAGAGTCATTCAAAAAGAAAGCGAGAGAGAGAGCACAAAGCCAACATGTTCCAGTAAAGGATGGGACCAACAAATCCAGAAAACCTTGCATGTCAAGGGAAATACAGGATTGAATAAGGATAAAAAAGACTTATGGCAGATACAGGGGCTCAAAACAGTGGATCCCCTATAGGAGTGTAGGCAGTACTTTAAAAAAAAAATAGGAGCGTGAAAAGGGGACATTAAAAAACACTGGCAAGCAAAATAAAGGAAAATTCCAAGGTGTTAAGGGCAAGATGGTAACCAGGGAAAGTATTGGGCCCGTTAGGGACCAAAGTGGCAATCTATGTGCAGCTGAAAGATGCAGGTAAGGTATTGATTGAGTATCTAGCATCTGTGTTCACTATGGAGATGGACAATGTAAGTATATACATCAGGGAGGAGGGGGATTGTGATATAGTTGAACAGATTAGCATGGAGGAGGAGGTGTTAGCAGTTTCAGTGGGCTTAAAAGTGGATAAATCCTCAGGTAGAGATGCAACGTATCCTAGGCTGCTGTGAGGCAATGGAGGAGATTGCGAGGGCTCTGACACTAATTTTCAAATTATCTCTGGCCACAGGAGAGATGTGTAACCTGGTGTTGTGAGACTTCTTACTGTGCTTACCCCAGTCCAACGCCAGCATCTCCACAGCAAGGAGAGGTGCCAGAGGATAGCTAATGTGGTACCATTATTCAAGAAGGGAAGTAGGGAAGTAGGGAAAAGCCAATTACAGGCTAGTGAGTCCACCATCAGTGGTAGGGAAATTATTGAAAAAAATTCTGAGGGACAGAAGCACTCGAGAGACAGCCCACAGGTGAGCTGCCTGAAGATTGGAGGATGGCAATGTTGTGTGCTATGTACTGTTCTGGTCACCCTATTATAGAAAGGATATTATTAAACTAGAAAGAGTGCAGAAAAGATTTACTAGGATGCTACTGGGACTTGATGGTTTGAGTTATAAGGAGAGGCTGGATAGACTGGGACTTTTTTCCCTACAGTGTGATCTTACAGAGGTCTATAAAATAACGAGGGACATAGATCAGCTAGTCAACATCTTTTCCCAAAGGTAGGGGAGTCTAAAACTAGAGGGCATAGGTTTAAGATGAGAGGGGAGAGATACAAAAAGGTCCAGAGGGGCAATTTTTTCACAGAGGGTGGTGAGTGTCTGGAACAAGCTGCCAGAGGTAGTAGAGGGGGGTACAATTCTGTCTTTTAAAAAGCATTTAGACAGTTACATGGGTATAGAGGGATATGGACCAAACACATGCAATTGGGACTAGCTTAATGGTAAAAACTGGGTAGCATGGACAAGTTGATGAAGGGCCTGTTTCCATTTTGTAAACCTCTATGACTCCAAGAATTAATCAAGGATAATCAAAGATAATCAGCATGGCTTTATCTTGGGGAGACCATGTCTATTAAATTCGATTGAATTTTGAGAAAGGGTAACTAGTTGTGTAGGTGAGGGCAATGCAGTTGATATCGTAAGGCTTTTGACAAGGTCACTCATGCATGGGAGACTGGTCAAAGCAAGAGATCATGGGACCCTGGACAATTTGGCAAATTGGGATCCAAAACTGACTTGGTGGCAGAAGCAGAAGGCGATGTTCATAGGTTGATATTGTGACTGGAAGCCTGTGTCTAGTGGTGTACACAGTAAGGAGTCTAACAACACCAGGTTAAAGTCCAACAGGTTTATTTGGTAGCTACCAAATAAACCTGTTGGACTTGAACCTGGTGTTGTTAAAGACTCTTTACTGTGTTTACCCCAGTCCAACGCCGGCATTTCCACATCTAGTGGAGTACTGTGTGCTGGGTCCCTTGCTGTTTGTAGTGTACATGAATGATCTAGTTGTGAATGTGAGGGTGGAATGTGATCAGTAAGTTTGCAGATGACATGAAAATAGGTGCTGTGGTAAATAGTGACAAGGAAAGCCGTAGATTCCAGGATGATGTAGACTGGCTGGTCAGATGGGCAGAGCAATGACAAACGGAATTTAACCCTGAAAATTGTGAGGTGATGCATTTTGGGAGGACTAAAAGGCACGGGAACGTATAATGAATGATAGGACGCTAGGAAGTATAGAGCACCCCAAAGGACCTTGGGGTGGATGTCCAAAGATCCCTGAAGGCAGCTGAACAGGACTTCCTTTTAGAGTGAAGGGCAAGGCTGGTAGAAGTAGGGAACCCTGGATGACTTGGGATATTGAGGCCCTGGTCAAAAAGGAGGCAGCATATGACATGCATAGATAGCTGGGATCAAGTGGATGCCTTGGAGAGTGTAGGATTAAAGTCAAGAGAGAAATCAGGAGGGCAAAAAGGGGACCTGAGATAGCTTTGGTCGACAAGGCAAAGGAGAATCCAAAGAGATTCTATAAATACATAAAGGGCAAAAGAGTAACTAGGGAGACAGTAGGGCCTCTTAAGGGTCAACGAGGTCATCTATGTGCGGATGCACAAGAGAAGTGAGAGATCCTAAATGATTATTTCTCATCAGTATTTACTATTGAGAAAGACATGGATGCAAGGGAACTTGGGGAAACAAATAGTGATGTCTTGAAGAGTGTATATATTACAAAGGAGGTGATACTGGAAGTCTTAAAGCGTATCAAGGAGATAAATCCCTGGGACCTGATGAAGTGCATCACAGGATGTTGTGGGAGGCTAGGGAGGAAATTGCAGATCCCCTAGCAGAGATATTAGAATCATCGACAGCCACAGGTGAGGTGCCTGAAGATTGGAGGATGGCAAATGTTGTGCCTTTGTTTAAGAAGGGCTTCAGGGAAAAGCCTGGGAACTACAGGCTGGTGAGCCTAACATCTGTAGTGGTTAAGTTGTTAGAAGGTATTCTGAGAGACAGGATCTACAGGCATTTAGAGGGGCAAGGACTGATTAGGGACAGTCAGCATGGCTTTGTGAGTGGAAAATCACGTCTCACAAATTTGATTGAATTTTTTGAAGGGGTAACCAAGATAGTATGAGGGCAGTTCAGTCGATGTTGTCTACATGAACTTTAGCAAGGCCTTTGACAAGGTACCGCATGTTGCATAATGTTAAATCTCAAGGGATCCAGGGTGAGGTAACCAATTGGATACAAAATTGGCTTGATCATAGATTCTTGACAGTATAGAAGACGGACATTCAGCCCATCGAGTCTGCACCGACTAGAATTCCACCCAGACCCTATTCGCGTAACCCCACATATTTACCCTGCTAATCCCCTGACACTAGGGCCAATTTAGCATGACCAATCAATCTAACCCACACATCTTTGGACTGTGGGAGGAAACTGGAGCACCCGGAGGAAACCCACACAGACATAAGGAGAACATGCAAACTCCACACAGACAGTGACCCAAGGCCAGAATTGAACTTGGTCCCTGGCACTGTGAGGCCGCAGTGCTAATCACTGTGCCGCCCTTGATGACAGAAGACAGAGGGTGGTTGGAGAAGGGCTGTTTGTTTAAACTGGAGGCCTGTGATCAGTGGTGTGCCTCAGGGATCAGTGCTGTTATTTGTCATTTATATTAATGATTTGGATGAGAATTTAGGAGGCACAATTAGTAAGTTTCCAAATGACACCAAGCATAGTGGACAGTGAAGAAGGTTATCTAGGATTGCAACGGGATCTTGATCAATTGGGCCAGTGGGCTGATGAATGGCAGATAAGAGTTTAATTTAGAGAAATGCGAGGTGATGCATTTAGGTAGATCGAACCAGGGCAAGACTTACTCAATTAATGGTAGGGTGTTGGGGAGAGTTTCAGAACAAAGAGATCTAGGAGGTACATGTTCATAGCTCCTTGAAAGTGGAGTCACAGGTGGACAGAATGATGAAGGCGGCATTCGGCATGCTTGGTTTCATTGGTCAGAACCAATGTTGTTGAATACAGGAGTCAGGACATCTTGTTGAAGTTGTACAAGACATTGGTAAGGCCACACTTGGAATACTGTGTACAGTTCTGGTCACCCTATTATAGAAAGGATATTATTAAACTAGAAAGAGTGCAGAAAAGATTTACTAGAATGCTATCAGGACTTGATGGTTTGAGGTATAAAGGAAAGGCTGGCTCGACCTGGACTTTTTTTCACTGGAGCATAGGAAGCTTAGGGGTGATCTTGTAGAGGTCTATAAAATAATGAGGGACATAGATACGGTCAATATCTTTTCCTAAAGGTAGAGGAGCCTAAAACTAGAGGGCATAGGTTTAAGGTGAGAAGGGAGAGATACAAAAGGGTCCAGAGGGACAATTTTTTCACACAGAGGGTGATGAGTGTCTGGAACAAGCTGCAGAGGTAGTAGTAGAGGCGGGTACAATTTTGTCTTTTAAAAAGCGTTTAGACAGTTACATGGCTAAGATGGGTATAGAGGGATATGGGCCAAATGCAGGCAATTGGGACTAACTTAGCGGTTAAGAAAAAGGGTGTCATGGACAAGTTGAAGTGCCATGTTATAAACCTCTATGACAGGTAGTTAAGGTGGTTAAGGCGGCATATGGATACTTACCTTTATTAGTGAAGACATAGGATATATGGGAGGGATGTTATGATGGAGCTGTATAAAACTTTTGTTAGGCCACTGTACTGTGTGCAGTTCTGGTTGCCACACTATAGGAAGGATGTGATGCACCCAAGGCCAGAATTGAACTTGGTCCCTGGCACTGTGAGGGTGCAGAGGAGATTCACCAGGATGTTGCCTGGGTTGGAATGTTTCAGTTATGAAGAGTGGCTGGTTAGGCTGGGATAGTTTTCCTTAAGAGCAAAGGCAACCAAGGGGGACCTCATCGAGGTGTACAAAATAATGAGCGATATAGATAGGAAGAAACCTTTCCCCTTAGTAGAGAAGTCAATAACCAGTGGCATAAATTTAAGGTTAAGATTTAGAGGGGATTTAAGAAAAAACATTTTCATTCACAGGGGGATGCAGGAACCCTCAACATGTAAGCAATATTTAGATGAGCTCTTGAAATGCCATGGCATACAAGGCTATGGACAAAGTGCTGGTAAGTGGGATTAGAATCGATAGGTGCTTGATAGGTACGCAGACACAATGGCCCAAAGGGTCACTTTCTGTGCTGTAAAACTCTATGACTAGATCGTCCCCAAGAGTTCGTTACTGCTGGGTTCCTAATTAAAAACTTAGGCAAAAAGATGTCATGGTTGACAAATTTATTTACAACACGAGGACCATTACTTTCACCCAGTGGCGTAAAGACATGACCTGCTGCAAATACAAATTTAAAGCGCATTTACTGGCTCTGGGAAACTTTGTTGAAACCTTTGCTGGCTGGAGCTGCTTGGAGCAAAAGAGCTTCCGAAGGCCACAGAGTGATGTAACGCCAGCCAGCTCAGAAAAGCCACGTACCGCTTCTTTTTTTTAAAACCACAATGGCTGCTGGAAAGCATGTTGATTTAAAGGGCCAAGTAAACCTGACAGGGCTAGGGTCCAGTTAACTGCATGGAATTTGGATGTAGGGGTTATTTATTCGTTCAGAGCTAAGCGGGGCGGGGGAGGTGGGGCTTGGGTCAGTGTGGTTGGTTGAGTTGCTTCGGGGTCACAGTGGGAGGACAGTATCACGTGCAGGGCACATTCTGGTGTTTCAAATGATTATGCTGAAGTGGTTTTATTCCTTCTAACTCTTTCAGAGTAACTATTGGTGTAAAATTGGCATAAGTTAGCCATTTAAACTGCTTTGTTGGATGGCTCCCATTGCAGTGTGATTGTCCAGGGGAAGTTTGTGCTTCTGGACAATTGCTGGGAAAACCCTCACCTGGGAACTTCCCAGAGGAATTCCCCAGCGCATCAGTGGGGTACTCCCCAAATCCAATACTGGGGAACCTGGAAGTATTTTGAAGAAATCTTTATAAATTAAAACAATGTAATTTTCTTGAGGCGGGGATTTTAAGCCAGTGTGGCTATAAAACTGCCTTCTGAGACAGATAGTAGGAGCTAATAATGGCGATTCGCCAATTGCAAAGTAAATAGAAGAATCATAGAATCCCTACAGTGCAGAGTGAAGCCCATCGAGCCTACACTGACAACATTCCCACCCAGGCCCTATCCTCGTAACTCCACGTACTTACCCTGCTCATCTCCCTGACGCTAAGGGGCAATTGAGTATGGCCAATCAATCTAATCCGTATATCTTTGGACTGTGGGAGGAAACCGGAGCACCCGGAGGAAATCCACGCAGACACAAGGGGAGAACGTGCAAACTCCACACAGACAGTTACCCGAGGCCAGAATTGAACCCGGATCCCTGGCACTGTGAGGCAGTAATGCCAACCAGAAAATAATATTTTGGGATAGAGTAGGAGTAATGCAAGACATGACGCAGTAAATGTAGCACTCTTTTGGGGCTAATAGGTGACTTTGAACCTATGATTCCGAGAGTGCTCCATCACTAGTGGCTTTCCTTGCCTCATGACTCACCCTGCCATCTTAGGGTAATTATGAGTGAGCAACTGCAATGCCCACTACCCATTAAAGAATTTTTAAAAATGACTTGAGTCTGTTGTAGACCAATCGATACAGTTCAATTCCCATGTAGTCACCACGTCCATCATTGTCATAACAGGCAGTGAACAGAATGGGAAGATGGCAAGCCAGAAGGACATTGGTCTTTTAAGGTTTTGCAATTCCTACATTCCTCCAATTTAGGTTTTCTCAATCAGAATGCATGCGCTTAATAATGCTATTCCTATTCCACCACTGAATGACGTCGATTGCCCGTTGGTGCATTTACCATTTGAATTTATTACCAGTAAATTAGGAAGTTCTTTTTCCTTACCTGGCTGTGGTACAGGTGCTCCATAATGGTATCCCATTGGCGCAGGTGGAGGCCCATAACCTCCATTCATGGGAGGTGGTTGATATGGATATGGGCCATTTGCTGGGTAAGGGCCATTTGCTGGGTACGGAACGTTTGCTGGATATGGGCCATTTGCCGGGGCAAATCCAAAGGCCATATCGGCCATTGGTTCATATCCATAAGCAGTGTTATGCACAGGAGTACCTCTAGAGGCTAAGAGAAAAGAGAGACAATTGGATTTTGCAAAGACAACCTGCAAGTTATTACAGCATAGAATCAATTGTGCCTCAAAAGTTACTATTGTGCCCTGGTTAGTGAGAGTATATCTTGTATCAACAAGTGTATTCTAACACTGCCACGTGCACAAACAAGACAGTTTCTCATTACCATTTGCAAAAAGAGTCATCAGTACAAAGCCTTATTTGCAGTTATTTTATGGTGAAGGAGCATAAGAACTAGGAGCAGGACTAGGCCAACTGGGCCCTCGAGCCTGCTCTGCCATTCAATAAGATCATGGTTGATCTTTTCATGGACTCAGCTCCACTTACCCGCCTGCTCACCATAACCCTTAATTCCTTTACTGTTCAAAAATGTATCTATCCTTGCCTTAAAAACATTCAATGAGGTCGCCTCAACTGCTTCACTGGGCAGGAGATTCCACAGATTCACAACCCTTTGTGTGAAGAAGTTCCTCATCAACTCAATCCTAAATCTGCTCCCCCTTATTTTGAGGCCATGCCCCCTAGTTCTAGTTTCACCCGCCAGTGGAAACAACTTCCCTACTTCTATCTTATCTATTCCCTTCATAATCTTATATGTTTCTATAAGATCTCCCCTCATTCTTCTGAATTCCAGTGAGTATAGCCCCAGTCTACTCAGTCTCTCCTCATAAGCCAACCCTCTCATCTCCGGAATCAACCTAGTGAATCTCCTCTGCACCCCCTCCAGTGCCAGTATATCCTTTCTCAAGGAGACCAAAACTGTACACAGTACTCCAGGTGTGGCCTCACCAGCACCTTATACAGCTGCTACATAATCTCGCTGTTTTTAAACTCCATCCCTCTGGCAATGAAGGACAAAATTCCATTTGCCTTCTTAATTACCTGCTGCACCTGCAAACCAACTCCTTGTGATTCTTGCACAAGGACACCCAGGTCCCTCTGCACAGCAGCATGCTGCAATTTTTTAACCATTCAAATAATAGTCCATTTTGCTATTATTCCTACCAAAATGGATGATCTCACATTTACCAACATTGTACTCCATCTGCCAGATCTTGTCCACTCACTTAGACTATCTATATCCCTTCACAGACTTTCAGCATCCTCTGCACACTGTACTCTGCCATTCATCTTAATGTCATCTGCGAATTTTGACACACTACACTTGGTCCCCAACTCCAAATCATCTATGTAAATCATAAACAATTGCGGTCCCAACACTGATCCCTGAGGCACACCACTAGTCACTGATCGCCAACCAGAAAAACACCCATTTACCCCCACTCTTTGCTTTCTGTTAGTAAACCAATCCTCTATCCATGCTAATACATTAACCGTAACACCATGCACCTTTATCTTATGCAACAGTCTTTGGTGCGGCACCTTGTCAAATGCCTTCTGGAAATCCAGACACACCACATCCACAGGTTCCCCATTGTCCACTGTGCAAAGAATTCCACCAAATTAGTCAAACATGACCTTCCCTTCATGAACCCATGCTGTGTCTTCACAATGGGACAATATATCTATCCTGTTTCTATCCTGGATGAGTACATGGAGCGTAATAGGATGGAGGGTTATAGGTAGGTCTAGAAGGTAGGGATGTGTTCGGCACAACTTGTGCTTGTAGTTTTTCTATGTTTCTATATCCAGATGTCTCGCTATTTCTTCCTTGATGATAAATTCAAGCATTTTCCGGACTACAGAAGTTAAGCTAACCGGCCTATAGTTACTCGCCTTTTGTCTACCTCCTTTTTTAAACAGTGGCGTCACATTTGCTATTTTTCAATCTGCGGGAACCACCCCAGAGTCCAGTGAATTTTGGTAAATTACCACTAATGCATTTGCTATTTATCCCGCCATCTCTTTTAGTACTCTGGGATGCATTCCATCAGGACCAGGAGACTTGTCTTCCTTTAGCTTGCCCAACACAACCTCTTTCGTGATAATGATAGTTTCTAGGTCCTCACCTGCCATAGCCTTCCTGTCATCAATTTTTGGCATGTTATTTGTGTCTTCCACTGTGAAGACCGACACAAAATACCTGTTCAATGCCTCAGCCATTTTCTCATGTCCAGTTATTACATCCTCTTCTCATCCTCTAAAGGACCAATGTTTACTTTCGTTTTATTTATTTGTAGAAACTTTTGCTATCTGTTTTTATATTCTGAGCTAGTTTACTCTCATAATCCATCTTACTTTTCTTTATAGATTTTTTCGTGGCTTTCTGTTGACCTTTAAAGATTTCCCAATCCTCTAGGTTCCCACTAGGATGTCTCCGATAGGGTAGGAAGCATATTAAAAAGGGAAGGTAATCAAACAGATGTAATTGTACACATTGGTGAAAATGACGGAGGTAGAAAGAGCAGGGGGGTCATACGAGAGCAATTCAGGGAGATGGATGCTAGGCTAAAAAATAAGGCCTCGAGGGAAGCAATCTCTGGACTGCGCCCAGTGCCTAGTGCTAGTGAGGCCAGGAACAGAGAGATTCTACAATTGAACACGTGGCTAAAGTGCAAGAGGGAGGGTTTCAAATTCATAGATCATTGGGAAGTCTGCATGAGAGGATGGCACCTGTACGGAAAGGATGGGTTACACCTTAACTGGAAGGGCACAAATATCCTGGCTGGGAGTTTTGCTAGAGTGTTTCGGCAGGGTTTAAACTAGTGTGGCAGGGGGGTGGGGATCAAAACAGTAGGTCAGTAAGTACTGAGGCTGGGGTCGAGCTGGGGTCCAGGGCAAGGCTAGATAAGAAGAAGAGCATTCTGCAGCAAGATGACCTGAGTGGGCCTGGAGGTCTGGAGTGCACCTGCTTCAATGCGAGGAGCGTAACGGGTAAGACAGACGAACTTCGGGCCTTAATGCTTACGCAGAATTTGGATGTGGTTGTGGTGACGGAGACATGGTTAAAAGGACAGGACTGGCAGCTGAATATTCCGGGGTATAAGTGTTTTAGGCGAGACAGAGGAGGGGCTAAAAAAGGTGGGGGAGTAGCGGTATTAGTTAGGGAGCATAGGTTGGTTAAGAAGGTTAAAGCTCATGGGATACAAGGAGAGGTGGCTAGATGGGCAGAAAACTGGCTTGGCCACAGGAGACAGAGGGTAACAGTCGAAGGGTCTTTTTCCGGCTGGAGGTCTGTGACCAGTGGTGTCACAACACCAGGTTAAAGTCCAACAGGTTTATTTGGTAGCAAATACCATAAGCTTTCGGAGCACTGCTCCTTCGTCAGATGGAGTGGAAATGACTTTAACCTGGTGTTGTGAGACTTCTTACTGTGTTTACCCCAGTCCAACGCCGGCATCTCCACATCACCAGTGGTGTTCCGCAGGGCTCTGTACTGGGACCTCTGCTATGTGTGATATATATATAAATGATTTGGAAGAAGGTGTAATTGGTGTTATCAGCAAGTTTGCGGATGACATGAAGATAGCTGGACTTGCGGATAGCGATGAACATTGTCGGACAAGACAGCAGGATATAGATAGGCTGGAAAATTGGGCGGAGAAATGGCAGATGGAATTTAATCCAGATAAATGCGAAGTGATGCATTTTGGAAGAAATAATGTAGGGGGGAGTTAGACAATAAATGGCAGAGCCATCAAGAGTATACAAACACAGAGGGACCTAGCTGTGCAAGTCCACAAATCCTTGAAGGTGGCAGCACAGGTGGAGAAGGTGGTGAAGAAGGCATACGGTATGCTTGCCTTTATAGGACGGGGTATAGAGTATAAAAGCTGGAGTCTGATGTTGCAGCTGTATAGAACGCTGGTTAGGCCACATTTGGAGTACTGCGTCCAGTTCTGGTCGCCGCACTACCAGAAGGATGTGGAGGCATTGGAGAGAGTGCAGAGAAGGTTTACCAGCATGTTGCCTGGTATGGAGGGTCTTAGCTATGAGGAGAGATTGGGTAAACTGGGCTTGTTCTCCCTGGAAAGACGGAGAATGAGGGGAGACCTAATAGAGGTGTACAAAATTATGAAGGGTATAGATAAGGTGAACGGTGGGAAGCTTTTTCCCAGGTCGGAGGCGACGATCACGAGGGGTCACGGGCTGAAGGTGAGGGGAGAGGTATAACTCAGATATCAGAGGGACATTTTTTACACAGAGTGGTGGGGGCCTGGAATGCGCTGCCAAGTAGGGTGGTGGAGGCAGACACGCTGGCATCGTTTAAGACTTGCCTAGATAGTCATATGAGAAGTCTGGGAATGGAGGGATACAAACGAATGGTCTCGTTGGACCAATGAGCGGCACAGGCTTGGAGGGCCAAAGGGCCTGTTTCCTGTGCTGTACTGTTCTTTGTTCTTTAATCTTTGCCACTTTGTATGCATTTTCTTTCAATTTGATATCCTCCTTTATTTCCTTAGATATCCATGGCTGATTATCTCTTTTTCTACAGTCCTGTCTGATCACTGATATATACTTTTGCTGAGTAATGTGAAAGATCGCTTTGAAAGTCCTCCACTGTTCCTCAATTATCCCACCATAAAGTTTTTGCTCCCAGTCTACCTTAGCCAACGCCTCCCTCATCCCTTTGTAGTCTCCTTTATTTAAGCACAAGGCACAGGTATTGGATTTTACCTTCTCATGCTCCATCTGCATGATTGGTGAAATGTTACTAAATGATCGAGCACAACGTTATCATGAGTACATCTGTATTGATACATAATATAAACATCATACTAGCCAAATTCCTTTAACATTGCATGTTATGTTCCTTGTGAGATTCTTACTAATCTATAGCCTTACTGTGCCCACCGTATGTGCTTTCACTTCACCAGCAAACACAGACATAATACAAGTGTGCAAGGGTAAAATCTAGAATTGCACTGCCAGACAGGTTGATTTTGTGTGAAAGCTTCACAGGTTAAAGTGACAATACCATTGTCCTGTGACAGTACAAGAGCTGTAATTTCAAGCCTGACCTGCACGTTTGAGGGGATCTTGAGCAGAACCAAGAATGCCAGCTATAGGAGAGCAGGCTACGCAGCCCCACTAGCCTGCTCCACCACTGTGTTTTTAGAATAATTTATGGGATGTGGGCGTCACTGGTGAGGCCAGCATTAATTGCCCATCTCTAATAGCCCTTGAAAAGGTGGCGAGTCTCGTTCTTGAACTGCTGCAGTCTGCGGCGTAGGGACAACAGTGCCATTAGGGATGGAGTTCCAGGAATTTGACCTAGCAACAGTGAAGGATTGGCATTATAGTTCCAAGTCAGGGTGGTGAGTGACTTGGAGGGGAACTTGCAGGTGGCAATGCTCCCATGCATCAGATGTCCTTGCCCTTCAAGATGGTGGAGGTCATGGGTTTGGAAGGTGCTTTTTAAAGAACCTAGCTAAGTTCCTGCTGTGCCTCTTGTAGATAGATTGCTACCCCTTCCACCATCAGAGTACTAACCCTTTCTCTTCATCTCAATCCTAAATCACAACCTCTTGCCCTCGGACTGTGACCCCCTAGTTCTAGACTCTCCAGTCAGGGGAAACAATTGAATATCGATCCTGCCAAGATCCCTAATAATCTGATGCATTTCAATAAGCTAACCTCTCATTCTTCTGAACTCAGAATAAAAGTCCATTCTATTCAATCTCTCCTCAGAGCTCAAGCCTCTCAGCCAAGGAATCAATCTAGTGAACTTTATTACACCCCCTCTAAAGGGAGTATATCCTTCCTTGTGCAACGAGAGCAGTTGGTGTGACAAAAGATAAACTGATTTTTGGCCTCAAAAAGAATCATGAGGTTTGGGGAGTGATGGATGCCACAGATCAACCACGACCAGATTGAATGGCAGAGCACAGGGCGGCACGGTAGCGCAGTGGTTAGCACTGCTACCTCACAGCGCCAGAGCCCCAAGTTCGATTCCCAGCTTGGGTCATTGTCTGTGTGGAATTTGCACATTCTCCCCATGTCTGCGTGGGTTTCCTGCGGGTGCTCCGGTTTCCTCCCACACTCCAAAAATGTGCAGGTTAGGTTGATTGGCCATGCTAAATTGCTCCCAAGAATCAGGGAGATTAGCAGGGTAAATACGTGCGGTTAATGGGATAGGGCCTGGGTGGGACCGTGGTTGGTGCAGACTGGTGGCCTCCTTCTGCACTGTAGGGATTCTATGATTCAGCATGCTCTACTCCTGTTCCTACTTCTTACATTTTTATGCAAAAGGGGAATGCATATTTCTAATTTGTGGGGCAGACCTGAAGGAACTTTACTGTGAGCCTGGGCTCATGATACTGTCATGTACCGTGCAAACACCAATACTGAAACCTGGTGTTAACGAGTATACTTGTTTTCTACAACATGCAGGTGCCCATAAATAAACAATTTAACATTTTATGAACTTTTTGACAAATGAAATAATTTCTCCTTTGAACCTTAGACAGTGATTGGTTAAACTTAAAACTCTATTTAAATTTTGTAAATTAAAACATGTCTGAAATTTCTTGGTTACTTTTACTGCCAAAGACACTGATTTTAGTTGAAGAGGTCCTACTTGACAGTCCTGCCTGCACCTAATTTGTGGATCCATTTCCACTCGAGGCCCTGGGTTGTGTTTGATATTAATAAGCATCCAAGTTAACATCACCCTCATGAGTAAAAATCTTTTTTTTTTAATAAGATGAGCAGGGTTCAATCATCTCTAATTTACCTTGTTGAGCTACTTTGAACATCAGTTGTCCAAATTCAATGGCTCCACCACTGTTAAAAACCAACTTGAATGAGGCTTGTCCTTCCCAACCACCTGAAAATCAAACACATTAAATTGAGACAAATATTTTATTTGATCTTTAGGTCAACATATAGTACTTTTCGAGGATAGTTTTTGCTGCCTTTGATGGATAGCACCGCTACTTGAATCACTTTCTCAAATGTTAAAAGAAAAAGGAGGCATGACTGTGCTGAACGACATCCCAGTGGAAATGAGCCAACTCAGCACATAAACATGGGACCTTCCACTCTAGCTCATACAACACTCTGCTACCCATATCCTAGTTTGCACCTTCAGATCTCCAGGATTTGATGGCTACATAGTGTTCATAACGTGATGTAACACCTACCAATCCTCACTACACCCAAAGGGGAAAGGTGTGCGCAAGGTTATGAAAGAAACAAACTTGTACAAGTTATATTCACTGTGCTCACTGGCTTCCATCAGGCTGCAGTCCATTTATTAGAAATATTAATTGTTGAACTCCATCATAGTTTTGTCCTTCTTAATCTCCACAACCAGGATTCTCTAAAGGTAAACTTGCAGGTTGAGTCCGTAATTAAGAAAGCAAATGTAATGTTGTCATTTATCTCAAGAGGCTTGGAATACAAAAGCAGGGATGTACTTCTGAGGCTTTATAAAGCACTGGTTAGGCCCCATTTGGAGTACTGTGAGCAATTTTGGGCCCCACACCTCAGGAAGGACATACTGGCACTGGAGCGGGTCCAGCGGAGATTCACACGGATGATCCCAGGAATGGTAGGCCTGACATACGATGAACGTCTGAGGATCGTGGGATTATATTCATTGGAGTTTAGGAGGTTGAGGGGAGATCTAATAGAAACTTACAAGATAATGAACGGCTATGATAGGATGGACGTAGGGAAGTTGTTTCCATTAGCAGGGGAGACTAGGACGCGGGGGCACAGCCTTAGAATAAAAGGGAGTCACTTTAGAACAGAGATGAGGAGAAATTTCTTCAGCCAGAGGGTGGTAGGTCTGTGGAATTCATTGCCACAGAGGGCTGTGGAGGCCGAGACGTTGAGCGTCTTCAAGACAGAAATTGATAAATTCTTGATTTCTCGAGGTATTAAGGGCTATGGGGAGAGAGCGGGTAAATGGAGTTGAAATCAACCATGATTGAATGGTGGAGTGGACTCGATAGGCCGAATGGCCTTACTTCCGCTCCTATGTCTTATGGTCTTACATGCATGGGTTCTTCTGCCTTCAATGTGAATGTCCTGAAATTCCTCCTTCCTCAATCTCCTCAAAAAACAATCTTGCCCCATCCTGGACTATACTTCTCAGGATTATCTTACATACCTCCAGGTTCAGCCCGAATAATTCCTTTGATATAATTAGCAGAGAAAACAGGCTGCTCAATAGAACACCCTTTCACAAGGTAGAAGGGCATCATAAATGACTGCATGGGGTCCTTGCCTTTTGCCAGAAAAATCATCTGAAACAAAAAGAAATGAGGGATTTAGCAAAGGTCTGGAGGTCACGACCTTGCTCTTAAGCTTTTCAGTAGCTTTACACAAACTATATATAATATACTATGTTCAAGACAGAAATTGATAGTTTTCTGGAGACGAACGACATTGAGAGATATGAGTGGCATTAAAGGTGGGCGATGAACCATGAACTAAGTGAATAGCAGAGCAGGCTTGATGAGCTGAATGGCCTACTCTTGTTCCCATATTTCGACTAGAATATAGGAAGAAGAAATGGAGTGGAGTCCATTCTGTCATTTAGATCCCTGTTCAGGGTCCACACAGATTCCCCATTGCAAGGGCACAGAGACACAGGGTCAAGTTCAGCTGTGGTTGAATAGGCATTTTCTGCCTAGGTTTAGGCTCTTAAAAAAAGTGACGTCAGTAATATACTGGTTACCTGCAAGTATCCAGATCAATATCAAGTCCCCTACACCTTTACTTTGTTCCCATTACTACACAAATAATGAACACCTCACATCTTTAAAAAAAATCCATGTCCAATTTTCTCTCCCCCTCTGCTGCAGGCCCAAGTCCTTGTTGGGCTCAGTACCCAAGATGCTGATGGCTCTCTGGTGCGTTGCTCCGGTGCCCAGTCCGAGACAGCTTTTTTTTCATAAACAGGATTAATTGATCACATGCAATTTAATGTCCAAAAACTAAAAACTGCATCAACATATTAATTGCAATAACCCCATCCCATATAAGAGTAATCATACAAAGGATTTAAAAGTAAGCAGTTCACATTCAAGTACATGGGTGGTGAGCTGATTCTGACCCTGTCTTCTCTCATATTGCCCCTATGTGTGCGCTATGGGCGGCATGGTAGCACAGTGGTTAGCACTGCTGTCTCACAGCGCCAGGGACCCGGGTTCAATTCCCGGCTTGGGTCACTGTCTGTGTGGAGTTCTCCCTGTGTCTGCATGGGTTTCCTCCGGGTGCTCCGGTTTCCTCACACAGTCCAAAAGATGTGTGGGTTAGGTGGATTGGCCGTGCTAAATTGCCCCTTAGTGTCAGGGGGACTAGCAGGGTAAATATGTGCGGCTATGGGATTGGGACTGGGTGGGATTGTGGTCAGTGCAGACTCGATGGGCCAAATGGCCTCCTTCTGCACTCCAGGAATTTCATGATTCTTCCCAGCAGAGATCATGAATTCCAGTAGGAATCCGGTCTGAATTTTTCTCTGCATTGGATTTAAATTGTATAATTCTTGAAGTGAGCGATAATCAATGCAATTGCCAGCTACACTAGTGACAATCATTTAGAACACAATTATTATAAATAGGCTTTTGTGAAGCAAAGTCAGTTTATTTATGAGCATTGCTAAGCGGACTATTTACTATCACTGTAACACTTACCCTGTATGGGGTCAAATACAATGTGCCCTTCTTGGTCCCCTTAAAGAAATCAGACTTAGCAGTCATATCACTGAACGAGAGCTCCACATCTTTGCACTCTTTTAAAAAGCTGCAAAACAAGATAAGGATGAGTACTGTGAATGCAACAAATATCACATGTAAACATACTTTCTTCCCCTCAAACTTAACCGATCTATCCACCTGTTCCCAACCTAATATGGCATCTACTAACAGTCCTTTTGGTAACAGCCACTGGGAGCCCCATCTTGCAGAAAACGCAAGATAGACTTTCTTCTGTGCTTACACAGTATCAGATACTCTAAAAGCAACCTGCCTCAATGCAAAGACATGTCATATGTTTCCTGCCCCAAACAGGAGAATGGATAAAGTGATTAGAGGAGAAGCATAGAAACACTACAGCACAAAACAGGCCCTTCGGCCCCACAAGTTGTGCCGAACATATCCCTACCTTTTAGGCCTACCTATAACCCTCCATCCTATTAAGTCCCATGTACTCATCCAGGAGTCTCTTAAAAGACCCTATTGAGTTTGCCTCCACCACCACTGACGGCAGCCGATTCCACTCGCCCACCACCCTCTGTGTGAAAAACTTCCCCCTAACATTTCCCCTGTACCTACCCCCCAGCACCTTAAACCTGTGTCCCATTGTATGATTTTCATTTCATGTTTAACTAGCTGATTTTGCACAGAGCAGCAGCACAGAAATACTCTTGTCTCAGTACCACTGCCCAGAATGAGGCCAGATTGTGAAGTGGTTGTGAAGGGTGGAAAGAAAAAGAGAAATATCAGATGTGGTTCCCACGGTCAATGCTGATCAGGGTCTGTAGACAACATCAGGGTGAGCTTTGATAGCTTCCACAGTTGTAAAGCTTCTGAAAACCCACTCCCTAAGCTTATTAATGATAGATGGAAACAACCGCAAGGTAACAGAGGGCTACTGAATGATAACTCTGCAAAGGCTCCCCAAGGCTTCCTGAGGAAGAAAGAGATGATTAGAAATTAATTGGGTTAATTTTAGTCAACTCAATATTTTGAAAACGTAGAAACTAGAAAGCAGAAGGCCATTCGGCCCGTCAAGCCTGCTCCGCCATTCATTTTGATCATGGCTGATCATCGAATTCAATATCCTGATCCCCTTCCCCCATATCCCTTGATTCCTTTATCCCCAAGAGCGAGATCTAATTTCTTCTTGAAATCAGACAATGTTTTGGTCTCAACTACTTTCTGTGGTGGTGAACTCCACACATTCACTACCCTCTGGGTGAAGAAATTTCTCCTCACCTCAGTTCTAAAAGGTTTACCCCTTATCCTCAAACTATGACCCTTAGTTCTCGACTCCCCCACCATTGGGAACATTTTGTAAATCCATGCTGACCTTGTCTGATTATACCACTGCTTTCCAAATGCTGAGTTATGAAATCCTTAATAATGGACTCTAGCAATTTCCGTACCGACGTTAGGCTCACTGGTCTATAATTCCCTGTTTTCTCTCTAACTCCCTTTTTGAATAGCGGGCTTACATTAGCTACCCTCCAATCTGTAAGAACTATCCCAGAGTCCAAAAAATTTTGAAAAATAGCCACCAACGGATCTACTATTTCAAGGGCCACTTCCTTAAGTACTCTGGGATGCAGGTTACCAGGACCTGGAGATTTATCCACCTTCAATCCCATCAATTTCCCTAAAACTGTTTCTCTACTAATGCTGATTTCCTTCAGCTCTCCACTAAAACATGTTTCTCTCAGCACTTCTGGTACATTTCTTCAGTCTTCGCAAAGGAAGACATGAATAAAGTACAAATTTAATTCCTCAGCCATTTCTTTATTCCCTGTTATGAATGCTCCCGTTTTGACTGTAAGGGGCCTACATTAATTTGTCAATTTTATTCTCTTTACATACCGATAAAAACTGACTGTAAAAGTTTCTATGTTCCCCATTAGTTTACTTTCATATATTGTTCTCCTCTTAATCCATCCCTTGGTCCTCCTTTGCTGAATTTTAAACTGCTCCCAATCCTCAGGCCTATTGCTTTTTCTTGCCAATTTGCATGCTTCTTCTTTGAATCTGATACTATCTCAATCTCCCTTGTAAAGCATTGGTTTGGCCACAATTCCCTTACCACTCTTGTGCAAACAGGAATAACTTCTGTTCACCTATTCTTTCTTTAAATGTCTGCCATTGCCTATCCATTGTCTTCCTTTCAGTAATGTTTCCCAGTCCATCATGGCCATGGTCTGTGCTTGGCTTCACAGATATACACATTTTAGTCTATTCCTAACTGTTTATTCACCAGATGCTACATTAAATCATGAGTTGCTGTTGGATCCAACAACTGGATAAATATATCCAACAGATTTATTTTAAATAAGTTGTTCTTAAAGATGGTGACACAGGGTGAAGCACACTTCAGAGCGTTGGGATATAGGGAGGCAGAGTCAGTTACACCCAATCCCCCTTGGAGGAACGATCGACATGTCTCCTAGTGGAGATGCAGAGCCTGAGGAATGATGAAACAGACAGCACTACCAACAGAACCAGCATGAGCTGTGTGCCTTCAAATCAGAGTTACATGAGCCACTGCAGAGTCACTGAATGAGTAAGGAAGAGAGCATTTATCGCATGCTCCACAATGTCTTGGTGCTTTGAGGGGATGAGCTTGCTACTCCCTTCAAAGAATAGCAAACCACTTGCAGAGCCATTTCATGCATCAGTGCAGCATCACTCTATAAAGGAAAGTGGTGGGGTAATGGTAATGTCACTAGACTAGTAATCCAGAGGTCCAGGCTAATGCTCTGGGAATGTAGGTTCAAATCCCACCATGGCAGATGGCAACACATGGAATTTACATTCAATTAATAAATCTAGTAATAGTGACCATGAAATCATTTCAACTGCCGCAGCAATCATTTGGTTCACTAATGTCCTTTAGGGAAAGGAATCTGCTATCCTTATCTGGGCTGGCTTAACATGTGACTTCAGACAGCAATGTTCTTGACTCTCAACTGCCCTCTGAAATGGCCTCGCATTCCAGTTAGTTGTATCAACTAGTTACAGAAAAGTCAATAAGTTAAAACAGACCTGAAAAGTGCTGTCTACCTCAGATTAGCCTGTATGTGAAGGCATCTATTCTCCGATATAAAATACAATTTCCAGGAGCCAACTCCTGTATAAAGCAATAAAGTATTTCTACTTCAGAAGTTCACGTATGATTCTAACTTGGACATGGAGCACAATCTCCCAGTGGGTGAATTCTGAACATTTTTGTTTTAGTTTTGGCCCATTGAACAGGGATAAGAAAAACACCTATGCCAGGAGTTTCTTGGTAGGGAGTAAGTCCCAAAGTTGGGACCATATGTTGACTCCTAGCCAGTGTGGTCAGGCAGCGGGACCACAGCAACAATCTTTCTGGTAACTGTCTGCCACCAATTTCCATTGAAACTGATTATTTAATTCATGATTTCTAAGCTTCTACATCGGGTTTATTTCACATTTGGAAATTGTAAACCTGTGTGCTACTGCTATTACTGCTGTCTCCTGCTTACACTCCTACACAGCTCTACTCCCTAATCCTCCAATGATGAAAACTTGAAACCAGAATAAGAGTCACAAACGATTATCTGCAACAGCGACTGCCAGTGCGTGCGTCAATGGCCGGGGTGGGGAGGAAGAGGGGAAATGGAAAGGCTGGAAGAGAAGGTGTTAAATGTGAACTAACATTTTCTGGTGATCTTTGTTAATCTAATTCAAAAGTCAGTTAGTTTGGGTCCATCATCTAATTCAGCAATGGCAATTTCATCAGTGATTGACAATTTAAAAGAATAGATGATATCCATCTAAAGATCTGAGAGAATCATAGAATCCCCACAGTGCTGAAGAGGCCATTTAGCCCATCAAGTTTGCACAGACAGTAACTTACCCAGGCCCTCTCACATAACCCCACACATTTACCTTTTACTAATCCATCTAACCTACACATTTTGAGATTCTAGCATGGCCAGTCCACTTGCATGTCTTGGAACTGTGGGAGGAAACTAGAGCACCCGGAGGAAACCCACACAGACATGGGGAGAACATGCAGACTCCGCACAGTGACCCAAGCCGGGACTCAAACCAGCGTCCCTGGAGCGGTAAGGCAGTGATGCTAACCACGGTGCCACCATGCCGCCCCCTGCTGTACTTCCTCAGTGGTACCACAATAATACTAAAACTGCCAGCAGTGAGTTATTTGAAAAAGGGGTGAGAGTTCCCACGTTCATTACAAAAGGAAAATTATTTATTCAAAAGTGAATTTGTTGACCTGAGCTCCATTGTGAAAAGACTCAGCTCCAAGCAAACTTGGGGAAAATCTGAGCAATTTCCATCTAACCAGAGAAAGTTTAATCTCATAGGCAACATGCTGCATTTACTGCAGAACTAATTCCTTTCCCACTTTATCGCTGGAATACTCCATAGCTCTACATCCATACAAATTACTGGATGATATTGAATTAAAGACTGTTCCATCCACCCTCAGTTCACACCCAAAATTTACTGTCCGTGTTACTAAGCTTTCCTGCATTACAAGGCAGGGAATTGAGACCAGTTGATTTTACTTGTCACATGTACAGTGAAAAGTATTGATTCTTGCGCGTTTTCTAGACAAAGCATACCGTACATAGAGAAGGAAAGGAGAGCGTGTAGAATGTGTTACAGTCATAGCTAGGGTGTAGCGAAAGATCAACTTAATACATGATGGGTCCATTCAAAAGTCTGATGACAGCAGGGAAGAAGCTGTTCTTGAGTCGGTTGGTACTTGACCTCAGACTTTTGTATCTTTTTCCCGAAGGAAGAAGGTGGAAGAGAGAATGTCCGGGGTGCGTGGGGTCCTTAATTACGCTGGCTGCTTTGCCGAGGCAGCGGGAGGCTGGTTTGAGTGATGGACTTGGGTTTCATTCACGACCTTTTGTAGTTTCTTGCGGTCTTGGGCAGAGAAGTCTTGTTCTGGCTAACATTTATCCCTTACCAGCAAGGTGGTGCAATGGTTAGCTCTGCTGCACCACAGCGCCAGGGCCTCGGGTTCGATTCTCAGCTTGGGTCACTGTCTGTGCTGAGCTTGCATGAACGTGGCATGGTAGCACAGTGGCCCGCATTGCTGTCTCACTGCGCCAGGGACCCGGGTTCAATTTCAGCCTTGGGTGACTGTCACATTCTTCCCGTGTCTATGGGGGTTTCCTACGGGTGCTCCAGATCCATCCCACAGTCCAAAGATGTGCAGGTTAGGTTGATTGGCCATATTAAATAACCCCTTAGTGCCAGGGGGATTAGTGACGTAAATACGTGGGGTTACGGGGATATGACCTTGGTGGGATTGTCAGTTCAAATTCGATGGGCCAAATGGCCTCCTTCTGTACTGTGGGGATGCTAAGATTAAACCAGATTCTCTGGCTAATTATTTCATTGTTCTGTGCAAATAGGCTGCAATGCTTTCTGAACTTCAAGTACATCATTAGTTGTAAACTGCTTTGGAAAGTCCTGAGGTTGTATGTGGTACTCTATAATTGCAAATCTATTTTTCTCCATTCCTCCCTCTGCTGAGGGCACTCAGTCTTACTGGAGTCAGACTCATTCAGGAGGAGCAAGAAACATGAGAGTAAAACAACAGAACAGAAGATCAGGTTACTCTTTCAACAAACACATGGAATACAACGAACAAATTGAATGCTTTGCGGGCATAACATTGTCCATTACTGGATATAGTTGCAAGACAGCGAGAACTGGGAGCTAGATATAACGCTGAGCCTAACCCTAATGCAGGTTGTATGGTCGATACCACAAGAACGATCAAGAAAAATGATGGTGACAAAGTTAAGCATCAGCCAGATTGAATGTTTTGAAGAGATAACTAAAATAGTGTCTATTGTTGTGAAGTTGAGTAGAATGTTAGGATTTGGTGTTAGTAAAATTGTGAAAAAAATTGTAAAATGCTAAGAGAAGAAAGCTTTTCATGGTTCTGTTAAAAAAAAAGGTTTTTTTCTGTACTGAAGAGATGCAGGGGCATGCAGTACACAGACTGAAACATTGTATTGAAGGGTCAAATAGCAGGGTTGCCTTGGTAACAGGCTTCAGCCATTTTAATCAACATGTTTTTGAATTTTAACCAATTTAAACTAGACATTTGAATAACAGCGGCCTATCAGATTTGAATTTGATGTTTTGGTAACCTGTAAACCAATCCTATTGTGGGGATGTTGTTATGTCATCAAGGGGTATAACAGCCAGCTCCCGAGACACAGCCAGCAATTGCCATAGTTCCCAGCTCCAGACAGCAACTGCCTTCGCTAGTTACTACCACAGCTCACAGCTCGAGACAGACACAGACAGTAACTGCGTCTGGCAGCGTAACAGCCACATTTATGTCTTAAAAGAAAGCCTCATCTCAATAGTGAAGACAGAAGAAATCAGCAAAGAAGATTTGATTTGTTATTGTCACATGTATTAGTATACAGTGAAAAGTATTGTTTCTTGCACTATACAGACAAAGCATCCCATTCAGAGAGAAGGAAAGAAGAGAGTGCAGAATGTAGTGTTACAGTCACAGTTAGGGTGTAGAGAAAGATCAACTTAGTGCGAGGTAGGTCCATTCACAAGTCTGATGGCAGCAGGAAGAAGCTGTTCTTGACTCGCTTGGTACGTGACCTCAGACTTTTATATCTTTTTCCCATTGGAAGAGAGTATGTCTGGGGTGCGTGGGGTCCTTAATAATGCTGGCTGCTTTTCCAAGGCAGCAGGAAGTGGAGACAGAGTCAATGGATGGGAGGCTGGTTTCGTGATGGACTGGGCTTCATTCACAACCCTTAGTAGTTTTCTGCGGACTTGGGACGAGCAGGAGCCATACCAAGCTGAGAAACAACCAGAAAGAATGCTTTCTATGCTGCATCTGTAAAAGTTGGAGAGAGTCGTAGCCTACATGCCAAATTTCCTTAGTCTTCTGAGAAAGTAGTCATTGGTGGGCTTTCTTAACTATAGTGTTGGCATGGTGGGACCAGGACACGTTGTTGGTGATTTGGACACCTAAAAACTTGAAGCTCTCGACCATTTCTACTTCGTCCCCATTGATGTAGACAGAGGCCTGTTCTCCACTATGCTTCCTGAAGTCGATGACTATCTCCTTCAGATTATTGTTGCCGCACCAGTTCACTAGATTCTCTCATTCCTATACTCTGTCTCATCATTGTTTGAGATCCGACCCACTACGGTGGTGTCATCAGCAAACTTAAAAATCGAGTTGGAGGGGAATTTGGCCACACAGTCAAAGATATATAAGGAGTATAGTCGGGGGCTGAGGACACAGTCTTGTGGAGCAACTGTGCTGAGGATGATCGTGGAGGAGCTGTTGCCTATCCTTCCTGATTGTGGTCTGTGGGTTAGGAAGCTCAGGATCCAGTCAGTCACAGAGGGAGAAGCTGAGGCCTAGGCCATGGAGTTTGGAGATGAGTTTTGCAGGAATAACGGTGTTGAAGGCTGAGCTGTAGTCGATAAATAGGAGTCTGACATAGGTATCTTTGTTATCTAGATGTTCCAGGGTTGAGTGCAGGCCCACGGAGATGGCGTCTGCTGTGGGTCTGTTGCGGCAGTAGGTGAATCGTAGTGAATCCAGGCCATCCAGGAGGCTGAAATTGATTTGTGCCATGACTAATCTTTCAAAGCATTTCATAATGATGGATGTCAGAGCCATCGGATAATAGTCATTAAGGCACGCTGCTTGGCTTTTCTTTAGTACTGGGATGATGGTCGTCTTGTTACAAAGGATGGGAGAACCTTTGGGCTCTCATCCACATGACCAGTGATGCTACATCTACCATTACATTAGTTATTAAAGGATATGGGGCAAATGTTGGAGTTATACACAGTCACATTTAAAAGGCGGAACAAGAGTGAGGAGCTACTCAAAGAACAAAGAAGATTATAGCACAGGAACAGGCCCTCTGGCCCTCCAAGCCTGCACCGACCATGCTGTCCGACTGAGCTAAAACCCCCTACCCTTCCGGGGACCATATCCCTCTAATCCCACCTATTCATGTACTTGTGAAGATGCCCCTTAAGTCACTATCATATCTGCTTCCTCTACCTCTCCTGCAGCAAGTTCCAGGCACCCACCACCCTCTGTGTAAAACAACTTGCCTCATACATCCTTTAAACCTTGCCCCTCGCACCTTAAACCTGTGCCCCCTAGTAATTGACTCTTCCATCCTGGGAAAAAGCTTCTGACTATCCACACTGTCCATGCCCCTCAATCTTGTAAACCTCCAGCACGTCGCCCCTCAACCTCCGTCGCTCCAGTGAGGACAAATCAAGTTTCTCCAACCTCTCCTCATAGCTAATACCCTCCATACCAGACAACATCCTGGTAAATCTTTTCTGTACCTTCTCCAAAACCTCCACAACCTTCTGGTAATGTGGCGACCAGAGTAGAACACTATATTCCAAGTGCGGCCTAACTAAGATTCTATAAAGCTGCAACATGACTTGCCAATTTTTAAACTCAATGCCCCAGCCGATGAAAGCAAGCATGCTGTATGCCTTCTTAACTACCTTCTCCACCTGAGTTGCCCCTATCAGTGACTTGTGTACCTGTACACCCAGATCCCTCTGCCTATCAATACTCTTAAGGGTCCTGCCATTTACTGTACATTTTCCATTTGTATTAGACCTTCCAAAATGCATTACTTCACATTTGTCCGGATTAAACTCCATCTGCCATCTCTCCGCCCAAGTCTCCAACCGATCTATATCCTGCTGTATCTTCTGATGGTCCTCATCGCTATCCGCAATTCCACCAACCTTTGTGTCGTCCGCCAACTTACTAATGAAACCAGTTACGCTTTCCTCCAAATCATTTATGTATATTACAAACAACAAAGGGCCCAGTACTGACCTCTGAGGAACACCACTTGTCACAGCCCTCCACAGTCCTCCTGTCCCTATGTTCCATGAATTGGGAACTTTTCAATATTTTATCCTGGTCTTTCGTAATTGGGAAATGGGAACCTTGGCTATTGCACCCCTCCACCCTTGTTTCTCCTGAAACAATTTGCAAGGTAAATATGCAGGCAGCTTTTGAACTGGGAAAGATAACAAGTGAGATTTCACACAATGGATTATTTCAACTAAGGAATTCTGATATGTGTTTACACCACATACATGCCTGTGATATACTGGAAATCTATATTTGGGCCAGTGTTTCTTGCCCATCCGTAACTGCCCTTGAACTGAGTGGCTTGCCGTTTAACCCATATTTCAGAGGGCATTTAAGAGTCAACCATGTTGCTGTGGATCTGGAGTCACATGACAACAGATTTCCTTCCCTAAGGGACATTATTGAGTCAGATGAGTTTTTACAACAAAAGACAATGGTTTCATGGTCATCATTCAAATCCTACAATCTGCCAAATGAGGATTCAAATCTGGACCCACAGAGTATTACCCTGGATCTCAGTGACAATACCACTACGCCAAAGCTTCACCCATGCATCACATCATTATAGAAAGTTTTCCAAAATTATTAACACATCTGAACTTGCCACATCAATGTGACCCTTGTCTGTTGAATGTAAACAGACTTTCTGTATGGAATATTTATGCAGATTGTTGCAGAATTTGTTGTATTTTTGCAACTCATATCCTAGTTTTTCCTGTCTGTAAGCCACTGGTCTTTAGTATCCACTGATTGAATCACATTGTGCGAGACCATATTAAAAATAGTAAGCAGATTACTGTAAGTAGAGAATAATGTAAATCCTTAGGGTAGGCTCTACAGTAAGGTCAGTTTCCAGATCACAGAGGGATAAGTCCTTCAGGGTAGTGTCCTCGGCCCATCCATTTCAGCTGCTTCAAAGACCTTCAAAGGCCGGTGAGCTTGACGTCCGTGGTGGGGAAGTTGTTGGAGAAGATTCTTAGAGATAGGATGTATGCGCATTTAGAAAGGAATAAACTCATTAACGATAGTCAACATGGTTTTGTGAGAGGGAGGTCATGCCTCACTAACCTGGTGGTGTTTTTTGAAGAAGTGACCAAAATGGTTGACGAAGGAAGGGCCGTGGATGTTGTCTATATGGACTTTAGTAAAGCGTTTGACAAAGTCCCTCATGGTAGGCTAGTGAAAAAGGTTGGATCTCATGGGATAAAGGGGGAGGTGGCTAGATGGGTGGAGAACTGGCTTGGTCATAGAAGACAGAGGGTGGTAGTGGAAGGGTCTTTTTCCGGCTGGAGGCCTGTGACTAGAGGTGTACCGCAGGGCTCTGTATTGGGACCTCTGCTGTTTGTGATTTATATAAATGATCTGGAAGAAGGAGTAACTGGGGTGATCAGTAAGTTTGCGGACGACACAAAACTGGCAGGACTTGCAGATAGTGAGGAACATTGTCAGAGGCTACAGAAGGATATAGATAGGCTGGAAATTTGGGCAAGGAAATGGCAGATGGAGTTCAATCCTGATAAATGCGAAGTGATGCATTTTGGTGGGAATAATGTAGGGAGGAGCTACACGATAAATGGAAGAACCATAAAGGGTGTAGAGACGCAGAGGGACCTGGGTGTGCAAGTCCACAGATCTTTGAAGGTGACGTCACAGGTGGAGAAGGTGGTGAAGAAGGCATATGGCATGCTTGCCTTTATAGGACGGGGCATAGAGTATAAGAGTTGGGGTCTGATGTTGCAGATGTATAGAACGTTGGTTCGGCCGCATTTGGAATACTGCGTCCAGTTCTGGTCGCCACACTACCAGAAGGACGTGGAGGCTTTGGAGAGAGTACAGAGGAGGTTTACCAGGATGTTGCCTGGTATGGAGGGGCTTGGTTATGAGGAGAGATTGGGGAAACTGGGGTTGTTCTCCTTGGAAAGACGGAGGATGAGGGGAGACTTAATAGAGGTGTATAAAATTATGAAAGGCATAGATAGGGTGAATGGTGGGAAGCTTTTCCCCGGGTCGGTGGTGACGTTCACGAGGGGTCATAGGTTCAAGGTGAAGGGGGGGGGGGGGGGAGGTTTAACACAGATATCAGAAGGACATATTTCACAGAGGGTCGTGGGGGTCTGGAATGTGTTGCCGGGCAAGGTGGTGGAGGCGGACACACTGGGAACGTTTAAGACGTATCTAGACAGCTATATGAACGGAGTGGGAATGGAGGGATACAAAAGAGTGGTCTAGTTTGGACCAGGGAGCGGCGCGGGCTAATTGTTCCTTGTTTCTCGTTTCAAGGCTTCATTCTATGATCATCTTGCTGGTGCCAGTACAGAGCGAGACTGCAGTACAGGGAACCTGTCTCGGGGGCAGGGAATTCATATGGTGTTCGTGGAAGTGGAAATGACTAGGGTTGGGAAGCATTTTCCGATCGGGGCCATTGTGATCTCCTGGACTCGTTTCGATCGCCTCAGGGGGTCGGAGAGGAATTTCCCAGATTTTTTTTCCCCGTATTGGCCCTGGGGTTTTTCACTCTGGGTTTTCGCCTCTCCCTGGAGATCACATGGTCTGGAATGGGGGGGGGTGGGGGTGAGTTAATAGGTTGTAATGAACAAAGCATCGTAGCTGTGAGGGACAGCTCGGTGGATAGGATATTGGTATGTAGATAGGCTGGAAAATTGGGCAGGGATCCTGGATTCAGGATTCAATCCTGGACCGGGGAGCGGCGCGGGCTTGGAGGGCCGAAGGGCCTGTTCCTGTGCTGTATTGTTCTTTGTTTGTTCTTCGCTCCATCACAAGGTCAAAAGTGGAGATGTTCGGGACAATTGCAGTGTTCGGGACCATTTGAAACTCCACAGATATTGAAGCAGTTCTTGTCTACATCCAGCAAGACTTGGACAACATTCAGGCTTGGGATCAGTTAAGTGCCATACAATCACCATCTCCAACACAAAAGAATTTAACCATTTCCCCTTGATATTCAATGGCATTACCATTGCTCAATCCTTCAATATTAATAGTCTGAGAGCTACCATTGACCAGAAACTTAACTTGATCATAAAAATGCTGTGGCTATAAGAGCAGGTCAGTAACTAGTCACCCAGCTCCCCAATGTCAATAATCTAAAAGTCTGGAGTGATGGATTACTCCCACTTGCCTGAAAGTGCAGATCCAACAACCAGGAAGAAAAGCATAACCCCTTCCAGAATGAAGCAGCCTGCTTGACTGGTACCCCACCTTAAACATTCACTCCCTCTACCGCTATCGCACAGTGGCGTGTTCTATCCTTAAGATACACTGCAGCAACTGGCAAAGTCTTGCAACAACTCACAAACAGCACCTTCCAAACTCTCAACTTCTATGACTTAAAGGACAAGGTAGTAAATGCATGGGAACATCACACCAGCAAGTTCCCCTCCAAGTTGGACACCATCCTGACTTGGAAATATATCACTGTTCCTTCACTGTCATTGGGTCAAAATCCTGGAACTCCCTCCATAACAACACGGACTACAGCAGGTCAATGCGGCAGCTCACCACCACTTTCTCGGGGCGGCTGCGAATGGGCAATAAAATGCTGGTCTGCACCTCCTATAAAGATGATCAGTATGTCTGTTCTTCTTGGCTGCAAAGCAACACCACAGGTTTGGAATTCTGTTTTACAGGAAAATGCTTTGCAGCCAACCAACATTTTACACTGTGCAAGGAAATTGGAGCACCCTGAGGAAACCCACGTGGACACAGGGAGAATGTGCAAACTTCACACGGACAGTGACTCAAGCCAGGAATCGAACCCGGGTCCCTGGCGCTGTGAAGCAGCAGTGCTAACCACTTTGCCACCCAAAATTTTTGTTTTACCCAGATCTTCTCCCCTGCCCTATCCCCATAACCCCACACATTTCCCACGGCAAATCCATCTTGGGACACGAAGGGGCAATTTAGCACGGCCAAGCCACCTAACCTGCACATCTTTGGACTGTGGGAGGAAACCGAAGCATCCAGAGGAATCCCACATAGACATGGGGAGAACATGCAGACTCTGCACAGACAGACAGTCATTCAAAGCCGGACCCATGGCACTGTGAGGCAGCAGTGCTAGCCACTGTGCCGCCCCCGGAACCAATATATATAGGAAACAAACTTTAACTTTTAATGGAAGAATCTCGACCAAGGATATATAATATTTTTAGCTAAGCCAGTTAAAAAGGAAATACAGGGGGAAAAAAAACAATCACATATCACTGAGAATTTGGAATAAATGGACCCAAAAAGATATAAATGCAATGCTAATGGCAGTGTTTAAAAGAGAAATGAACTTAGTTTGGAAGGAAGGATATTAAGGAATGTAGAAAAAGGCATAGAAATGGGATTAAAATACAGAGATGCCATGGTGAATCAAAATGATAGAGGCCGAAAGACACACTTATTTCTCCCAAATTCTCCTAAAAAAAACATACGCAGGTGTTAGTGTTGCATTGCTAAATCTGATACTCTCACACACAAGCGTGAGTATTGCATTGCTAAATCTGATACTGTCAGGCAAATCCTAAACGTAAGACTCTTCCAACTGTCACATCTGCTCTGATAGTTGCAATCAATCATAGTACACCAAGGTTCACTTGGACTTTCTACAAACATGACTCAGATGACAGTAGGAAACTAAACAAAGCTTTCCTCATAATCAACTGAGTCGTATTTATCATTATTTACACAATAAGCTGCGAGGTGGATTTTTTTGCACAAATGTGTACATGTCTTCTGCTCATTATATTCCAGCAATATCCTTGTGGGGGGGGGGTGAATGATTAGAGGTCCTCAAATCATGGATATTGAAAATCATAATGGAAACACAAATCGTTCAGTCTCTCAAGCTCGTTTCACTCATCAATTAGATCTTGGATGTCTCTGTACCTCAATTTCAATTCTCAGCCTTGCTCCATGCTTATTAACCTGGCAAATATCTATTGATCTTATTTTGCTTTTATCTGTCGATCTTAGTCTCGAGAGCCCCAGCATTCATTTCTCTTTTGAAGAAGCGAGTTGTAGATTTCCGCTTCCCTTTGTATGGAAAAAATGCTTTCTGATTTCACCCTAAAATAGCCTCTAATTCCTTCCAAAGAAACTGAAGCGACTGAGGGGCTGTATAAAACGCTTGTTAGGCCATAGAGCTCGAGTATTATGTTCAGCCCTGGTCGCCACACTATAGGAACAATGTGATTGCACTGGAAAGGTTGCAGAGAGATTGATCAGGATGTTGCCTGGGCTGGAGTGTTTCAGCTGTGAAGAGGGGTTGGATTTTCTTTCCTTAAGAGCAAAGGCGGCTGAGGGGGAAACCTCAACCAGGCGTACGAAACTGAGGGATATAGATAGGAAGAAACTTTTTCCCTTAGTAGAGAGATCAATAACCAAGGACATAAATTTAAGATAAGGAGAAGGAGATTCAGAGGGGATTCGAGGAAAATCTTTGCACCCAGAGGGTGGTGGGAATCTGGAACTCACTCGCCTGAAAGGCTGGTAGTAGCAGGAACCCTCAACATTTAAGTATTCAGATGAACACGTGAAATGCCATAGCATAAAAGACCAAGTGCTGGCAAATGGGATGAGAATAAGTAGGTGTTTGATGGCCGGCACAGACACAATGGATCAAAGGACCTCTTTCTGTGCTGTAAAACTCTATGAAACAGTTTAACTGCATTTAATCTGCCAAATTCCTTTATCGTTTTAAAAGACCTTAATTGAATCACTCCTCAAACATCAAAGGAATACAAGACAGATTCATATAATCTATTCTCAACATTTTATCTTTCAATCCTTGTATCATTCTTGTGAATTGGAACAATAATATTTTTCCTGAGGTGTGCTGCCCAAAGTTGAATACCCAGATGGAGTTGTCCAAGACACCTTTAAACAAAGCATCATTTCCTATTCTAATCCCCTTCAGATAAATATAGATTCTATTAACCTATTTGAATTACTTTTTGCAGCTGTGAACTTGGTTTTAGTGATTTATGTTTTGGATTACTAAACTCATTTGCTCCTCCAGGGGCCCTATCCTCTCATCGTTGAGGAAGTATTGGAATTGGTTTTTCCCAGATGCAAAATAGATGACCATCCACTTTATATTAAATTCCAACTGCCATCATTTTATAACTTACTGTTCCTACAACTTCCTGTGCCTCCTAAGTTACTTTCAGCTGAAAACTTGATTATGCAACATTATTCAGTCAAACAATTCATTAAATGGGAGGCTAAAACATCACCTGCAGTTGTAATGACAGACTGTTAGTTTTACAGGATTGCTCCGAAACACCACATTTCCATTGCTGTTCCACAACCTCTACCCCCTCCCCCAGCCTAACTTATTATTACTTCCAGTAAAACAGCCATGTATAACAAAGAAAATAAATCTAAAATCAGCTCAGGGACAGTAAGAGATAAACATTAGTGGAAAGAAAAATTATTGCTCACCAAACACTATTTACTGAGTACAACTGCAGTCAGTATCTATCTAAGAGGAGAGCTTGTCTTCAAACTACACTTTACCAGACAGCGCCAAAAGGTTCAGCTGTTCTTTTTACGTTTCTGGCATTTAGAATATGGATTGAGTACAGACACCAAAGAGACAAAATATTGGTCAGGAGGAACACATTACAAGAAACTAGGGTGAAAACAGAAGTGGCTGGTGTCACACTGGAAAAAGTAGATAAGTTTGTCTGCTGAGGACAAATGATAACACAAGATGGCAGGTGTGATGACAAAATTAGAAAAAAGGATTGAGATGGCCAGAAGTAATTTTGTGAAGATGAAGATATGAAGGATGTGTTAACAACAAGAAAACCTCAAAACTTAAAACATGGGAAAAAAAACTCATGATAAAAAACAAAGAAAATGACAGCACAGAAACAGGCCCTTCAAGCCTGCACTGACCATGCTGCCCGACTGAACTAAAACCCCCTATTCTTCAGGGACCATATCCCTCTATGATCTGCTGCATGCTAATCACTTTCCCATTTGCCTCAGAAATCTGGACAATAAATAAAGATCTCTGGAAGAAAATCGAAGTCTTTGAAATGAGGATGCTAAGATGTATGATAAAAATCCCACAGACAGATGTCACAGTAACTTAATTGCAATGTTAATAATGTAAGCCTACTTGTGACAATAATAAAAAAAATAAAGTAAGGCAAATGAAGAGGTGTTTGGAATTACAAGAGCAATAATAACTCTTTAAAAAGTAGTGATATCCAGAAGATGTCAGCATTTCAACAAAACCCTTGATAAATAATGTAATAAAGTTGGATGTGGACTGGCCCCAGCCACTCTTATACAAGCACCATGATGACACCATCTCCAGATGATGTTTACATCCTTCCCCGTAGGGGGCGGGGCACCGATCTGATTGACAGGCGCCTCCGCCAATAGTATCGCGGGTTGCTCGCCAACAGCCAATCAGCATTTAGGGAGGGCAGGTTTTAACGGTTGATTGACATCCTCCCGGCCCCGGGAACCCCTCCCCTCCCCCGTTACCCCTCCCCCGGGGTAAACACTGGAAACTCTAATAACCATCGGGACTGACAGCAGCGCTGGCGATTAACCCCGCCAGAAAAAAAATAAACCTGCCCCAGAACCGAAGGCAGAACATTCTCGAACTTAAACGCAGTCGTGGAAGGTGCCCGAAGAGGAAGGCAGCGCCCGGTAACGGCCAGGCCGCAGGCGCCTCCCCGCTTTTTAATTTTATTTCCTTCACCGCCCAGGGTCCGGATTCCCGGGGTGGGGGAGAGCGCGGCTCCTCACCTCTCGCCGTTATTGATGATGATGCCTCCGCTCTGGGAATGGTTCCGATTCAGCGCCATCTTCCCCCGTCTCCAGGGAGGCCGCGCCGACGTCAGCGCGTTTTCAGGGCACGCACGGCGGGGCGGGGCCGGGAGTCCGTCTCCATGGGAACCGGTGACTCACAATGGAGGGTCACGTGCCTCAATCAGGTGGCTGTCACGCGGATACTGTTGATGCTGCTTCTTGAAGAGGAGGCCATTGAGTCTGCGCCAACATCCTAGAACATCATGATTGATCTGATTGTAATCTTAACTCCACTTTCCTGTTTGCTCCACATAACTTTGGGCAGCACGGTGGCACAGGATCATAGAATACCAAGAGCACAGAAAGAGGCCATTCAGCCCATTGAGCCTGCACCGTCAACAATCCCACCCAGGCCCTATCCCAATAACCCCATATATTCGCCCTGCTAATCCCTCTAACCTACGCATCCTAGGACACTAAGAGGCAATTTAGCATAGCCAATCAACCTAACCCACACATCTTTGGACTGTGGGAGGAAACTGGTGCACCCGGAGGAAACCCACGCGGACACGGGGAGAATGTGCAAACTCCACACGGACAGTGACCTAAGCCGGGAATTGAACCCAGGAGCTGTGAGGCAGCAGTGCTAACCACTGTGCCGCCCCACAGTAGTGTTACCTCACAACGCTTGGACCTGTGTTTGATTCCCGGCTTGGGTCACTCTGTGTGGAGTTTGCATGTTCTCCCCGTGTCTGCTTGGGTTTCCTCCGGGTGCTCCGGTTTCCTCCCGCACTCCAAAGGTGTGCGGGTTAGGTGGATTGGCTGTGCTAAATTGCCTCTTAGTGTCAGGGGAAACTAGCTAGGGTAAATTCATGGAGTTATGGGGATAGGGCCTGGGTGGGATTGTGTCGGTGCAGACTTGATGGGCCAAACGGCACTGTAGGATTCTATGATTCTATGAACTACACCACCCTTGGAGATCAGAAATATGTCTAATGAGTGAACCCAGCCTCCACTGATCTGAGGGAGACAGAATGTAGAGACAAATGACCCTCCTATTTTACTTGGTGTCGCCTTAGTGCTGGTCAATTACCCTTCTCCATCTCCTCTTGCCAGTTACCCATTTGTCTTCCAATCCCAGAGCCTTTATGCCTGTTGCATTTTTCCATCTGGTTTTAGGCTTTCCGCTTTTTCCTTGGATTTCCATCTTCAACGTCGGAGAGGTGATGGCCTAGTGGCATTATCGCTACACTATTAATCCAGAAACTCAGCAAATGTTCTGGGGACCTGGGTTCGAATCCCACCACAGCAAATGGTGGAATTTTAATTCAATAAAATAATATTGAATTAAAATCTACTGATGACAATTAAACCATTGTTGATTCTCAGAAAAACTCATTTGGTTCACTAATGTCCTTTAGGAAAGGAAATCTGCCGTTCATACCCAGTCTGGCCTACATGTGACTCCAGAGCCACAGCAATTTGTTGACTCTCAACTGCTCTCTAAGGTAAATAAGGAATGGGCAATAAATGCCGGTGGCAACCATGTCCCACTAATGAATAAGAAAGAAATTGCCTCACCACATTTCCCTGCTCTCCACAACAGATAATCATACATTTTCAATGTCTTTTTGCCCACCCCCACAATCTTCACTGACCATCAGTTCCTGATTTTCTCGTTTCTCAATATTTCACACATCCATCTCAGCACTCTCATTCCATTGGTATCTAGTCATTGTTCCTCTCCTTGAACAAAGAAAATTACAGCACAGGAACAGGCCCTTCGGCCCACTAAGCCTGCACCGACCATGCTGCCCGACTGAACTAAAACCCCCTATTCTTCAGGGACCATATCCCTCTACGATCTGCTGCATGCTAATCACTTCCAGGGACCATATCCTTCTGTTCCTATCCTATTCATGTATTTGTCAAGATGCCTCTTAAAAGTCACCATCGTATCTGCTTCCACTGCCTCCCCCGGCAGTGAGTTCAAGGCACCCACCACCCTCTGTGTAAAAAACTTGCCTCATACATCTCCTTGCCCTTCGCACTTTAAACCTATGCCCCCTAGTAATTCACTCTTCCACCCTGGGAAAAAGCTTCTGACTATCCACTCTGTCCAAGCTCCTCATAATCTTGTAGACTTCTACCAGGTCTCCCCTCAACCTCCGTCGTTCCAGTGAGAACAAACCAAGTTTCTCCAACCTCTCCTCATAGCTAATGCCCTCCATACCAGGCAACATCCTGGTAAATCTTTTCTGTACCCTCTCCAAAGCCTCCACATCCTTCTGGTAGTGTGGCGACCAGAATTGAACACTATATTCCAAGTGCGGCCTAACTAAGGTTCTATAAAGTTTCAACATGACCTGCCAATTTTTAAACTCAATATGCCTTCTTGACTACCTTTTCCACCTGCGTTGCCAGTTTCAGTGACCTGTGTACCTGTACACCCAGATCCCTCTGCCTATCAATACTTTTAAGGGTTCTGCCATTTACTGTATACTTCCTATCTGTATTAGACCTTCCAAAATGCATTGCCTCACATTTGTCCGGATTAAACTCCATCTGCCATCTTTCTGCCCAAGTCTCCAACCGATCTATATCCTGTTGTTTCCTCTGATGGTCCTCATTGTTATCTGCAAATCCACAACCTTTGTGTCGTCCGCAAACCTATTAATGAAACCAGTTACATTTTCCTCCAAATCATTTATACATATTACAAACAGCAAAGGTTCCAGCAGTGATCCCTGAGGAATGCCACTTGTCACAGCCCTCCATTCAGAAACACACCTTTCCACTGCTACCCTCTGTCTTCTATGTCGAGCCAGTTCTGTATCCACCTTGCCAGCTCACCTCTGACTCCATGCGACTTCACCTTCTGCACCAGTCTGCCATGAGGGACCTTGTCAAAGGTCTTACTGAAGTCCACATAGACAACATCCACTGCCCTACCCTCATCAACCATCTTCGTCACTTAGAGTCATAGAGTCGTAGAATCCTACAGTACAGAAAAAGGCCATTCAGCCCATCTAGTCTGCACCAACCACAATCCCACCCAGGCCCTATCCCCATATCCTTACATATTTACCCTCTAATCTCTTTAACCTATGCATCCCAGGATACTAAGGGGCAATTCCCACACATCTTTGGAGTGTGGGAGGAAACCGGAGCACCCGGAGGAAACTCATGCAGACACAAGAAGAATGTGCAAACTCCACACAGTCAGTGACCTGAGCTGGGATTTGAACCCAGGTCCCTGGAGCTATGAAGCAGCAGTGCTAACCACTATGCTACCGTGCCACTTCCTTGAAAAACTCGATCAAGTTAGTGAGGCATAGCCTCCCCTTCACAAAACCATGTTGCCTCTCACTAATACGCCCACTTATTTCCAAGTGGGAGTAAATCCTGTCTCGAATAATCCTCTCCAATAATCTCCCTACCACTGACGTAAGGCTCACCGGCCTGTAATTACCTGGATTATTCTTGTTACCCTTCTTAAACAAAGAAACAACATTGGCTATCCTCCAATCTTCTGGGACCTCCCATATTAAGAAGTCTCACAACACCAGGTTAAAGTCCAACAGGTTTATTTGGTAGCAAATACCATATGGTATACCAATGGTATTTGCTACGAAATAAACCTGTTGGACTTTAACCTGGTGTTGTGAGACTTCTTACTGTGCTTACCCCAGTCCAACGCCGGCATCTCCACATCATGACCTCCCATATTGCCAGTGAGGATATAAAGATTTCTCTCAAGGCCCCAGCAATTTCCTCCCTTGCCTCTCTCAGTATTCTGGGGTATATCCCATCAGGCCCAGGGGACTTGTCTACTTTAATGTTTTTCAAGAACCTCAATACCTCCTCCTTTTTGATCTCAACATGACTCAAACTATCTACACACCCTTTCCCAGACTCATCATCCACCAAGTCCTTCTCTTTGGTGAATACTGACGCAAAATACTCATTTAATAATTCTTGATGTTGCGATGACATAATAAGGCCAGTCTCACTCTGACTTGAGGATTCTTCCTTTCAATTTCAGCAATACATAACATTCTATTGCACTACCTCCAATTACTACAACCAGAGCTAATCCATTGCTTAATTTGCATTTCTATGCTTCCATCTTCTGCCATCACTGACCCCAGGTACTTCAAACTACTCACTTTCTCTAAGTGGCACGGTGGCACAGTTGTTAGCACTGCTGCCTCACAGCACCAGGGACACGGATTCAATTCTGGCTTTGGGTGACTGTGTGGAGTTTGCACATTCTCCCCCTGTCTGCATGGGTTTCCTTTGGGTGTTCTGGTTTCCTCCCACAGTCCAAAGATGTGTAGGGTATGTGGATTGACCATGGTAAATGTGCAGGGTTATAGGAATAGGGCAGAGGGGAGGGCCTAGATGGGATGCTCTTTTGGAGAGTCATTGCCGACTCGATGGGCCAGATAGCCTCTTTCTGCTCTGTAGGGATTCTATGGTTCTAAGTCTTCACCTAGTATCTGGGATCCTCTTCTCTGGGTGTAAACTGACAGCCCAACAATTAGATTCTTGGTTTACTGATCGTCACAGAATTAGAGTCAATTTAGCATGGCCAATCACTAGGGTCAATTTAACACGACCAATCAACCTAACCCGCACATCTTTGGACTGGGGAGGAAACCGGAGCACCCGGACGAAACCCACGCAGACACGGGGAGAACATGCAAGCTCCACACCGACAGTGATCCGAGGCTGGAATTGAGCCCAGGTCCCCGGTGCTGTAGGGCAGCAGTGCTAACCACTGTGCCACCATGCCCATGTCCCTGTCTTCCACTACTTTTCTCCAATTCTCCAGATATTCCTCATTGTCTCTATCTTAAATTTAATTTTAAACTGTGCCCGCTAGTTTTAGCTTCTCCTGTAAGAAGAAATATCCTCTCAGCATCTACCCTGTCGAGGCCCCTCAGAATCTCATATATTTAAATAAGATGTGCTCCCACACCTTTCCCAGCCAATTAGACGATGAGTGATTCCCAGCCAATCCGCGACCTGCTAAGATAAAAGCAAAATACTTGCTGAATCTGAAACAAAAACAGAAAATGCTGGAAACTCTCAGCAGGTCTGACAGCCTCTGTAGAGAGAGAATAGAGCCAACGTCTCGAGTCTGGATAACATTGACTCTATTCTTTCTCCACAGATGATGTCAGACCTGTTGAGATTTTCCAGCATTTTCTGTTATTGTTTCCAATTACCTGTTTTATGTTTGGCTGAGGAAGAGGAAACCTGAGCACAAAGCTTGGCTGACCGGGGTGGCACACTAGCACGGTGGCACAGTGGCTAGCACTGCTGCCTCACAGCGCCAGGGACCCGGGTTCAATTCCAGCCTCGGATCACTGTCTGTGTGGAGTTTGCACGTTCTCCCCGTGTCTGCGTGGGTTTCCTCCGGGTGCTCCGGTTTCCTCCCACAGTCCAAAGATGTGCAGGTTAGGTTGATTGGCCAGGCTAAATTAACCCTAGTGTCAGGGGGATTAGCAGGGTAAATATGTGGGGTTGTGGGAATAAGGCCTGGTTGGGATTGTGGTCGGTGCAGACTTGATGGGCTGAATGGCCTCCTTCTGCACTGTAGGTATTCAATGATTCTATGACACTCCAATGCACTGCTGATGGAGTGCTTCATATTTGGAAGTGCTGTCCCTAAAAATTCCTTAGATTGTGGAAAGGTCCCAGCAAATTGGAAAACCATAAATGAAACAATGCTAAATTGACCCTAATTCTATGAAGATCGATGAAGACTTAGAACCATTGATTAGGTTGGGTTGACTGGGTGGCACGGTAGCACAGTAGTTAGCACTGCTGCCTCACAGTGCCAGGGACCTGGGTTCAATTCCTGGCTTGGGTCACTGCCTGTGTGGAGTTTACACATTCTCCCTATCTAACAGGAAGCAGAGAGTTGGAATCTATCTAACAGGAAGCAGAGAATTGGAATAAGTGGGTGCTTTTCTGGTTGGCAGTTGGTGACTAGTGGTGTGCCGCAGGGATCGGTGCTGGGGCCTCAACTGTTTACCAGATACATAGACGATCTGGAGGAGGGGACCGAGTGTAGGGTAACAAAGTTTGCGGATGACACAAAGATGAGTGAGAAAGCAAATTGCGTGGAGGATGCGGAAAGTCTGCAAAGAGATTTGGATAGGCTAAGTGAGTGGGCGAGGATCTGGCAGATAGAGTATAACGTTGATAAGTGTGAGGTTATCCACTTTGGAAAGAATAATAGTAAAATGGATTATTATTTAAATGGTGAAAAATTACAACATGCTACTGTGCAGAGGGCCCTGGGGGTCCTTGTGCATGAATCGCAAAAACTCAGTTTGCAGGTGCAGAAGGTGATCAAGAAGGCAAATGGAATGTTGGCCTTTATCACGAAGGGGATGGAGTATAAAAGCAGGGAGGTCTTGCTGCAATTGTACAAGGTACTGGTGAGGCCGCAACTAGAGTACTGTGTGCAATTTTGGTCCCCTTATTTGCAGAAGGATATATTGGCCTTGGAGGGAGTACAGAGAAGGTTCACCAGGTTGATACCGGAGATGAGGGGGTTAGCTTATGAGGAGAGATTGAGTAGATTGGGCCTGTACTCGTTGGAGTTTAGAAGGCTGAGGGGAGATCTTATAGAGACATATAAGATAATGAAGGGGCTCGACAGGGTAGAGGCAGAGAGATTCTTTCCACTTAGAAAGGAAACAAGAACTAGAGGGCACAGCCTCAAAATAAGGGGGAGTCAGTTTAGAACAGAGTTGAGGAGGAACTTCTTCTCTCAGAGGGTAGTGAATCTCTGGAATTCTCTGTCCATTGAAGCAGTGGAGGCTACCTCGTTAAATATGTTTAAGTCACAGGTGGATAGATATCTGATCACTCAGGGAATTAAGGGTTATGGGGAGCGGGCAGTTAAGTGGAACTAAACCACTATCAGATCAGCCATGATCTTATTGAATGGCGGGGCAGGCTCGAGGGGCTAGATGGCCTACTCCTGCTCCTATTTCTTATGTTCTTATGTTCTGTGTCTGCATGGGTTTCCTGTGGGGGCTCCGGTTTCCTCTGACAGTCCAAAGATGTGCTGGTTAGGTGCATTGGTCATGTTAAATTTCTCCTTCGTGTCAGGGGAATTAGTAGTTAAATATGTGATTCTAAGTACCCCCTCAAGAAGAGGGAGACAGCAAGCAGTAAGCAATAAGCCAATTATTCTAACATCTGTCATCAGGAAAATACTGGAATCCATTATTCAGGCAGTAGTAGGATATTTAGCAAATCATAACAGGATCAAACAGAGTCAACATAGATTTAAGAAATGAAATGTTGATAAATTTTAATAGCTCTTTGAAGATCTAACAAGCCGTCTAAATAAAGGAGAACCAGTAGGTGGAATTTTTTGGATTTCCTAAAGAGAGATAAGGTACCCGGGTATTTCTTGGCCACAAAATGCAGGACAAGTCCAACCTAGCCAATAAACACCCCATTAGCCTGCTCTCTCAATTATCAACAAAGTGATGGGAACTGTCATCGACAGTGTTCATCATGTTGGAGCTGTAAAGAACATTGGGTAGGCCACAGCTGGAGTACTGTGTGCAGTTCTGGTCACCTCACTATAGGAAGGGTGTGGTTGCAATAGAGGGGGTACAGAGGAGGTTCACCAGGATATTGCCTGGGTTGGAGCATTTAAGTTATTAGGAGAGACTGGATGGGCTTGGATTGATTTCTTTAGAGCAGAGAAGGCTGAGGGGGGACATGAGGTGTATACGATTATGAGGAGTATTGACGGGTGAATAGGAAGCAGCTGGTTGGTTGAAGGGTCAATCATGAGGGAACATATTTTTAGGGGTGGGGAGGTGGCAGGAGATTCAGAGGGAATTTGAGAAAAAATATTTTCACTCAGAGGGTGGTGGGAATCTGGAATGCACTGCCCGGGAAGGTAGTGGAAGCCGGAAACCTTACAACCATTAAAAATATTTGGATGAACGGGCAAAATAACATAACATTCAAGGATATGGGACAAGTGCAGGAAAATGGGATTAGCCTGACTTTGAGAACATAAGAACTAGGAGCAAGAGTAGGCCGTCTGGCCCCTCGAGCCTGCTCCGCCATTCAATAAGATCATGGCTGATTTTTTCATGGACTCAGCTCCACTTACCCGCCCGCTCACCATAACCCTTAATTCCTTTACTGTTCAAAAATGTATCTATCCTTGCCTCAAAAACATTCAATGAAGTAGCCTTTTTTTTTTCAATAGCAGCACTACTTCTTCATTCACCATTCTTTACTATTTATATTCGTGTAGAAAACTGTTGGATTCCCTTTAAGTTATCGGCAGTCTTTTATATTCTTGCTTTGCTTCTCTTTAAATGACCATTTGGAAAGGTGCAGCTTAATCCGGGATAGTCAGCACGGATTCGTGAAGGGTAAGTCTTGCCTCACAAATTTGATTGAATTCTTTGAGGAGGTAACTAAGTGTGTAGATGAAGGTAGAGCAGTTGATGGCGTAAGGCGTTTGATAAGGTTCCCCATGGTCGGCTCATGAAGAAAGTAAGGAGGTGTGGGATAGAGGGAAATTTGTCCGATTGGATAAGTAACTGGCTATCTCATAGAAAGAGTTTTAACAACACCAGGTTAAAGTCCAACAGGTTTATTTGGTAGCAAATACCATTAGCTTTCGGAGCGCTGCTCCTTCGTCAGATGGAGTGGAAATGTGCTCTCAAACAGGACACAGAGACACAAAATCAAGTTACAGAATACTGATTAGAATGCGAATCCCTACAACCAACCAGGTCTTAAAGAGACAGATAATGTGAGTGGAGGGAGCACGAGACAATACACATCTCTGTAATCTGTGCTTAATGCTCCCTCCACTCACATTACCTGTCTCTTTAAGACCTGGTTGGCTATAGGGATTCGCATTCCAATCAGTATTCTGTAACTTGATTTTGTGTCTCTGTGTCCTGTTTGAGAGCAAATTTCCACTCCATCTGACGAAGGAGCAGCGGTCCGAAAGCTAGTGGCTTTTGCTACCAAATAAACCTGTTGGACTTTAACCTGGTGTTGTTAAAACTCTTACTGTGTTTACCCCAGTCCAACACCGGCATCTCCACATCATATCTCATAGAAGACAGAGGGTGGTGGTGGATGGAAAATTTTCAGACTGGAGACCAGTTACCAGCGGTGTACCACAGGGATCAGTGCTGGGTCCTCTGCTATTTGTGATTTTTATCAATGACTTGGAGGAGGGGGCTGAAGGGTGGGTCAGTAAATTTGCTGATGACACCAAGATTGGTGGAGTAGTGGATGAGGTGGAGGGCTGTTGTAGGCTGCAAAGAGACATTGATAGGATGCAGAGCTGGGCCGAAAAATGGCAGATGGATTTTAACCCTGATAAGTGCGAGGTGATTCATTTTGGTAGGACAAATTTGAATGCGGATTACAGGGTCAACGGCAGGGTTCTGAGGAATGTGGAGGAATAGAGAGATCTTGGGGTTCATATCCACAGATCTCTGAAGGTTGCCACTCAAATGGCCTATAGTGTGTTAGCATTTATTAACAGGGGGTTTGTGTTTAAGAGCTGTGGGGTTATGCTCGAACTGTACAGGACCTTGGTGAGACCACATTTGGAATATTGTGTGCAGTTCTGGTCACCTCACTATAAGAAAGATGTGCAAGCATTGGAGAGAGTGCAGAGGAGATTTACCAGGATGCTGCCTGGTTTGGAGGGTAGGTCTTTTGAGGAAAGGTTGAGGGAGCTAGGGCTTTTCTGTTTAGAGCAGAGGAGGATGAGAGGTGACTTAATAGAGGTTTATAAGATGATAAGGGGGATAGATAGAGTGGATGTTCAGAGACTATTTCCTCGGGTGAATGTAGCTGTTACTAGGGGGCATAACTATAAGGTTCGAGGTGGGAGATATAGAAGGGATGTCCGAGGTAGGTTCTTTACTCAGAGAGTGGTTGGGGTGTGGAATGGGCTGCCTGCTGTGATAGTGGAGTCGGACACTTTAGGAACTTTCAAGCGGTTATTGGATAGGCACATGGAGTACACCAGAATGATAGGGAGTGGGATAGCTTGATCTTGGTTTCAGACAAAACTCGGCACAACATCGAGGGTCGAAGGGCCTGTACTGTTCGATGTTCTATGTTCTATTAGCCTCAACTGCTTCACTGGGCAGGGAATTCCACAGCTTCACAACCCTTTGGGTGAAGGAGTTCCTCCTCAACTCAGTCCTAAACCTGCTCCCCCTTATTTTGAGGCTTTGCCCTGTAGTTCTGGTTTCACCTGCAGTGGAAACAACACCCCTGCTTCTAAGTACTCCCTTCATAATTTTATATGTTTCTATAAGATCCCCCTTCATCCTTTTAAATGCCAATGAGTATAGCCTCAGTCTCTCCTCATAAGCCAACCCTCTCAACTCCCTCCAGTGCCAGTACATCCTTTCTCAAGTAAGGAAACCATATTTGTAAACAGTACTCCAGGGGTGGCCTCACCAGAAAAGAAAACGCTGGAAAATCTCAGCAGGCCTGGCAGCATCTGTAAGGAGAGAAAATAGCTGACGTTTTGAGTCGAGATGACCCTTTGTCAAAGCTGTGACAAAGGGTCAGCTGGACATGAAACGTCAGCTCTTTTCTCTCCTGACAGATGCTGCCAGGCCTGCTGAGATTTTCCAGCATTTTCTCTTTTGGTTTCAGATTCCAGCCTCTGCAGTAATTTGCTTTATCCAGTGGCCTCACTAGTACCTTGTACGGCTGCAACATAACCTCCCTGTTTTTAAACTCCATCCCTCTAGCAATGTAGGACAAAATTCCGTTTGCCTTCTTAATTACCCGATTAACCTGCAAATCAACTTTTTGCAATTCATGTACAAGGACACCAAGGTCCCTCTGCACAGCAGCATGTTGCAATTTTTTACCATTTAAATAATAGTCCATTTTGCTGTTATTCCTTACAAAATGGGACAATTGAGGAACAGTGGAGGATTTTCAAAGCGATTTTTCACAGTGCTCAGCAAAAGCATATACCAGTGAAAAGGAAGGACTGTAGGAAAAAGGATAATCCGCCATGGATATCTGAGGAAATAAAGGAGGGTATCAAATTGAAAGACCAATGCTACAGATCCCTCCTGTTCCAATACTGATCCCAATGTCCCATGAAATGGTACCCCTCTTTCCCGCACCAATCCTTCAGCCACTTCCCTAACTTTCTCATCCCTATGCCAATTTGCACGTGTCTTGGTAGTAATCCAGAGATTATAACCCTTGAGAACCTGTTCTTTAATTTATTTTCTAGTCCCCAAACAGGTCCCCTTTCCTAGTCTTGCCTATGTAGTGGTAGTTATTGTCACTGCAGACTCGATGGGCCAACGGGCCTTTTCTGCACTGTCTGACATATGACTCTATCCACCACCTTCTCTAGCTGCACATATTATTGTGGCATAGGCAGAAACAGGCTCTTAACTGGCAGTTAATAGGTCAGTTGACGCTCTTAACATACCTAAGGATAGGCGGCGGGGCTGGATGATGCCTTATTGCCTAATGTTCAACTTACAAGCCCCACCCATTGGCATATTTGTTGGACGAGGTCACAAAATTTCCCCAATGACTAACTGAACTTTGGAATTCCTTCATCAACTGTCCTGTGGTTTGAGATTTCTTGAGTTCATGAAAGATTCGATACAAATATAAGTTCACTCTTTACTGAGATTGTGGGCAAGGGAGAGTTTAAGATTGTTGTAGCTATTTTGAAGGTATGAATATGAGTGCAATGTTTGTGCTCCCATATTCTTGCCGTATTGTTTGTGAATAAGGTCACCAGACTATGAAACCGTGGTGTAAAAACACAAAGTGCTGGAAATACCCACTCTGCTCAGTTGAAAACAAATAGGTTTATATTCTGCGTGGACTGAGATAACCAGGTTACAGAAACAATATCGATAAAACAGCTTCCTGTCCAGGACAGGATGATGTTACTTTCACATAGAACAGTTAACTGACTCAAATTGCAGTAAAAGATTTGAAGTTCACAGAAATAAGTTGCAAAGTGATCTCTATGATATGGATGTTCCCCTTACCATTCAAATCAAGTCTGAGTCAGTTATGGCTCAAGGATTTGAGGAAATGTTGATTGAAAGGAAGAATCAGAAAGGGAAATATTGTTTGCTGTTCCTGACGTCAGTATTCACAGTAGCAACCTGGACAGTATTCAGGAGGATGTCGAGATGGTATTTCTGACGATAGCATTAACCCTGACTGAGACCTGTGAATGGAATTGTTGGGAGTGAGAGTGAGACGGAGGTGGGGGTGGGGTGGGGGAGGGGGGTGCGGTGGGTGGTGGTGCAGGGTGCTGGGTTGATGTGGCAAGCAATGTAGCTCTCAGGATCCAATCGCACCATTGTCAGAGTATAGTACGGCAGGTTAGAGTCATAGAGTCACAGAGGTTTACAGCATGGAAACAGACCCTTCGGCCCAACTTGTCCATGCCCTTTTTTTTAAAACACCAAGCTAGTCTCAATTGCCTGCATTTGGCTCATATCCCTCTATACCCATTTTACCCATGTAATTGTCTAAACACTTCTTAAAAGACAAAATTGTATCTGCCTCTACTACTACCTCTGGCAGCTTGTTCCAGACACTCACCACCCTCCGTGTGAAATAATTTCCCCTCTGGGCCTTTTTGCATCTCTCCCCTCTCACCCTCTAGTTTTAGACACCTCTCCCTTCAGGAAAAGGTATTGACTATCTAGCTGATCTATGCCCCTCATTATTTTATAGACCTCTATGAGATCACCCCTCAGCCTCCTACGCTCCAGATAAAAAAGTCCCAGTCTCTCCAGCCTCTCCTTATAACTCAAACCATCAAGTCCAGGTAGCATCCTAGTAAATATTTTCTGCACTCCTTCTGCTTTAATAATATTAGCACAGTGGTTAGCACTGCTGCTTCACAGCTCCAGGGTCCCGGGTTCGATTCCCGGCTCGGGTCACTGTCTGTGTGGAGTTTGCACATTCTCCTCGTGTCTGCGTGGGTTTCCTCCGGGTGCTCCGGTTTCCTCCCACAGTCCAAAGATGTGTGGGTTAGGTTGATTGGCCAGGTTAAAAATTGCCCCTTAGAGTCCTGGGATGCGTAGGTTAGAGGGATTAGTGGGTAAATATGTGGGGATATGTGGATAGGGCCTGGGTGGGATTGTGGTCGGTGCAGACTCGATGGGCCGAATGGCCTCCTTCTGCACTGTAGGGTTTCTATGATTTCTATGATTTAAAGGATGTCAGATTCATTTTATGATAGAGAGAACACTTAAGCCCCAAGAAAGCAACGTAGAAAGAAAGCAAGTGGACAAAGAATGCATTTCCCATGTTGTTAGAGAAAACGGGGATAATTTTCTCATTCTGTCCACCACGGGAATTGTAGCGGGTGAGAGGCAGACCATGGAAAGATCCATTAACTTCGGGCAGGATTTTCCTGTTTCAGGGTGAACAGGGTCAGAAAATCTCGCCCAATGCCTGAGAAAGAGGAATGATGATAATGCAAGTGTGAGTATGGATGAACAACAGTCTCCGCACAGTAGAGAATGTACTTGGTGACAAGAATGGAAGAAAATGCCCTGGCCATACTATACCTGGGGTGCTCCGGTTTCCTCCCACAGTCTGAAAGATGTGCTGGTTATGTGCATTGGCCGTGCTAAAATCTCCCACAGTGTACCCGAACAGGCGCCGGAGTGTGGCGACTAGGGGATTTTCACTGTAGCTTCATTGCGGTGTTAATGTAAGCCTACTTGTGACACCAATAAATAAACTTTAAACTAAACTTCTGTAGCTAGTTACTCCCGTAACCTGCTGGAAATCTGAAATCGAAACAAGAAATGCTGGAAATACTCAGCAGGTAGGGCAGTATCTGTGCAAGTAGAAGCAAGGTTAATGTTTCAGGTTGATGGCATTTTGCAAGAACAGACAAATGTATTTCTAGTATTTTATCTTTTCCCTGCTGTCTCAATGTAGCTGCCGTGTTTCTGGGTCCCAGGGAAACCCGGTCCGCAATCGTTCAATTTCCGCCTGGCTTCCAGCTACACTGTGGGAACCTGAATTATATATTCAAGTGGTGTCTCGCTTCCCCACACACAGGGCACCCACCACCAGTAAAAACATGCACAGGCATGGTGGTTTCAGTCACATTTCCCAATTTTTAATCCCTTTCTTGATATTCTCCTGCCTGTTTTTACTTTGTAAGAAGTTTAACAACACCAGGTTAAAGTCCAACAGGTTTATTTGGTAGCAAAAGCCACACAAGCTTTCGGAGCTCTTAGCCCCTTCACCTGAAGAAGGGGCTAAGAACTCCGAAAGCTTGTGTGGCTTTTGCTACCAAATAAACCTGTTGGACTTTAACCTGGTGTTGTTAAACTTCTTACTGTGTTTACCCCAGTCCAACGCCGGCATCTCCACATCATGTTTTTACTTTACCAAAGGAACACCATCTCTGTCAATTTGCGGCAGTGTCCAACTAGATTCTGTGCACAGGTCTGGGAGTGGGATTCAAACCTACAGAGTTGATTCAGGGTGGGAGTGCCAAAAAGATTTTTAAACTCGCACAATTTGACATGGCCTCAATATGAGAATGAATCGTAACTCTGCTGGCTCACTGTACTGTGCTGTACTGTTCTATGTTCTCACTTTCCCTGCCTGAGCTGACAAACTGTTTTCCCTAAAGAAAAAATGGGAAGTTCCCCAGTGAGACTGCACACAGTGCAAACAACAAGGCATCCAAAACCTTTCACCTCAAAAGGAGCAGTGTGGATCAGGTCATTCATGGGTGAAATCAGGAACACCCCTTCGCACAGAGGGGGTAGAAATCTGGAACGGGTTTAGTAAAGGAATTCCAGAGTGTGGGGCCTATAGACTTGGAATCACAGAATCACATAATTGTTACAGTGCAGCAAGAGGCCATTCAGCCCATTGTGTCTGCACCGACTCTCCAAATCAGCATCATGGCTTTTCCCCATTTTCCCCATTCCCCCTGCACATTGTTTCTATTCAAATAGTCATTTAATGCCCCCCTTGAAAGCCTCGATTGAAGCTGCTTCCACCACACTCCCAGGCAGGGCATTCCAGACCCCAACCACTCGCTGGGTGAAAACGATTTTTCTCTCATCATGTTTCCTTCTTTTGCAAATCACTTTAAATCTGTGCCCTCTTGTTCTCGACCCTTTTACGAGGGGGAACAGTTTCTCCCGATCGACTCTGTCCAGCCCGCTCAGGATTTTTAACATCTCGATCAGATCTCCTCTTTGCCTTCTTCTCTTTTTAAGTTTATTTATTAGTCACAAGTAAGGCTTACACCAACACTGCAATGAAGTTACTGTGAAATTCCCTCATCACCACACTACGGCGCTTGTTTGGGTCAATGTACCTAACCAGCACGTTTTCCAGACTGTGGGAGGAAACTGGAGCACCCGGAGGAAACCCACTCAGGCACGGGGAGAACGTGCAGACTCCACACAGACAGTGACCCGAGCCGGGAACCGCACCTGGATCTCTGGCGCTGTGAGGCAGCAGTGCCAACCACTGTGCCACCGTGCCACCCCTCTTCTCTCCAAGGAGAACAGTCCCAAGCTCTCCAATCTTTCCTCATCACTGAAGTTTCTCAGCCCTGTAACCATTCTGTAAACCTCTCTTATATAAGGCAATGAGGAAAGGTTGGACAGGCTATGCTTGTATCCATTGGAGTTTGGAATAATAGATTAGAAGGTGGGATGAGAATGGGTTGCTAATAGTTTGTTTCAGCTGATGCAGACACAATGGGCTGAATGGCCTCTTTCTGTGCTGTAACCTTTCTATGGTTCTATCTTTCTAAGAAGTGACTTGATTGGAACTTACAAGATTTTGCGGAATCTTGACAGGGTTGATGTGGAGAAGTTCCACTTTGGGGAGGTGGTGGCACAGTGGTATTGTCACTTTTGGCAATCCAGAGACCTAGGGTAATCCTCTGGAGACCCAGGTTCAAATCCCACCATGGCAGATGGTGGGATTTCAATTCAATATAAAGAAATCTGGAATTTCCCCCTCGTAAAAGGGTCGAGAACGAGAGGGCATGGTCTAATGATGACCATGAACCCATTGTTGTAAAAACCCATCTGGTTCACTAAGGTCCTTTAGGGAAGGAAATCTGCTGTCCTTACCCGGTCTGGCCTATGGGTGACTCCAGAACCACAGCAATGTGGTTGACTCTTAAGTGCCCTCTGAAACGGCCGAGCGGGACACTCAATTGTATCCAACCACTGCAACAAAAACAAAGAGGAATAAAACCAGACAGACACCTAGCATTGACCTTGACACTGGAAACGATAATGACAAACCCAACCTTACTGACCCTGTAAAGTCCTCCTTACTAATATCTGGAGGCTTGTGCCAAAACTGAGAGAGCTGTCTCACAGATTAATCAAGCAACAGCCTGACATGGTCATAATCATGGAATTATACCTTACAGACTACGTTCCAGACACCACCATCACCATTCCTGGGTGTGCCCTGTCCTACTGGCAGGACAGATCCAGCAGAGGTGGTGGCACAGTGGTATACAGTGGGGATCGAGCTGCCTTGGGAATGACCCTTTTAGTCTCATGGCTCAAGGTCAAACATGGGCAAGGAAACCTCCTGTTGATGACCATGTACAGCTCCCCCACTCAGCCGATGAATAAGTTCTCCTCCATGTTGAACACCATTTGAAGGAAACACTGAGTGTGACAAGGGGCAGAATGCACTCTGGGTGGGGGACTTCAATATCAGTCACCAAGAGTGCGAGGTAGTACCACCCCAGACTGATCTGGCCGGGACCTAAAGGATATCGCTGCTAGACAGGGTCTGCGGCAAATGGTGAGGGAACTAACAAGAGGGAAAAACATACTTGAGCTCATCCTCACCATCCTGCCGGCTGCAGGTGCATCTGCCCATGACAGTATTGGCAGGAGTGACCACCGTACAGTCTTGTGGAGACGAAGTCTGTCTTCATGTTGAGGATGGCCTCCATCGTGTGGCACCACCACCATGCTAAATGGGATAGACTTCGAACAGATCTAGCAGCTCAAAACTGGGCATCCATGGGGCGCTGTGGGCCATCAGCAACAGCAGAATTGTACTCAACCACAATCTGTAACCTCATGGCCTGACATATCCCCCACTCTGCCATTACCACCAAGCCAGGGGATCAACAATGGAGACTGTAAGAGGGCAGCACCAGGCATACCTAAATATGAGGTGTCAACCTGGTGATGCTACAACACAGGACAATTTGCATGCCAAACAGCAAAAACAGCAAGTAGTAGGCAGAGCTAAGCAATCCTACATCCAGCTGTGAAAGGTGGTGGACACAAGGAGGAGGCTCCACAATATCCCCATCTTCAATGTTGGAGAAGCCCAGCACATCAGTGCAGAAGATAAGGTTGAAGATTCACAACAATCTTCAGCCAGAAATACCAAGTGGATGATCGATCTCGGCCTCCTCCAGGGGTCCCCAGCTTCATGGATGTCGGTCTTCAGCCAATTCAATTCAATCCACATATAAACCAACATGATGAGCGCTTCAATCCCCAAGGCAGAGACGGCTATGGGCCAAGTGCTGGTAAATGGAATGAGTAGAGATTGGTATTTGATGGTCGGCAGAGACATGGGGGAGTGATTCTCCCAGCCCGCTGCACTGCTTTAGCAGACTGAAGTCTCCGGGCCCATTAGAGTCTCCCCCAATTCCCACTAGGAGTGGTTCACCCCAGCGGGGTTTACAATAGCTCTCCACCTGCAGGGAACTGGCAGCCTGACTCCCACTGCAATGAAGAGGGGCCATGAAGGCCCCCCAGAAGGTCAGGGGTAAGGGATGGTGCCTCCTGGGTATTGCCCATTTGGCAGTGCCAGCCTGGCCCCCTGGCACTGTCTAAGGAGCAAAGTGGAAATGCCCACTGGACATCGGGCAGTGGCAAGTGGGGCCTATTGGGCCTATGGGGGGGGGGGGGGGGTGAGGGGGGAGATCGGTGGGGCTTGGGGTTCCGCTGCCACTCCTCTGCATTCGGTAGTGACAGAGGGAGGGAGGCCAGCGATTATGGCTGGCCATTGGGGTTGAGGAGGGGGTCACCCTGCCATTCCACAAGTGGGCAACAGAAGAAAGGAACCTGGCAAATCCAGGCAGTGAAGCCATTCCCTGTCTCTCTTGACCAAAGAGTTTGGAAGGATTCTGATAGCATGCAGAAGGCAGGCGGGTAGGTTTGATGTCTGCCCGGAATATGTGGCTTCCTGACTTATACAAAATGTTTAGTCATGAGACTATGTGCTGAGTGATGCTAAAGTGATCATGAAATTTCTGTATACCACTGACCAGAAACTGAACTGGACTACGAGAGGAGGTCCTACGGTGAGTAACTCACCTCTTGAGTCTCCAAAGCCTGTCCACAAGGCACAAGTCAGGAGTGTGATGGAATACTCTCCACTTGCCTGGATGGGTGCAGCTCCAATAACAACCAATAATCTTGACACCATCCAAGACAAAGCAGCCCGCTTCATCAATACCCCATCCACTACCTTCAGCATTCGCTCCCTCCACCACCAATGGACAGCGTGTGCACCATCTACAAGATACACTGCAACAATTCTCCAAGGCTCCTTCGACAGCACCTTCCAAACCCAGGACCTCAACCACCTCAAAGGAAAAGGGCTGCAGGTGAATTGGCGCATCATCACCTGCAAGTTCCCCTCCCAAGGTACACATCATCCTGGCTTGGAAACATATATTTCTTTAGTGTTGCTGGATTGAAATCCTAGAACACTTTCTCTAACACCACATGGACTGAAAGTTCAAGAAGGTGGCTCACCATCACCTGATGAGCAATAAATGCTGGCCAGCCAGTGACATCAACATCCAAAATCCATCTCCTGTACCTCTGCCCTCGCCCCCTTCCCCTCTCTCCCAGAACCATTACAGGGCCCGCACTGAAAGGATCATCCTCCGCCATATCCACCAACTCCATTAGGCACATTACAACCCTCAGGACTGAACACTGAGTTCAACAACTTTAGACTGTGACCTTTCCCCTCCATCTTAACACTTATTTGTCTTGTTTTGTTTTCTCTGCTTGTCCCAAATTAAACTCCCCCCCCCCCCCCCCGCCCCCCCGGGCCATCTGTTACTTGTTCTTCAATTTTGCTTTCACTGAGCACTGACCTTTGCTGTTCTATTAACACATTCTGCTATCTGACCTTTATGTCACTTATCAGCACCTTCTATCGTCCTCAATGTTACCGTTAACACTCCCTTTGTCTTGTGTCCACATCTTTGTCAATCTCCCTTTTCGCTACAACTATCTGACCCTTCTAATCTGCTCAAAGCAACCCTAACCCTCCCCCAGGACATTATTATCCCACTTCAGTTGCGAAAAAGGACTGGAAATGTTAACTTGTTTCTCTCTCCACAGATGCTGCCAGACTTGCTGAGTTTATCCAGCATTTTCTGTTTTAATTATAATAGCCGTACTCCATTCGTTGTAAAGTGCTTTGGGGGAGTCTTGTGGCAGTGACAGGTGTTATATATGTCTTTGTCCTTTCCCCATTCCAGTTCAGTTTCTGGGGTATTTTCAATATATATTTTAAAATGTCCCCTGTCTGCTATTTGCAGTTCTTGCGATCAATTATGTTGTTGAAGATTGAGCAACAGACAGGCGTGCATTTCTCCAGGAGTGGCCCAGGGACTGGGATATCTCGCCAGGAGACCGAGGTAAAGCATTCGCGGTTTCCCCTCAGACTGGAGATAAACCCATCCCTCCAGTCACATGAAAAAGGAAAAAGATCGGAATCAAAACTTGGCGGGTTGGAAAGTTTGCCGATGACTGCGTGCAGCTGCTACAAGTGGATGGAAGGAAGAAAGTTTTGAAAAGTCCTTGAGAACTTTCGATTGCCAGATTTCAGTGTGAGTCCACCACTTCCTACTTCTGTGGTTGATGATATTCACTCTCCAGGCACTGGGATATCAATATATATATTTATAATTTTACATTCCGAATCTTTGCCGTGTCACTAAGTGCTCTGGTGTGGCCGGAGTTTTTACAATACTAGATGGATCCAGTACACAGGCGTGGATCAAGGTAAGAAATTCAACTGGAACCCTCAGCCATATTCTCTGCTAAGGTTGTTACTGTGAGTTCAGGGGGAGGTTAAACTGCTCCTGGGGTCTTCACCCAGAAACATTCTGTAATTGCGAGGAAACGCAATGGAAGGAATTGCAACAAGTTTCGATCACTTTTAACTTCGCCTCCTCCCCCCCCCCCCCGCTTCAGGAGCACCTGTGATTCGAATTGAAGTTTTGATTTGATTTATTATTGTCACATGTATTAGTATACAGTGAAAAGTGTTGTTTCTGGCGTGCTATACAGACAAAGCATACCGTTTATAGAGAAGGAAAGGAGAGAGTGCAGAATGTAGTGTTACAGTCATAGTTAGGGTGTGGAGAAAGATCAACTTAATGCGAGGTAGGTCGAATAATGAATGCTTGTTCTTTATTCGAATGAATCAGGAGCAGTCAGCACTTCCACTGTGGGGACATCACGCCCAAGACTCAACACCAACCTAATGTAACGAGTTCCATGCATCCACCAACCTCCGTGTAAACAAAGAAGCTTGCCTCGTACATCTCCTTTAAACCTTGCCCTTCGCACCTTAAACCTCTGCCCCCCTAGTAATTGACACTTACACCCTGGGAAAAAGCTTCTGACCATCCACTCTGCCCATGCCCCTCATAATCTTGGAGGATTGTGAATGGGCGATGGAAACAGATTCAACAATAATTTTTGAAGAGGACTCATTGATACTTGAAGGGGAGAATATTGCAAGGCTCCTATGAATGGATTTTAAAAATTCTTTCCTGGGGTGTGGGCATCGCTGGCTGGGTACTGGCTGGGTACTGGCTGGGTACTGGGCCAGCCTTTGTTGCTCATCGTGAATTGCCCTTCACCTGAGTGACTCGCTTGGCCATATAAAAGGCATTTAAGAGTTAACCACACTGCTATGTGTCTGGAGTCACATGTAGGCCAGACCAGGTAAGGACGGCAGATTTCCTTCCTTAAAGGACATTAGTGAACCAGATGGGTTTTTTCACCAATCGACAATGGTTATATGGTCATCAGTAGATTCCTAATTCCAGATATTTTGTTATTGAATTCAAATACCACCATCTGCCGTGGCGGGATTCGAACCCAGGTCCCCAGAGCATTAGCTAAGTTTCTGGATTAATAGTCGAGTGATAATACCACTGGGCCATCGTTTCCCTTGCCTGTCTTCACCATCTGCCATGGTGGGATTCAAACCTGGGTTCCCAGAGCATTACCTTGGGTCTCTGGATTACTAATCCAGTGACAATACCACTGTGTCACCGCCTCCCCTAATTTAATTGGGTAGCACTTCCAAAGAGCCATGACGGGTCAAATGGCCACCTTCAGTGCTGTATGATGGTATGATTCTACGTTCAGCACTGGAAGCAAAGCAAGCTCTTTACTGAAAATGGACAAGGCAAAATGGGTTGGGGGGAAAAGATGTGCGATCGTTTTTGAAAGCTCAGACTAGTTGCAGGGAACAGGTAGGTAGTGGTGAGCAGTGCTGGGTACTCTTCAGAGATCATCACAGTGAGGCACGGAACAACACTGTAAATTACAAAGGACAATGACTAATGGGGAATACATCAGATGCTAGAAACCTGAAATGAACCATTGTTAAGCAACACAAGAACAGAAAGACAAAGATAGGCTGAAACCATATTGAGAAACCCCTCGCACTCCAGTGCAGGGATGAACTGCCCTTCCCCATTTGCGACGTGAGTGAATTTCCCTGACCACCGGTCACTAGGAAGTTGGAGAAAATAAAGTGAGAAAGACTTGTGCTAATATTGTGCTTTTCACAAACACCCAGTGCCTCAAAGCTGATGAAGCCCTTTCTGAGGTGTAGTCATTGTTGTACGCTGGGCCACACGGCAGAGTGGTTAGCACTGCTGCCTCGCAGCCCTGGGTTCGATTCCGGTCTCAGGTCACTGTCTGTGTGGAGTTTGCACATTCTCCCCATGTCTGCATGGGTTTCCTCCGGGTGCTCCGGTTTCCTCCCGCAGTCCAAAAATGTGCAGGTTAGGTGCTCAATTGCCCCTTAGTGTCAGGGGGACTAGCAGCTAAATAGGTGGGGTTAAAAGGATAGGGTCTGGGTGGGATTGCTGTCGATGCAGGCTCGATAGGTCAAATGGCTCCTCCTGCAGTATAGGGATTGTATTAATTCTATGTAATGTAGGAAACACAGTAAATAAATTAGGATCAGCAAATTCCACAAGCAGGAATATCGGATTTTTGTGATGTTGGTTGAGGGATAAATATTGGTCAGGACATCAGAAGGAACTCTCTTAGTCTTTCTCAAAATAGTGCCATGGGGCAGACCCCACTTGGAGTACTGTGCTCAGTTCTGGTCGCCTCATTACAGGAAGGATGTGGAAAAGATTGAAAGGGTGCAGAGGAGGTTTACAAGAATGTTGCCTGGATTGAGTGGCATGCCTCATGAGGATAGGCTGAGGGAGCTCGGTCTTTTCTCCTTGGAGAGACGTAGGATGAGAGGAGACCTAATAGAGGTGTATAAGATGTTGAGAGGCATAGATCGGGTGGACTCTCAGAGGCTTTTTCCCAGGGTGGAAATGTCTGCTACGAGAGGACACAGGTTTAAGGTGCTGGGGGGTAGGTACAGGGGAAATGTTAGGGGGAAGTTTTTCACACAGAGGGTGGTGGGCGAGTGGAATCGGCTGCCGTCAGTGGTGGTGGAGGCAAACTCAATAGGGTCTTTTAAGAGACTCCTGGATGAGTACATGGAGCTTAATAGGATGGAGGGTTATAGGCAGGCCTAAAAGGTAGGGATATGTTCAGCACAACTTGTGGGGCCGAAGGGCCTGTTTTGTGCTGTAGTTTTCTATGTTTCTATATCCACCCGAGCAGGCAGCTGGGGCCTCAATTTATCATGGCATTCAAAATACAGCATCTCCAGCAGGCCTGGGGCCCAGTCAGAGGTCAGAATGGAGGCAGAGGCCAGAGCTACAGACCGCTGGCTTTGAAAACAAATCATCACAGGCAAGTTGTAAGTTGATTGGCTGGTATTGCTGTTTAGGGACTGAATCTAAACAACCAATGTTAAAAAATTTAACTACTCGTGTAACAACTAAGTAGCTGATGAGTCATCTTCTATCCTTAAGCAAGGTTTATGGGGAGACGATGTCTCTTAATCCAGAAACTCAGCTAATGTTCTGGGGACCCGGGTTCGAATCCCGCCAAGGCAGACGGTGGAATTTGAATTCAATAAAAAAAATCTGGAATTAAGAATCTACTGATGACCATGAAACCATTGTCGATTGTCAGAAAAACCCATCTGGTTCACCAATGTCCTTTAGGTAAGTAAATCTGCCGTCCTTTCCTGGTCTGACCTACATGTCATTCCAGATCCACAGCAATGTGGTTGACTCTCAACTGCCCTCCAAGGGTAACTAAGGATGGGCAATAAATGCTTTCCAGCCAGTGATGCCTATGTCCCACGAATGAATAAAAAAAATTACTATTAATAGGGTGTATTAAATATCAGTAGGCTTTAGTAACATTTCTGAATAGTAGTAACATTTCTTAATATTGGTAAGGTTTATTATGTGTAGTAAGTTTTATTCGCAAGATACAAAAGAAGATGGTTGTGGTGGTTTGAGGTTAATCACCTGAGCTCCAGGACCTCACTGCAGGAGTCCCTCGGGGTTAGTGTCTGAGACCTAACCATCTTCATCAATGATCTTCCTTCCATCATAAGGTCAGAAGTGGGGATGTTCGCCGATGATTGCACAATGTTCAACACCATTCGCGACTCCTCAGATACTGAAGCAGTCCATGTTCAAATGCAGCAAGACCTGGACAATATCCAGGCTTGGGCTGACAGGTGGCAAATAACATTCACATCACACCAGGGAATAATCATCTCCAGCAAGAAAGAATCTAACCATTGTCCTTTGAAATTCAATGGCATTACCATTGTTGAATCCCCCACTATCAACATCCTAGGGGTTACCATTGACCAGAAACTGAACTGGACATGTAAATAGTGTGAATCCTTGTCTCCAGCTCTGATGAAGGGTCATCCAGACTTGAAACGTTGGCTCGATTCTCTCTCCACATATCCTGTCAGACCTGCTGGGATTTTCCAGCATTTTCTGTTTTTGTTTCAGATTCCAGCATCCGTAGTAATTTGCTTTCAGAGAGTGTGGCTGCAAAAGCAGATCAGAGGCTGGGAATCCTGCAGCAAGTAGCTCACCTCCTGACTTCCCAAACCTGCCCACCAATTACAAGACACAAGTCACGGGTCTAATGGAATACTCTTCACTCTTCGGGATGAGTGACGCTTCAACAACACTCAGGAAGCTCGATACCGTCCAGGACATAGAAACATAGAAAATAGGAGCAGGAGGCCATTTGGCCTTTCGAGTCTGCTCCTCTATTCATTATGATCATGGCTTATCATTTAACTCAATAGCCTGATCCTGCCTTTCCCCCCCCATATCCTTTGATTCCCATCCCCTCAAGTGCTAAAAGCAGCCCACTTGATTACTACCCCTTCCACAAACATTCACTCCCTCCACCACCAATGCACAGCGTCAGCCCCGTGTGCCATCTACAAGATGCACTGCAGAAACTCACCAAGACTCCTTAGGCCTTGGTGTACTGGGCACAATTTTGAATCTTGTGGATGATATGGAACATTGTGAGCTGTGAGGAGGATAGTGTCGAGCTCCTGAAGGACATAGACAATTGGTGAAATAGGCAGACAGGTGACAGATGAAGTTCAATGTAGAGAAATTTTGGTAGGAAGTATAAAATAAAGGGTGCAACTACAGAGGGGTTGCAGCAGCAGAGGGACCTGGGTATATCTGCGGATAAGTCATTGAAGGTGGCAAGACAGGTTGAGAGTTAATAAAGCAAACGGTATCCTAGGCAATATTAATCAGGGCAGATTGGTAGAGCAAGGAGATGATGTTGAACTAGTGCAAGACACTAATTAGACCTCGGCTGAAGTATTGTGTCCTGCTCTGGGTGCTGCCCTTTTCGGAAAGTTGTGAAGGTGTCGGCGAGATTTAGATGTTTCAGGAAGGACAGGGAGGGAGGCAAGAGAGGGGGGGGAGTGGCACTGTTGATCAGGGATAGTGTCACGGCTGAAGAGAAGGTGGACGCCGTGGAGGGATTGACTACGGAGTCTCTGTGGGTGGAGGTTAGGAACAGGAAGGGGTCGGTAACGTTGCTGGGTGTTTTCTATAGGCCGCCCAATCGTAACAGAGATGTTGAGGAGCAGATGGGGAAACAGATCCTGGAGAGATGTAGGAATAACAGAGTTGTCATGATGGGAGATTTTAATTTCCCAAACATAGATTGGAATATCCCTAGGGCTAGGGGTTTGGATGGAGAGGAGTTTGTTAGGTGTGTCCAGGAGAGTTTCCTGACACAGTATGTGGATAAGCCTACTAGAGGAGAGGCTTTACTTGATCTGGTGCTGGCTAATAAACCTGGACAGGTGGAGGATCTCTCGGTGGGTGAGCATCTTGGGGATAGCGATCATAATTCTATCTCCTTCACGATAGCATTGGAAAGAGATAGGGTCAGGCAGGCTAGGAAAGTGTTTCTCTGGAGTAAAGGGAAATACAGTGTCATCAGGGAGGAAATTAGACGGGTAAATTGGAAGGAGGCATTCTTGGGGAAAAGTACCGAAGGAAAGTGGAGGATTTTCAAGGAATGTTTGTCTGGAGCTCTGCATGACAACGTTCCGATGAGACAGGGGGGTGTTGGTAGGGTACGGGAACCGTGGTGCACGAAGGTTGTGATGAACCTGGTGAATAAGAAAAGAGAGGCGTACAGAAGGTTCAGAGAGCTAGGAGGTGTTAAGGATTTAGAGGAGTATACGGGATGTAGGAAGGAGCTTAAGAAGGAAATTAGGAGAGCGAGAAGGGGTCATGAGAAGGCCTTGGCGGGTAAGATTAAGGAGAATCCCAAGGCTTTCTACAAATATGTCAAGAGTAAAAGGATGAGATGTGAAGGCATAGGACCCTTAAAAGGTGAAGGGAGAAAAGTTTGTGCGGAACCGTTAGAAATGGCGGAGCTGCTTAATGAATACTTTACCTCGGTATTCACGGTGGAAAGGGATCTGGGTGGTTGTACTGCTGGTTTGCGGTGGACAGAAAGGATCGAGCATGTGGACATAAAGAAAGAGGATGTGTTGGAACTATTGAATGGCATCAAGGTTGGTAAGTCGCCGGGACCGGATGGGATGTACCCCAGGTTACTGTGGGAGGCGAGGGAGGAGATTGCGGAGCCTTTGGCGATGATCTTTGCATCGTCGATGGAGACGGGAGAGGTTCCGGAGGATTGGAGGATTGCAGATGTGGTCCCTATATTCAAGAAAGGGAACAGGGACAGCCCGGGAAATTACCGACCGGTGAGTCTAACCTCAGTGGTTGGTAAGTTGATGGAGAGGATCCTGAGAGACAGGATTTATGATCATCTAGAGAAGTTTAGTATGATCAAAAGTAGTCAGCACGGCTTTGTCAAGGGCAGGTCGTGCCTTACGAGCCTGGTTGAGTTCTTTGAAAATGTGACCAAACACATTGACGAAGGAAGAGCGGTGGATGTGGTCTATATGGACTTCAGCAAGGCGTTCGATAAGGTCCCCCATGCAAGACTTCTTGAGAAAGTGAGAGGGCATGGGATCCAAGGGGCTGTTGCCTTGTGGATCCAGAACTGGCTTGCCTGCAGAAGGCAGAGAGTGGCTGTGGAGGGGTCTTTCTCTGCATGGAGGTCAGTGACCAGTGGAGTGCCCCAGGGATCTGTTCTGGGACCCTTGCTGTTTGTCATTTTCATAAATGACCTGGATGAGGAAGTGGAGGGATGGGTTGGTAAGTTTGCTGACGACACCAAGGTAGGTGGTGTTGTGGATAGTTTGGAGGGATGTCAGAAGTTGCAGCGAGACATAGATAGAATGCAAGACTGGGCGGAGAAGTGGCAGATGGACTTCAACCCGGATAAGTGTGTGGTGATCCATTTTGGCAGATCCAATGGGATGAAGCAGCAGTATAATATGAAGGGTACCATTCTTAGCAGTGTAGAGGATCAGAAGGACCTTGGGGTCCGGGTCCATAGGACTCTTAAATCGGCCTCGCAGGTGGAGGATGCGGTCAAGAAGGCGTACGGCGTACTGGCCTTCATTAATCGAGGGATTGAGTTTAGGAGTCGGGAGATAATGCTGCAGCTTTATAGGACCCTGATTAGACCCCACTTGGAGTACTGCGCGCAGTTCTGGTCACCTCATTACAGGAAAGATGTTGAAGCCATTGAAAGGGTGCAGAGGAGATTTACAAGGATGTTGCCTGGATTGGGGGGCATGCCTTATGAGGATAGGTTGAGGGAGCTTGGTCTCTTCTCCCTGGAGAGACGAAGGATGAGAGGTGACCTGATAGAGGTTTACAAGATGTTGAGAGGTCTGGATAGGGTAGACTCTCAGAGGCTATTTCCAAGGGCTGAAATGGTTGCTACGAGAGGACACAGGTTTAAGGTGCTGGGGGGTAGGTACAGAGGAGATGTCAGGGGTAAGTTTTTCACTCAGAGGGTGGTGGGTGAGTGGAATCGGCTGACGTCGGTGGTGGTGGAGGCAAACTCGTTGGGGTCTTTTAAGAGACTTCTGGATGAGTACATGGGATTTAATGGGATTGAGGGCTATAGATAGGCCTAGAGGTGGGGATGTGATCGGCGCAACTTGTGGGCCGAAGGGCCTGTTTGTGCTGTGGCTTTCTATGTTCTATGTTCTATGAGATGCGGAGAAGATTCGTGAGAGTGATTCCAGGGGTGAATAACTTCAGTTATGAAGAAAGATTGAAGAAGTTAGATCTAATTTCCCTGGTGAAAAGAAGGCTGAGAGGAGATTTGATAGAGGTGTTCAAAATCATGATCGGTTCGGAAAAGCTGTTTCTACTCGTGAAAGAAAGATAGAAACATAGAAGATAGGAGCAGGAGGAGATCATTTGGCCCTTCGAGCCTGCTCCGCCATTCATCACGATCATGGTTGATCATCCAACTAATCCCGCTTTCTCCCCATAACCTTTGATCCCATTCGCCCCAAGTGCTGTATCCAGCCGCCTCTTGAATACATTCAATGTTTTGGCATCAACTACTTCCTGTGGTAATGAATTCCACAGGCTCACCACTCTTTGGGTGAAGAAATGTCTCCTCACCTCTGTCCTAAATGGTCAACCCTGAATCCTCAGACTGTGACCCCTGGTTCTGGACTCCCCCAACATCGGGAACATCCTCCCTGCATCTACCCTGTCTAGTCCTGTTAGAATTTTATAAGTCTCTGAGATCCCCCCTCATTCACCTGAACTCCAGTGGAAACAATCTGAACCTAGTCAATCTCTCCTCATACTTCAGTCCCGCCATCCCCGGAATCAGCCTGGTAAACCTTGGCTGCATTCCCTTGTGAGCAAGAACATCTTTCCTCAGAAAAGGAGACCAAAACTGCACACAATACTCTAGGGGAATTTCATAGTAACTTCATTGCAGTGTTAATGTAAGCCTTACTTGTGACTAATAAATAAACTTCAAAACAAACTTTACTTTAAACTTCAGGTGTGGCCTTACCAAGGCCCTATATAATTGCAACAACACATCCCTGCTCCTGTATGTGAAAAATACCAACATATCATTTGCCTTCTTTACCGCCTGCTGCCCCTGCATGCTTACCTTCAGTGACTGGTGCACAAGGACACCCAGGTCCCGCTGCACACTCCCCTCTCCCAATTTACAGCCATTCAGGTAGTAATCCGCCGCCTTGTTTTTGCTTCCAAAGTGAATAACCTCACATTTATTCGCTAACAAGAGAGCACAGATTTAAATATAATCCCTACAGTGCAGAAAGAGGCCACCTGACCCATTGAGTCCGCACTGACTCTCCGAAAGAGCATCCCACCCAGGCACTCTCCTCCACTCCATCCCCGTAACCCTGCACATTTAGCATGGTTAATCCACCTAACCTATGTATCTTTGGACACCTAAGGGGCAATTTAGCATGGCCAATCCACCTAACCCGCACATCTTTGGATTGGCAAACGAGGTGTGAAAACTTTTTCACGCAGCGAGTGCTTAAGACCTGGAATGAGCTGCCTTAGAGTGTGGTGGAGGTAAGTTCAATTGTAGCTTTCAAAGAGGAATTAGACCATTATCGGAAAAGGAAGAATGTTCCGGGTTAGAGGGGGAATGGAGCTAGGTAAATTGCTGATTTAAAGAGCTGGTGCAGACACACTGAACTGAATGGCCTCCTTTTGCACCGTAACAGTTCTGTGATTCTGAGTAGGGCAGCATTCCCTCAGTACTGCACTGCAGTACCAGCCTTGACTTTTACCCATATTTGAGCCTTGAAGTGGGACTTGAACCCAGGACCTTGTGACTTGGAGGTGAGCGTGGCACCAGCGGAGGTGTTGCATGATGTAATGATGCACAGTTTGTATCCTGGACGCTTGGCTTGTCTTTCCGCTTTTGAAGACAAGGAACAATTGATCTGTTCTTTGTGTTGTTGCTTTGTCTATCAAAGTTCCAGTATATGTAATTTCCTCACTAACTATTGCCATTGACCTTTTTATATCGTTGAGACATATTATCAAAGAAATGCTGCCTCGTCGCTTCTCTCCCCTTCAAGTGAAAACTAAGGTCGTAAAAATGAGATGGTTATTAATAAATACAATGGGGGAATTCAAGGGAAACTTCTTCACACTGAGAGTGGTTAGAGTGGTTTTCAATATTTCTTTGGTTAAGGAACTCTATCATATGTTGTGAAATTCTGTAAACCCCAACCCTCTCTCCCTCCTCCCCAGCCAAGGTATACATAGAAACTAGAAGCAGGAGTAGGCCATTCGGCCCTTTGAGGCTGCTCCGCCATTCATGTTGATCATGGCTGATCATCGAATTCAATATCCTGATCCCCCCTCCCCACTTCTTCCCATATCCCTTGATCCCTTGATCCCTTTATCTCCAAGAGCTATATCTAATTTCTTCTTGAAATCACACAACGTTTTGGTCTCAACTACTTTCTGTGGTAGTGAATTCCACACATTCACCAGCCTCTGGGTGAAGAAATTTCTCCTCACCTCAGTTCTAAAAGATTTACTCCTTATCCTCAAACTATGTGCGGGTTAGATTGATTGGCCACACTAAATTGCCCCTTAGTGTCCCAAGATGTGTAGATTAGGAGGATTAGCAGGGAAAATACGTGGGGTTATAGGGGTCGGGTGGGTGGGATTGTTGTCGGTGCAGGCTCGATGGGCCGAATAGCCTCTTTCTGCACAGTAGGGATTCTATGATTCAATAATCCTGTTAGAATTTTAGAATTTAAGTTTCTCTGAGATCCCCTCTCACTCTTCTAAACTCCAATGAATATAATGCTAACCGACTTAGTCTCTCCTCATATGACAGACCTGCCATCCCGGGAATCATTAATGGAAACACAGCAAAACGCTATTGAAGGAATTAATGTTTATCCTTCATTAAATGTAGAAACAATGTATCTTAAAGCATTGAAAAACTTGGTACAAATTTTAAATGACCTGAAATTGCAGATTGAGTTCTGGAAAACCCTTGTTGAGACACATTGGGCTAGAATGTGGAAGTTGTTACGATACGGAAAAGCTGAGTAAATGCCACATGACTGGAAGGAAATTGAAAGCCACGGTTGGTCTAGATCTGTTTGTGCCTCATTCCGCGCCTGACAACTGACGTGTTCAGGGAGACCCAATCCTGAACTTCACAAGTTGCATGTTGCCATATCTCTTGGGATCACACCCTGCTCAAATAGCTCTAACCACTTCAGAAAAGCCCCAGCAAGCTGTTAGTGCAAGTACACTTGAAGAAGGTGGGGGAATTCCATAGTGAGTGGGATGAGCTATAGGAAGAGGAAAAAAGGAACTCCGGGATAAGGTTTCTTTTCATTCCTGGTGACTATTTGAAAACTCCCCTATAGTCAATGACTTTTTTTGTTTTCTGAGAAAATATTTTAAAGTGGGGGAGTTCCCGTGGTCTTATCTAACGAAAAGGAATATTCTACTCTTTGGTGGACTGGTGACAGGAATTTCATGTTTAGAGACTTTGCTATCATTTTTCCCAGTATAGTACTGCTCAGAAGGAGGCCATTCAGGTTATTGAACCTGCACTAGCTTTTTTGAGCTTTCTAGTTATTCCAGTTTGTTCCCGATATCCCTTTGAATTTTTTTCCTTCTTCCAAGATTTATCCAATTCTTTTTGAAAGTTGTATTGAAGCTGCATCCACTACACTCCCAAGCAGTGTGTTTCAAATCTTAACCATTTGTTACATAAAAAAGATTTGCCTTGTATCACCTGTAGTTCTTTGGCCGATTGCCTGGTGGTATCTGTACCCTATGGTTATCCTTAGCCAAAACAAACAATTGCTCTTTATATACTCCAGCTAAACCTGATTTTAAACACCTCTATCAAATATCCACTGAGGTTTTAAGACAAATGATAAAAACGTAATGGCAGAATTGATTGGAATATTCCAGCCAAAGTATTTTATATTAGCTCTGATGAAGGGTCACCCAGACTCGAAATCATAGAATCCTTACAGTGCAGAAGGAGGCCACTTGGCCCATCGAGTCTGCACCGACCACAATCCCACCCATGCTGTATCCCCATAATCCCATGCATTTAATCCCTAACTAATCCCCCCCTGACACTAAGGGTCAATTTAGCACGGCCAATCCACCTAACCCGCACATCTTTGGAGCCATTAAATCATAGAAACCCTACAGTACAGAAAGAGGCCATTTGGCCCATCGAGTCTGCACCAACCACAATCCCACCCAGGCCCTACCCCCATATCCCTACATATTTTACCCATTAATCCCTCTAATCTACGCATCCCAGGACACTAAGGGGCAATTTTAGCATGGCCAATCATCCTAACCCACACATCTTTGGACTGTGGGAGGAAACTGGAGCACCCGGAGGAAACCCATGCAGACACGAGGAGAATGTGCAAACTCCACACAGACAGTGACCCAAGCCGGGAATCGAACCCAGGTCCCTGGAGCTGTGAAGCAGCAGTGCTAACCACTGTGCTACCGTGCCGCCCGCCAAATGGCTCATAAAGTCCGAGGAACATAGGCTCAATAACACATGGAAAGAGAAATTGGGATTGGCGGGCGGGGGGGGGTGATAAAGTGATAGGAACTTTAAGATGCAAGTGTTCAAAGGGTGGAAAATGAGAAAATGCTTCCACTTTTAGCTGAGTCCAAAATTAGGGCTCCTCGATATAAGATAATCACAAAGAAATCTAATGGAGAATTCAGGAGAAACTCCTTTAACCATAGAGTGGTGAAAATGTGGAACTCTCTACTTCTGGATGTAGGTGAGGTGAAGGGTGAAGATATACTGACTTGTCAACGCATTGGGATGTCAGCTACGACTCTCACCAACTTTTACAGATGCACCATAGAAAGCATTCTTTCTGGTTGTATCACAGCTTGGTATGGCTCCTGCTCTGTCTAAGACCACAAGAAACTACAATGTTGGCTGTTTTTCGGTACACACTGGTATTCCCCAAAGTTCAGTATTATGACTTCTGCTGTTTTTGATCCAAATACATGGAGATATGAGGCACAATACTGAAACTTATAGCTGACATGAAACTCGGAAGTATCATAGACTTCGAAGAACAGAGAAAACAGCAGCAAACGTTGGCTCTATTCTCTCTCCATAGATGATGTCAGACCTGCTGAGATTTCCCAACATTTTCTGTTTTTGTTTCACTTTCCAGCATTCACAGTATTTTGCTTTTGTTTTTATATATGTTTTCCACCCCTACCTACAATTTCATCTGCTTTTTTAATTTCTTCGTTAATCTTCCTGCCATCTTCAAAGATTCTTACCTCCCCTTAAAAATAAGTACAATCTATTTAGCTTCTTGCCACCAAAGTGTAACACCTCCCACTTTTCTGTGTTGAGTTTCATCTGCCAGGTGCCCACCCATTCCATCAGTCTGTCCATTGCTGTTGTTTTCTCTGTTCTTTGAAGTCTAACTGCTTCTGAGTTTTGTGTCGGCTATAAATTTTAGTATTGTGCCTTGTACCTCCATTAATTTGGATCAGAAACAGCAGTGGTCATAATACTGAACCTTGGGGAAGATAAATGTGTACTGAAAAACACAGTAAGAGTTTTAACAACACCAGGTTAAAGTCCAACAGGTTTATTTGATAGCAAATGCCATTAGCTTTCAGAGCACTGCTCCTTCGTCAGATGGAGTGGAAATCTGCTCTCAAACAGGGCACAGAGACACAAAATCAAGTTACAGAATACTGATTAGAATGCAAATCTCTACAGCCAACCAGGTCTTAAAAATACAGACAATGTGAGTGGAGGGAGCAATAAGCACAGGTTAAAGAGATGTGTATTGTCTCCAGACAGGACAGCCAGTGAGATTCTGCAAGTCCAGGAGGCAAGCTGTGGGGGTTACTGATAATGTGACATAAACCCAACATCCCGGTTTAGGCCGTACTCGTGTGCGGAACTTGGCTATCAGTTTCTGCTCAGCGACTCTGCGCTGTCGTGTGTCGTGAAGGCGGCCGTCGTGAAGGCGGAAGGGTGTTTTTCAGAATGGAGATCTGTGATCAGTAGTGTTCCTCGGGGATCAGTGCTGGGACCCCTACTGTTTGTAATATTTATAAATGATTTCGAGGAGAATGTAGGTGGTCTGATTAAATTTGCGGATGACACATAGATTGGGGGAGAACTGTGGATAGTGAGGAGGATTGCCAGAGGATACAGCAAGATATAGATAGCTGGAGACTTGGGTGGAGAAATGGCAGATGGAGTCTAATCTGGACAAATGTGAGGTGATGCATTTTGGAAGGTTTAATGCAGGAGGGAATTATACAGTAAATGGCAGAATTCTTAGAAGCATTAACATACAGAGGGATCGGGGTGTACAGGTCCACAGTTCCCTGTAAGTCACAACACAAGTGGATAAGGTGGTCAAGAAGGCATATGGCATGCTTGCCCTCATGGGTTGGGACATAGAATATAAAAATTGGCAAGTCATGTTGCAGCTGTATTGAACTTTAGTGAGGACACGTTTAGAATATTGCGTACAGTTCTGGTCGCCACACTACCAGAAGGATGTGGAAACATTGGAAAGGGTACAGAAGAGGTTTACCAGGATGTTGCCTGGTCTGGAGGGTATTAGCTATGAGAGGAAGTTGGATAAACTGGGTCTGTTTTCATTTGAACGTCAGAGGCTGAGGGGTGACCTAATAGAAGTTTACAAATTTATGAGAGGCATGAATAGAATGGATATTCGGAGTCTTTTTCCCAGGATAGAGATGTCAATTACTAGGGGACAGAGGTTTAAGGTAAAAGGGGGAAAGTTTAAAAGAGGTGTGAGAGGTAAATTGTTTACAATGCGCTGCCAGAGGAGGTGGTAGAAGCAGATACAACGGCAACGTTTCAGATGCATCTTGACAGATACATGTATAGGCAGGGAACAGAGGGATACGGACCGCTTAGAGGCAAAAGGTAATTGGCTTAATAAGGTGTCATGTGTCGGAGCTGGCTTGGTGGGCCGAAGGGCCTGTTCCTGTGCTGTACTGTTCTTTGTTCTTTCTTTACACTAAGTACTAACAGCCTTTCTTGTACAACATCTTTATCTTTTTTTAATCTCATTTAGGATCCTGACAATCTCTGGAGCTTTGGTAAAGGTCCCTTTCTTGGCAGAGAGGGGGAGCAAGTGATGCAGTGGATGGTCAGCATGAATTTGTTAAAGGAAGGTCTTGCCTCAAAAATTGATTGAATTCTTTGACGAAGTGACAAGAAGGGTTGATGAAGGTAGTGCGGTGGATGTTGTGTACATGGATTTTAGCAAAGTGTTTGACAAGGTCCCACATGGCAGATTGGTCAAAAAAGTAAAAACCCATGGAATACAGTGTAATATGGCCAACCGGATCAAAGGCTGGCTTAGTAACAGAAAACAAAGGGTAAAGATCGAGGGATGCCCTTGCGAATGGCAAGTTATTTCAAGTTGTGTTCCACAGGGCTTGGTGTTGGAACCCTTGTTGTTTGTGTTATATATTAATGATTTGGACATGAACGTGGGGAACACAATTGGAAAATTTGCAGACGACACAAAAATTGGCTGAGTAGTGGATAGTGTAGAGGATGGCTATAATCTCCAAAACGATATCATCCTTCTAAACTCCCAACGAGTACAGGCTCAGAGTCCTCAACCGTTCCTCATACGACAAGCTCGTCATTCCAGGGATCATTCTTGTGAACATCCCCTCGACCCTTTCCAAGGCCAGCACATCCTTCCTTAGATGTGGGGCCCAAAACTGCTCACAATACTCCAAATGGGGTCAGACCAGAGCCTTATACGGCCTCAGAAGAACATCCCTGCTCTTGTATTCTAGCCCTCTCGACGTGAATGCTAACATTGCATTTGCCTTCCTAACTGCCGACTGAACCTGCACGTTAACCTTAAGAGAATCTTGAACAAGGACCCCCAAGTCCCTTTGTGTTTCTGATTTCCTAAGCATTTTCCCATTTAGAAAATAGTCTATACCTCCATTCCTCCTTCCAAAGTGCATAACCTCACACTTTTCCACATTGTATTACAAGATGGACGCAATTGTTCTGGAGAAAGTGCAGAGGAGGTTTACAAGAATGTTACCAGGGCAAGAAAAGTGAAGCTTTGAGGAGAGATTGGATAGTTTGTGGTTATTTTCCTTGGAACAAAAAAAGCTGAGGGGTGACTCGATAGAGTTGTACAAAACTATGATGGGAAGAGATAAGAATGGTCAGGATAAAATTGTTTCCCTTGGTGGTGAATTCGAGAACCAGGGGACATAGATTCGAGATAAGTGGCAGTAGGTGTGGAGGGGATGTGAGGAAGAACTTTTTTACGCAGAGAGTGGTGGGTATCTGGAATCCGCTACCCAAGTTAGTGGTGGAGGCAGAGACCCTCAACTCTTTAAAAAGTACCTGGATCTGCACCTTAAATGCTGTAAGCTACAGGGCTTTGGGCCGGGTGCAGGAAGGTGGGATTAGAAAGGGCACCTGGGTGTGCTTGGGCTGGCATGGACAAGAAAAGTTTAAAATTTATTTATTAGAGTCACAAGTAGGCTTACATTAACACTGCAATGAAATTACTGTGAAAATCCCCTGGTCGCCACACTCCAGCGTCTGTTCGGATACACTGAGGGAGAATTTAGCATGGCTAATGCACCTAACTCCCAAAGTTCGGACTGTGGGAGGAAACGGGAGCACCCGGAGGAAACCCACGCAGACATGGGGCGAATGTGCAGACTCCGCACAGACAGTGACCCAAGCCGGGAATTGAACCCAGGTCTCTCGTGCTGTGAGGCAGCAGTGCTAACCACCGTGCTGCCAAATGGCCTGCCTCTGGGCTGACAAGTAACAGTTGCACCTCCAGTAGTGTCAGATAATGATCATCTCCAAGACAAGAGAATCTAACTATTTCCCCTTGACATTTAATGGTATTACCATCACTGAATCCCCCCACTATCAACATCCTGGGGGGGTCACCATTGACCGGAACCTTAATTGGACTAGCCATGTAAATACTGTAGCTACAATAGCAGGTCAGAGGCTGGGAATCTTGCAAAGAGTAACTCACTTCCTGACTCCCCGAGGCCTGGCCACTATCTAGAAAAGCACAAGTCAGGGGTGTGATGGAAATGCCCTCCGTTTCTTGTTTTGGGCTGTGTTCATTTGCTGTCTGGGTTTAGGCTGAATCTCAGCAATGAGTTAGTTTTGGATGAATCAACTGCTGCGGAGGCAGGTAGAATTTAGAAGGGGGCAGCATGACAAAACATGTTGGGGGAAACCACAAATTGCACTTAAATAGAACCTGAAATGTAGCAAAGGTTTCATTTGATTCGCTAGAATGTTAAACATATCCAGTCAACCGGTGACCTCTCTCTCTGTATCTATCATTCAATCTCTTTCTTATTCTACTGATGTGTTTCACCCACGTAGGAGCAAAAGATAGCGTATTTAAATGACGTTTATTCCAACTCTGAAACTTAGTGCCATTGACTGTTGTAAAGCTTTTTTCTTTCAGTCTTCCCCCCTCCTCTCTCCTTCCCATTCTCTTTTGCTCTTTCTCTCTCTCTCTGTGTGGCATGGAATTACTGCCACAACATGTTACAACTCCCAGAGGTGTTATGCCTTGTTGCCCAATCTGGTTAGAATAATGTTTGGCCAGAGGACTGGCACAGGATGAAAGAGTTTTAACTGCTGCCAGGATAGCAGGCAGAGACTAGTTTAATGTCACATACTCACCATTGCTTGAGAGTGGTAAAGATATCAGGCCGATGAAAGGAAGATTCGAGGCAATGTGTGTGCAGTTATGATGAACTGATGTGTGTGATGCACCTCAATGAGCACCCGGAAACAAGGCTTTAGAACTGAAGGCTTTAATACATTAACAATGAAACTACTAACACAAATTCACCCGTTCAGACTGAAGGGGTCCTGCCGGAGCAGGGGGTCTTATACCCTGCCACCGGAGGCGGGACCCCACTGGAGTGTGCCATGATAACACTTAGGACAGGTAAACACCCTAACCCAACAACATAGTACAACCCCCATAACAACAACACCCTAGCCCAACAGTAACACAATAACAACCCCAGTGGTGAACCAACGATGGTTCACCACATTCACCCCTCCTTTAGGAACCAAAGGTGGCGGGGTGGATGAAAACAGACAATGACAAAAAAAATAACAGGATTCACAAGTCCAGACGGTCTGGAGGACCACACCGACGCTGCGATCTTCTCAACACCGGTTGTGAAACCGGAGCAGGTGCTTGCGGTGGCTCTCTCAAAGCAACATCTGGCTGTCCCCTCAAAGACTCCCGGGCCGGCCGGCCCTGATGAGGCGATGGTGTAGGGGATCCTGGAACGTTTGGTGGTGGTGGTGGTGGTGATGATGGTGGCGCCGATCTCCGAGTCTCAGGCAAGCTGTACATGGGAGTAAAAGTGTTATGCACTGGTCCCGGTGCTGACCGCGCCACGTCTGGGGAAGTAATGAGGAGTAGTGGATCTGTGACTGGGGGAATAGGAGCGACAGGAGTTGCTACGTCCCCTGCGGGCGCCAGGTCTCTAATGGAGACAGTGTCCTCTCGCCCGTCAGGATATGCCACATAGGCATACTGAGGGTTGGCGTGGAGGAGTTGGACCGGTTCGACCAAGGGGTCGGACTTGCGAGCCCTCACATGGCGCCGCAGAAGGACGGGTCCTGGGTACGTCAACCAGGCTGGTAATGAGGTCCCCGAGGACGACTTCCGAGGGAATGAGAACATCCTCTCGTGGGGAGTAGCATTGGTTGCCGTACACAGGAGGGAGCGGATAGAATGGAGCGCAGTTGGAAGGACCTCCTGCCACCGGGAGACTGGAAGGCCCTTGGATTTCAGTGCCAGTAGGACAGCCTTCCAGACTGTAGCATTCTCCCTTTCCACCTGTCCGTTACCCCTAGGGTTGTAGCTCGTGGTTCTACTAGAGGCAATCCCGAATGAGAGCAGGAATTGCCTCAAGTCGTTGCTCATGAACGACGAGCCCCTGTCGCTATGAATATAGCAGGGGTACCCGAACAGGGTAAAAAGCTCACTGAATGCCTTGATGACGGTGGCAGTCGACGTGTCCGCACAGGGGAAAACAAACGGAAACCGGGAAAATTCGTCTATTATGTTAAGAAAATAGACATTCCGATCCGTTGAGGGAAGGGGGCCCTTAAAATCTACACTCAGCCTCTCAAAAGGGCGAGTGGCCTTGACCAAATGTGCCCGGTCTGGTCGATAAAAGTGTGGTTTGCATTCTGCGCAAATCCGACAACTTCTAGTAACTGACCTGACCTCCTCCACCGAGTAGGGTAGGTTGCGGGCTTTTATGAAGTGGTAGAGTCTGGTGACTCCAGGATGACACAGATCATTGTGGAGAGCCTTCAAGCGGTCCTCCTGCATGATGGCGCATGTTCCGCGCGAGAGGGCATCCGAGGGCTCATTGAGCTTCCCTGGACGATACATAATATCGTAATTATAGGTGGAGAGCTCAATTCTCCACCGCAAGATCTTATCGTTCTTGATCTTGCCCCTCTGCGTGTTACTGAACATAAACGCCACGGATCGTTGATCCGTGATCAGGGTGAACCGCTTACCTGCCAGGTAATGGCGCCAGTGTCTGACTGCCTCCACAATGGCCTGAGCCTCCTTTTCCACCGCTGAGTGCCGAATCTCTGGGCCTTGAAGGGTGCGGGAAAAAAACGCGACGGGCCTGCCTGCCTGGTTTAGTGTGGCGGCTAGGGCGAAGTCCGATGCATCACTCTCCACCTGGAAAGGGATGGATTCATCCACCGCGTGCATCGTGGCTTTCGAGATGTCGCTTTTCAAAACCTTGAAGGCCAATTGGGCCTCCGGCGTAAGTGGGAAGGTCGTGGACTTAATGAGCGGACGAGCTTTGTCCGCGTAGTTGGGGACCCACTGTGCATAATACGAAAAGAACCCGAGGCATCTCCTCAGTGCTTTCGTGCTAGCGGGCAAGGGAAGTTCAGTGAGTGGGCGCATACGGTCTGGATCAGGGCCAATGACCCCGTTTTCCACCACGTATCCGAGGATGGCTAACCTACGCGTACGGAATACGCACTTCTCCCTGTTATAGGTCAGATTCAGGCGAGATGCAGTGCGTAGAAAGTGTTGGAGATTCGTGTCGTGGTCCTGCTGGTCATGGCCGCAGATGGTGACGTTATCCAGGTACGGGAAGGTAGCCCGCAACCCGTTCTGGTCCACCATTCGGTCCATAGCACGCTGGAAGACCGAGACCCCATTGGTGACACCAAATGGAACCCTGAGGAATTGGTATAGACGACCATCCGCCTCAAAAGCCGTATATTGTCGGTCCTCTGGGCGGATGGGGAGTTGATGGTAGGCGGACTTAAGGTCTATGGTAGAAAACACTCGGTACTGCGCAATCTGATTGACCATATCAGAAATGCGCGGGAGAGGATACGCATCCAGCTGCGTGTATCTATTAATGGTCTGACTATAGTCGATGACCATCCGAGGTTTGTTCCCGCTTTTGACTACCACGACCTGCGCTCTCCACGGACTAGCACTGGCCTGTATGATCCCTTCCTTGAGGAGCCGCTGAACCTCAGATCTAATAAAGATCCGGTCCTCAGCGCTGTAACGCCTACTTTTAGTAGCGATGGGCTTGCAGCCAGGTACCAGATTTTTAAAAAGGGATGGTGTCGTGATCTTCAGGGTGGATAGATTGCACGCGGGGCGCTTTGGGCAACTTGGAGGCTGCGGCTGGTTCCCTACTGCCAGTGAAGGGAGTGGCCCACCGTACTGCAGGATCACACTCTTCACGTGGGCCATAAAGTTTAGTCCGAGGAGAATTGGCGCGCAAAGGTGAGGTAGCACAAGGAGCCTGTATTGCTCGTAAACTGTGCCCTGTACCTCAAGAGTTACCATACATCGTCCTTGGATCGGTACAGACCGGGACTGTGATGCCATGGAAATTGTCTGTTTGGCAGGGAGAACCCGGAGTCCACACCTTTTAGCAGTTTCAGGGTGTATGAAACTTTTGGTGCTCCCACTGTCAAACAGACAATTCACAGTTCTGCCACTAACCTTTACCTCCATCATAGAATGTTCCAGTCTGTAATGCCTGGTCTGATCCAGAGAGATCGACGCCACCGTTGGCCCCTGGGCGTCACTGCATGCTGCCGATGTGGATGCTGAGGACCCCTGCTGGTCGCTGCTGCATGCTGCCGATGTGGATGCTGAGGACCCCTGCTGGTCGCTGCTGCATGCTGCCGATGTGGATGCTGAGGACCCCTGCTGGTCGCTCCTAGTCGTCGTGGACCATGATGGCCGCCCCCATGAATCGCATGTGGCCGAGGGCTCCAAGCGCAGCGACTCCTGGTGGTCTTCCTCCTCCTCTGTCTGCCACGATGGCGCCGTCCTGAGATCGCACGTGGTCGGACCTCGTGGGTACTGCAGCGCCGAAAGAGATGGTCTCCGTTCTGGAGGGTTACAAGCTGCACTGCCGTTTTTAGGTTTGGACCTGCAGACTTTGCCGTAGTGGCCTTTTTTACCGCACTGGCTGCAGATTGCCGTTCTTGCCGGACACTGTTGCCGTGGATGCTTGGCCCCACCGCAAAAATAGCATCGCTGGCCACCTGGAGCTGCCGCCGTCGTCGAATCGATCTGGGAGCGCGGGTTCGCGGGGCGAGGAGGGAGCAGAGCTTGCTCCAACCACGTTGACTGCACGTGGTCCTCGGGGTACAGCGCCAAGCTCTTCGACGTCGCCTCCAACCTCACGGCCATCCCCATTGCCTGGGTCAAGTTGAGTTTCCCCTTTTCTAATAATTTAAGTCTGATGTACGAGGACCCTACCCCTGCTACGAACGCGTCTCGGGCGAGGTCTTGCATGTACTGCTCGGCGGAGACATCCTTACAGTCACAACCCCTGGCAAGCTGCAGGAGTTCATTGGCGTAGTCTTCTATGGTCTCGCCCGACTGCCGACGTCGTGTAGCGAGGAGATAACGAGCGTGAATCTCGTTGGGTGGCGTAATGTACCTATTCTTTAGGAGCTCGACGGCACCCTGGTAAGTGGAAGCTGCACGAATGGCTAGGTAAATCGTGTCGCTTACCCTTGCGTGGAGGACCTGGAGTCTATCACTGTCTGTAGTGATAGCTACCGAGGCTGCCAGGTAGTCCTCGAAGCACTTCCACCAATGTTCGAACGTGTTAGCTGCACCGACCGCACGTGGGTCCAGTGTCAGACGATCCGGTTTTAGGATCTGTTCCATATTCTCAGTTAATGTATTAAATTGATGCACCTCAATGAGCACCCGGAAACAAGGCTTTAGAACTGAAGGCTTTAATACATTAACAATGAAACTACTAACACAAATTCACCCGTTCAGACTGAAGGGGTCCTGCCGGAGCAGGGGGTCTTATACCCTGCCACCGGAGGCGGGACCCCACTGGAGTGTGCCATGATAACACTTAGGACAGGTAAACACCCTAACCCAACAACATAGTACAACCCCCATAACAACAACACCCTAGCCCAACAGTAACACAATAACAACCCCAGTGGTGAACCAACGATGGTTCACCACAGTGTGTAAACTCTGGAGCCCTTCCTTTCCTTGTTTCACCCGTGCATCAGGAACAGTAAAATCTGCTTAGTTTTAAGGCCAAAAAGTGAGTGATGGCCATTGAGCCATCTTATATTTAACAGGTTTGGATGAATTAACTAACTTGCAATCGGACATCCAAAAGAAGGAGTGAATGAATTATTTTTAATAACTCTCCATTGATACAGGATTGCAATTTAAAATTAAACTTTGGATTTACCAGCACTTAAAATAAAGAATAGATTGTAAGGCGACACGGTGGTACAGTGGTTAGCGCTGCTGCCTCACAGCGCCAGGGACCCGGGTTCGATTCCTGGCTTGGGTCACTGTCTGTGTGGAGTCTGCACATTCTCCCTGTGTCTGCATGGGTTTCCTCCGGGTGCTCCAGTTTCCTTCCATAAATGTGCGGGTTAGGTGCATTGGCCATGCTATATCCTCCCTCAGTGTACCGGGATGTGTAGGTTAGAGGGATTAGCGGGGTAAATGTGCATTGTTATGGGAATAGGGTCTGGGTGGGATTGTTGTTGGTGCGGATTCAATGGGCCAAATGGCCTCCTTCTGCACTATAGTTAAGAAAGCCCACCAATGCCTCTACTTTCTCAGAAGACGAAGGAAATTTGGCATGTCCACCATCGCTCACTATAGTGGGTTTCTGTGATTATCTCCAAACTTTGGAGTTTGAACAACAAATCGTGAAAAGAGGGGGTCTTTAGCAATATGGCAAGAGGCTACAAAGATAAAGGAAGGTCAGTGATGGGGTCACTGACTAATAAATTCTCATTGAGATTCGTGACAGTGCAGCAGAGCATGAGTCCAGCTACAGAACAGTGGCTGAGTGCTGGCATTTGACACCCAGGGAGTTGAGTAAGGTGGTTTTCCTCATTCTCCCTTGTACAAAGTTTAATTCTAATAAGCAATTGTGTTACTTTCACCTGATTTTGATTTGACTTATTAATGCCACGTGTATTGGTATACAGTGAAAAGTATTGTTTCTTGTGCGCTATACGGACAAAGCATACAGTTCATAGAGTACATAGGGGTGAAGGAAGGGAGCAGAATAGTTGTTGAGCCTCATAATTATTACATTGGTGACGGGACCTGGAATCGAGGGTGGAAAAGTTTGCCTTTGAAGTTTTTTAAAAAATCTCTGCAGCAACAGGGAGTAAAAATGTCTCTTTTTGGGAAAATCAATCCTTTTGATTCAGACACTGAACATTGAGTTCAGTATATTGAAAGATTCCGCTATTTCTTTGCCACTAATGAAATTATAGGAGAGGATGAGCAAAAAGTAATTCTGCTTATGATATGTGGACCCCAGACTTACGATCTCATTATAAATTTAACAACGCAGAGAATGTGATGAATGTTATCGGTGCAGGCGAGATCACCCCCAGGAAAACTTAAATTCTGGGATACTTTCTGTTTTGGTTGCAATTTTTTAGAATCATAGAATCCCCACTTTGTAGTTCCTTGCGGTCTTGGGCAGAGCAGGAGCCCATACCAAGCTGTGATGCAACTAGAAAGAATGCTTTCTATGGTGCATCTGTAAAAGTTGGTGAGAGTCGTAGCTGCCATGCCAAATTTCCTTTCTTCTGAGAAAGCAGAGGCTCTTGGTGGGCTTTTTGGCGTCAGCATGGAGGGACCAGGACAGGTTGTTGGTGACCTGGACACCTAGAAACTTGAATCTCTCGACCATTTCCACTTCATCCCCGTTGATGTAGACAGGGGCATGTTCTCCACTGCACTTCCTGAAGTCGATGACTATCTCCTTTGTTTTGTTGACAGTGAGGGAGAGATTATTGTTGCCACACCAGTTCACCAGATTCTCTATCTCATTCCTGTACTCTGTCTCATCATTGTTTGACATCTGACCCACTACGGTGATGTCATCAGCAAACTTGAAAATCGAGTTGGAGGGGAGTTTGGCCACATTGTCATAGGTGTACAAGGAGTATAGTAGGGGGCTGAGAACACAGCCTTGTGGGGCACCGGTGTTGAGGATGATCGTGGAGGAGGTGTTGTTGCCTATCCTTACTGATTGTTGTCTGTGAGTTAGGATGTTCAGGATCCAGTCGCAGAGGGAGGAGCCGAGGCCCAGGCCACAGAGTCAAGTCAGTGGTGAGAAAACAGCCGGGAACATTATTCCAATTGGAGCTTGCTAGATTCCTCCTCACCTACAGGACAACACTACACTTTACTATGGGAGTATCCCCACAGAGCTACTAATGGGGAGGTGCCTGCAAAGCAGACTTGACTGAGAGTTCCCCAATCTAGCAGGAAAGATGGAACTGAAACAAGATACATAAAAGAGATCTCACAATTCTGTTAACTCTGATAGCTTATTCGAGGCAAATGACTCAGCATTTGTCTGGAACTTTAAGGTTGTTCTAAACTCGCTGAGCGGCAGTTGGGGGGGGTGGGGTGGGGGTTGGGGGGCGGTGGTGGTTGGGGGGGGGGGGAGGTTGAGCTTTGCCATTTGACCCCGGGGCATTGAGGAGTAAAGTGTTTTTTGTCATCCTCCCTTGTACAAAGTTTAATTACTAGAAACAACCTTGCTCCTCTCGCCTTCCGAGTAGTTGCTGAGCCTCTCAATTATTCCAGGATTAGAATCTGAAATCGCTGCAACTGATGGGACCCGCACTCGACCCCCGCACAGCGCGTGCTGGGACCCGCACTCGACCGCCATGTCCTTATTTCAATATTCAGAAATAATTTTATATTAGTTGCCATTTGTTCTCACATTGGTTGCTTTACTAACTCATGCTAAATATTTCTTTTGTTGCAAAGTGCTTATCTCGACCAGTTTAGCATTTTCAGTTTGTTAGCACTTGTTCTCACATTTGTTGCACTCCAGACTTACCTGGATAGTCACATGAGCAGCCTGGGAATGGAGGGATACAAACGATTGGTCTAGTTGGAGCATGGAGCGGCACAGGCTTGGAGGGCCGAAGGGCCTGTTTCCTGTGCTGTACTGTTCTTTGTTCTTTGTTCATACGTTACTGACTCTTGGTAAATATTCCTTTTGTTGCTGAAGTGTTTCTCACAACGGGTTCAGCATTTTCTGTTAGTCGGCATTGGTTCCCACAAGGGCAGGGCTGTGGCTCTCATGGGTCTTGTGATCAGGCACTAAGGCCTTTGAGTGAGGGACCCCCCCCCCCCCCCCCCACACTCCCGGGAGCCCATATTCAGCCCTACATGGGGTTGCTTGTCGTGTAGCCCACCCACCGCCAGTGGGGGAGCAGAATGAAGCACTAAAGTAGGTTTCAGTTGCCATTTAAGGATATTAATTGGTGGCAGAGTGGCATGGTCGTCCATGGGTGTTCATAGAATAGAAGAATCATAGAATCCCTACAGTGCAGAAGGAGGCCATTCGGCCCATCGAGTCTGCACTGACCACAATCCCACCCAGGCCCTATCCCCATAGCCTCACGTATTTACCCTACTAGTTCCCCTGACACTAAGGGACAACTTAGCATGTCCACCTAACCCGCACACCTTTGGACTGAGAGAGGAAACCGGAGCAGCCAGAGAAAACCCACACAGACACGGGGAGTGTGTGCAAACTCCACCCAGACAGTCACCTGAGGCCAGATTTGAACTCGGGTCACTGGTGCTGTGAGGCAGCAGTGCTAAGCACTGTGCCACCGTGCCGCTACCATGGCGATGGAAAGGTGATGAAGTTTCAACACCACCTCCCTCCCCCCCCCCACCCCAAATCCATCCTCCTGATTAAATGCCCTCCTACTCACCACGGGACAACATTAAATTCTGAATTCAATGTCTTCCCTCATCCATCCTCCTCACCAGAGAAGGATTCTGAAATGGAGGGGCTGAGTGATCAGGCAGGAGGGTGTGTGTTGGAGATCCCATCACCTTCCTAAAGCTCTGTTATTAAGCCCGGTGTGCGAAGGATTGCAGCCAAAGGTTTTTGGTAGTCAGCAAACCCGTGGAGGGGGTACTCAGGAGCCCTGACATCCAAGGTTCCTAACTGTGTCCCAGTTGTAACTGTGTCCCATTGGGGATCTCCGGAGATCACCAAATCTGGCTGTGGGTGTCTAGGCCACCTGATACCCAAGTTAAATCCCTCTGGCTGGTTTAGGAAACCTGGTTAGCATGGGCGACTTGGGCTGAACGGCTTGTTTCCACGCTGTATATGACCCTATGGGGAGAATTTTCTCATTTCGCCTGCCACGGGAATCGTAGCAGCGTGGAGCGGTGAGGCGGGGGGTGGGGAGGACCATGCACAGGTCCGTTGACCTTGGGTGGGACTTTCTGGGTTTGGGGGTGAGCGTGGCTGGAAAATCCGGCAATGTGACTCTGTGAATAATGTATATTAAAAACCATACATCCCTTTATAAACCCTGATCTTCTGTAAAATTCAACCCCGGTTTCTCAGGGATCAAAGTCCAAAGGTTTCAGATCCAACGTATATCCCTGGGAGATGTTAATGAGTCAATTTCATTGCAAAGGTATAAATATTAATAGAAATAAATGCTGGTAAATGATCGTAGGATTGGGGTTTGTAAGGTTAATGTGTGGGCTGTGTAAATAACACCTCCCATAATGACGGTTTAAGGGGACACTCTGAGTGTGCTCGTGGCATCAGCAGCGGAACACCTTGGCTAGGATTGCCCCCATACCATTGTGCGTTTTTGGGTGGTAGAGGCGGCTCGCCATTGGCCAATGCTGGGAGCTTCTGTTCCCATTGAAGTCTATGGTGTTTAGTTTTTGATTTGATTTATTATTGTCGCATCTATTGGGATACAGTGAAAAGTATTGTTTCTTGTGCGCTATACAAAGCATGCCATTCATAGAGAAGGAAAGGAGAGAGTGCAGAAGTAGTGTTACAGTCATAGCTAGGGTGTAGCGAAAGATCAACTTAGTGCAAGTTAAGTCCATTCAAAAGTCTGACAGCATCAGGGAAGAAACTGTTCTTGAGTCGGTTGGTACGTGACCTCAGACTTTTGTATCTTTTTCCCGATGGAAGAAGGTGGAAGAGAGAATGTCTGGGGTGCGTGGGGTCCTTAATTATGCTGGCTGCTTTGCTGAGGCAGTGGGAAGTGTAGACAGAGTTGATGGATGGGAGGCTGGTTTGTGTGATGGATTGGGCTACATTCACGACCTTGCGGCCTTGGGCAGAGCAGGAGCCATACCAAGCTGTGTTTTCCTCGGCCCACCTCGCCCCATTGATGGGTAACCCGCTGAGGGGATCGCCTTTGGCAGGACTGGAAGATCCCGCTGGTGGGAAGGGCTGGAAAATCTCACCCTTGCTCCTGGGTGACTGTACACTGATTAGTTGTACAAAATAAACCAGTTATTGTTTGAACATACCCAACGTCTCAGTAATCACTCTGCAGCCCGACTGACAAACATATTACAATCATTTGCCATAGTCGTATTGAATGCTGGGTTGTAAATGCTCATGATGTGGAGATGCCGGCGTTGGACTGGGGTAAACACAGTAAGAAGTCTAACAACACCAGGTTAAAGTCCAACAGGTTTATTTGGTAGCAAAAGCCACACAAGCTTTCGGAGCCTTAAGCCCCTTCCACCTGAAGAAGGGGCTTAAGGCTCCGAAAGCTTGTGTGGCATTTGCTACCAAATAAACCTGTTGGACTTTAACCTGGTGTTGTTAAACTTCTTATTGTAAATGCTCCCCAGCCAGCAACAATCCTGTGAACAAGTCAATAAAAGAAATGCTCGAAACAGTTCTAGGTTTAAGTTTTATCAGGTCTTTGTTCAAATTCTTAAAATGATCAGATTATGAAGGACCAAACCGTATCAGAGTGTGTCAAACCGTATCTAATCACCACTGTTCATTATAGTATTTCTTGGGTTTTAGCTGGGCCCAAATTGAGCATGATTGTCAGAAACATTAACCCCATGACTTTTGGGCTAACAAAATAATCTAAAAAAATGGACTTTCACGTCAGTATTTGTAGTATTTAGATGTAGAGGATAAACTTGGTTAGCTCCCGAACTCTGTTATGAGTAATCTTTTGAAACTGTGTGATTAGGCTGTCAGTCCCAAACAAGCTAACCGGTTTGATTGCAAATTTAGAGTGTAACTTTGCTTAATTTTTAACCCTTGTGTCTGAGCACTTCCCTCCTTTGGGTGCAGTGACACTGTGTGCACTAACAGAATTTAAAACCAAAAGAGAAAACGCTGGAAAATCTCAGCAGGTCTGGCAGCAGCTGGCACCAGACCCAGTGAGATTTTCCAGCATTTTCTCTTTTTTGGTTTCAGATTCCAGCATCCGCAGTAATTTGCTTCGAACAGAATTTAAGCTGGGCTTCCAATTTACCAAGGCAAAGATGTCAATTGGAAAATCCCAGACCTTGTATACGGTGATGAAACCATTACAACACGAAATCAGAGACAGATGTTTCATTGTTATCACATTATCAATCACACGCTCCCAGGGGAATTTATCAGAGCATTTATTTGAACTTTAAGTGGACTTTAATCTGAGTTGCTTCGAAGGGATAATTCACAATGTGCAATAAATGCTGCCATGTCCATATTAATAAAAATTAAAAGAAATATTTGTTCGAGGGGTTGAATTTTTGAAATAACAATTCCTTTTATTTTTTTTCTTAGGGGAATCAGACTGGTGCCAGGGCTGTTTGAATGTGGATTGATTTTGTGTTGGGGAACAGGTAAATGTTGATTTTTCAGTGACTGACTCGAAGACCCTCCAGGTTTCCTCTATTTTGTGGATAATCAGTAGGTGTGATTCACTTTAATCTTTTTAATCTTCTGCAATACCCTTGTACAAACTGTCAAAAAACAATCTTTCCCAAGTCTTTGATAGGAAGTTTGCCCGGGTAGGCTCTCGATCAGAACCTATTCCATTCCTCGAGTTGATGCAATGGTTTGTGGGGAAGGGGAGGGGGGCTGCCAACTGATTATTGGGATTTACAAATTAAGAGCAGGAGAAGGCCATTTGGCCCCTTGAACCTACTCTGTCATTCAATAAGAACATGGCTAATCTGACTGTGGCCTCAACCCCACATTCTGCCCTTTGACTCCTTTATAGAATCTCATAGAATCCCTACAGTGCAGAAGGAGGCCATTCGGCCCATTGAGCCTGCACTGACAACAATCCCACCCAGGCCCTATCCCCATAACCCCCACATAGTTACCCTGCTCCTCCCCCTGACAATTTACCATGGCCAATCCACCTAACCTGCACATCTTTGGACTGTGGGAGGAAACCGGAGCAACCTGGAGGAAACCCACGCAGACACGGGGAGAATGTGAAAACTCCACACAGACAATGACCCAAGGCCGGAATTGAACCCCGGTCCCTGGCACTGTGAGACAGCAGTGCTAACCACTGTGCCACCGTGCCACTTCATTAGCCAAGAAGCTATCGACCTCTCTGCTTTAAAAATATCCAGCGACCCAGCCTCCACTGCCCTCTGGGAAAGAGTTTCCAAGCTTCACAACCTTCTGAGAGGAAAAAAAATCTTCTCATCCTGTTAAATGGGAGAGCCTTTATTTTTAGGCTGTGTCTCTCAGTTCTAGTCTCTCCTACAAGGGGAAACATCCTCTCACCATCCACCTTGTCAATCTCCAAACCTGCCTGTGCTTAGAGTAACGATACAGTAAGAACATAAGAATTAGAAGCAGTAGAAAGCCATTTGATCTGTCAAGCCCTGCTGCACCAGTCAATAAGATCACTCCCGATCATCCAAAAATCCATCATCCGCTGCCTTGGATATACTCAACAGCCCTCAGAGCAGAGAACTCCAAAAATTCACAACCCTTTGACTGAAGACATTTCTCAACTCAATCCTAAATTATTCTGAGATTGACCCTGCAACTTAGATAATCCTGTCCCATTCCCCAACCAGGGAATGCACTTTCTCAAAACCTATCCTGAAGGAAGCTCTATTATAGTATCAGAATATTATAATATTTTTATTAATTCATGGGACAACAGGCTGCATTGCATTAATATTACAATATCAAAGCATAGACCAGGGACAACCTTGACAATAGATAAGGGATACTGTGGGTTGATGATCATTATAAGATATAATATTTCTCTTCGGTGTTCACGCAAGGGGGCATGAATATAGCTGAGGAGGACACTGGGTTGCAAGGGAGTAGAATAGACAGTATTACAGTTGATAAGGAGGATGTGCAGGATATTCTGGAGGGTCTGAAAATAGATAAATCCCCTGGTCCGGATGGGATTTATCCAAGGATTCTCTGGGAGGCAAGAGAAGTGATTGCAGAGCCTCTGGCTCTGATCTTCAGGTCGTCGTTGGCCTCTGGTATAGTACCAGAAGATTGGAGGTTAGCGAATGTTGTCCCATTGTTTAAGAAGGGGAACAGAGACTTCCCCGGGAATTATAGACCGGTGAGTCTCACTTCTGTTGTCGGCAAGATGTTGGAAAAAATTATAAGGGATAGGATTTATAGTTATTTGGAGAGTAATGAATTGATAGGTAATAGTCAGCATGGTTTTGTGGCAGGTAGGTCGTGCCTTACTAACCTTATTGAGTTTTTTGAGAAAGTGACCAAGGAGGTGGATGGGGGCAAGGCAGTGGACGTGATATATATGGATTTTAGTAAGGCGTTTGATAAGGTTCACCATGGTAGGCTTCTGCAGAAAATGCAGATGTATGGGATTGGGGGTGATCTAGGAAATTGGATCAGGAATTGGCTAGCGGATAGGAAACAGAGGGTGGTGGTTGATAGTAAATATTCATCATGGAGTGCGGTTACAAGTGGTGTACCTCAGGGATCTGTTTTGGGGCCACTGCTGTTTGTAATATTTATTAATGATCTGGATGAGGGTATAGTTGGGTGGATTAGCAAATTTGCTGATGACACCAAAGTCGGTGGTGTGGTAGACAGTGAGGAAGGGTGTCGTAGTTTGCAGGAAGACTTAGACAGGTTGCAAAGTTGGGCCGAGAGGTGGCGGATGGAGTTTAATGCGGAGAAGTGTGAGGTAATTCACTTTGGTAGGAATAACAGATGTGTTGAGTATAGGGCTAACGGGAGGACTTTGAATAGTGTGGAGGAGCAGAGGGATCTAGGTGTATGTGTGCATAGATCCCTGAAAGTTGGGAATCAAGTAGATAAGGTTGTTAAGAAGGCATATGGTGTCTTGGCGTTTATTGGTAGGGGGATTGAATTTAGGAGTCGTAGCGTTATGTTGCAACTGTACACAACTCTGGTGCGGCCGCACTTGGAGTACTGTGTGCAGTTCTGGTCCCCACATTACAGGAAGGATGTGGAGGCTTTGGAGAGGGTGCAGAGGAGGTTTACCAGGATGTTGCCTGGTATGGAGGGGAGATCCTATGAGGAGAGGCTGAGGGATTTGGGATTGTTTTCGCTGGAAAGGCGGCGGCTAAGAGGGGATCTTATTGAAACATATAAGATGATTAGAGGTTTAGATAGGGTGGATAGTGATAGCCTTTTTCCTCTGATGGAGAAATCCAGCACGAGGGGGCATGGCTTTAAATTGAGGGGGGGTAGTTATAGAACCGATGTCAGGGGTAGGTTCTTTACCCAGAGGGTGGTGAGGGATTGGAATGCCCTGCCAGCATCAGTAGTAAATGCGCCTAGTTTGGGGGCGTTTAAGAGATCCGTAGATAGGTTCATGGACGAAAAGAAATTGGTTTAGGTTGGAGGGTCACAGTTTTTTTTTTTTTAACTGGTCGGTGCAACATCGTGGGCCGAAGGGCCTGTTCTGCGCTGTAATGTTCTATGTTCTATGTTCTATGCTAAATGGCTCCTCGGAGTTACTTCACCTCAGTGGAGTAACTGGTTCGAAAGTATTGCACACTCAAGATGGTTATGAATAACTCAACCCATTGGCTGACATTTGTACCTATGTCAATGCAATACAAGTAGCATGTAACCCTTAGTCATAGAAGGAGTGAGAAAGGAGCGTATCATAGATCATGGAATCCCGACAGCGCAGAAAGAGGCCGTTCAGCCCATCAAGTCAGCACCAACCACAACCCCTCCCAGCCTCTATCCCCGTAACCCTATATATTTACCCTGCTAGTCCCCCTGACATTAAGGGTCAATTTAGCATGGCCAATCCACCTAACTCGCACATCTTTGGAGTGTGGGAGGAAACTGGAGCACCCGGAGGAAACCCACGCAGACACGGGGAGAATGTGCAGACTCCACACACACAGTGACTGAGGCTGGAATTGAACCTGGAACCCCGGCGCTGTGAGGCAGCAGTGCTAACCACTGTGCCACCCGTAACTTTACTGAAGTATAGAATGAGAATGACAGGCCACTTCTCCAATTCCTTTCATGGATTATGCAATTTTCCCCACCCAACCTATGCAGTGTTCCAAGGGAGGCAATCGTAAATAAAGCTCGGAGGATGCCAAACTCTGAAACTGCTTTCAACCTGAAAGATAATCCACCCTTCACACTGCATTCCAATGTGGAACAGTTCATGACTCGTAACATTCCATCACTTATTAACCAGATTTGCCCGCTGCTCTTTTCCTTACAATCTTCAGACATGACCTGGTTATTTTTTTTGAAGAGATTGCTGAGTATTTTCTCAATTGCTTTTGATGGAAATGTGTTCTATTAATTAGTCTTCTGCTGCTGGCTTTCACGACAAATCATAGAATCCCTACAGTGCAGAAGTAGGCCAATCGGCCCATCGAGTCGCATTCAAGAGGCGGCTGGATAGAGCACTTGGGGCGAATGGGATCAAAGGTTATGGGGAGAAAGCAGGATTAGGCTATTGAGTTGGACGATCAGCCATCATTGTAATAAATGGCGGAGCAGGCTCGAAGCTCCTGCTCCGATCTTCTATGTTTCTATGAGTCTGCCCCAACCACAATCCCACCCAAGCCCTATCCGCATAACGCCCATGCATTTACCCTATCTAGCCCCCCTGAAACTAAGGGGCAATTCAGCACGGCCAATCCACCTAACCAGCACGTCTTTGGAGTGTGGGAGGAAACCGGAGCACCCGGAGGAAACCCACGCAGACACGGGGAGAACGTGCAGACAGAGCCGGGAATCGAATCCGGGTCCCTGGCGCTGTGAGGCAGCAGTGCTAACCACTGTGTCACCATGCCGTCCAAATAGCAACATTAGGATAAATTCGCCAGATTTTTAAAAAAAGTTCTATTTCTTAGGTCTTTCTCCCACAGTCCGAAAGACGTGCTGGTTGGGTGCATTGGCCGTGCTAAATTCTCCCTCCGTGTACCTGAACAGGCGCCGGAGTGTGGCGACTAGGGGATTTTCACAGCAACTTCATTGCAGTGTTAATGTAAGCCTACTTGTGACACTAATAAATAAACTTTAAAATAAACTTCAAAGTGTTTAATTTCACACTTTACTGCAGTAAGCCTTGTCTGCCTCACGTCCACACATCCCATTGATCTGTCTATGTCCTCTCGAAATCTATCATTATCTTCCTCACAGTTCACAATCATAGAAACCCTACAGTGTAGAAAGAGGCCATTCGGCCCATCGAGTCTACACCGACCACAATCCCACCCAGGCCCTACCCCCATATCCCTACATATTTACCCACTAATCCCTCTAACCTACCCATCTCGACACTAAGGGGCAATTTTAGCACGGCCAATCAACCTAACCTACACATCTTTGGACTGTGGGAGGAAACCGGAGCACCCGGAGGAAACCCATGCAGACACGAGGAGAATGTGCAAACTCCACACAGACAGTGACCCAAGCTGGGAATCGAACCCAGGTCCCTGGAGCTGTGAAGCAGCAGTGCTAACCACTGTGCTACCATGCCGCCAAGTTTTGTGTCAGCTGCAAATTTTGAAATGTGCACCAAAGTCTAGATTAATAAAGTGGCTAGTGTAGTGACCCATGGCAGATCTCACCATATACTTTCCTTAAAAAAAGTTTATTTATTTGTGTCACAAGTAGGCTTACATTAACACTGCAATGAAGTTACTGTGAAAATCCCCGAGTCGCCACACTCCGTATTCGGGTACACTGAGAGACAATTTAGCATAGCCAATCCACCTAACCAGCATGTCTTTGGACTGTAGGAGGAAACTGGAGCACCCGGAGGAAACTCACACAGACACAGAGAGAACGTGCAAACTCCACACAGACAGTGACCCAAGCCGGAAATCGAACCCAGGTCCCTGGCGCTGTGAGGCAGCAGTGCTAACCACCGTGTCACCCTTCCGTTGACATTCAGCCCACTTTGTATCTATGCTATCATTATTCCTTTTATTCCATGGGCTTCATGTTTCTTAGCAAGCTTATTAAGCAGCACCTATCAAACTCCTGCTTGAAGTCCATGCTTGTTAAAACACAGCGAGTTGTTGTGACCTGGAATATGCTGCCTGAAAGGGTGGTGCGAGCAGATTCAAAACAGATGGCACAGTGGTTAGCACTGCTGCCTCACAGCGCCAGGGACCCGGGTTCAATTCCAGCCTCGGCTCGCTATCTGTATGGAGTTTGCACGTTCTCCCTGTGCCTGTGTGGGTTTCCTCCGGGTGCTCCAGTTTCCTCTCGCTGTCCAAAGATGTGCGGGTTAGGCTGAGAAGCCATGCTAAATTGACCCTAGTGTCAGGGGGGGATTAGCAGGGTAAATACGTGGGGATACAGGGGAGAGGGTCTGGGTGGGATTGTGGTCGGTGCAGACTCGCTGGGCCGAACTGCCTCCTCCTGCACTGTGGGGATTGTTTGAGAGCTCTGTCAGGCAAGCGCAGGATGAACAAATGGCTTTTCTTCCCAGGGGAAATTATCAGAAGATTTATTCGGGCTTTAAGTGGACTTTAGCCTGAATTGCATCGAATAAATAATTCATGATGTACAATAAGTGCCGCCATGTCCACATTCCCGGAATAAAAATTAGAATAAATATTATTGTTTCTCAATGTTTTCCCACCACCACAGTTAAACTAGCTGGCCTATAGTTTCGGTATATCCTTACACCCCTCTATGAATAAGGATGTAATACCCACAATTATGTAGTTTTCTGACTTCGCCAGAGGATACCACTATATTTCAGGAAGATTGGAAGATTATGGCTCGTGCCTCTGCATTTCATTTGCTTCTCTTGGTATCCCCTGATGCATTCCATCTGCCTGTTGTGACCTGTCGCTAAGGGTGGCATGGTGGTTAGCACTGCTGCCTCACAGGGACACGGGTTCGATTCCCGGCTCGGGTCACTGTCTGTGCGGAGTCTGCATGTTCTCCCCGGGCCTGCGTGGGTTTCCTCCAAATGCTCCGGTTTCCTCCCACAGTCCAAAAGACGTGCTGGTTAGGTGCATTGGCCGTGATAAATTCTCCCTTAGTGTACCCGAACAGGCGCCAGAGTGTGACAACCAGGGGGTTTTTGCAGTAAATTCATTTGCAGTGTTAATGTAAGCCTTACTCGTGACTAATAAATAAATTTAAACTTAAGCTTGTCAACTTTAAGTGTAGCCAGCCTCTCCAATACCTCTTCTTTCTCAGCCTGTTCCTCATTGTTTATTCCATTTCCAGTTCTCAGATCGTTTGCAAACAGAACTCTCATGTATTCTTTACTTTTATTCCCTAGTTCACCTGTCCACCATCGCAGTCTCGGGAATTGTTGGGGAAAGTGCCCTCCTGTCTTGTGTAAATAGCACACTGGGAAAACACGCGAATGATAACATCCGTGTGTATTGGCAGAGAGATGATCAGTGCATCCATGCCTTCTACTCAGGGAAAGAACATACTGGCCAGAATTACAGCAACAGAACCTACCTTTTTACAAAGGAATTCAGACGAGGCAACTTTTCCCTCCTGTTGTCTGACCTCCGAGTGAGTGATGATGCTGAATATACCTGTATCATTCAGATGAAACAACCTGCCGAGTACAACGTGGTTCTAATTGCCTCAGTCACGTTGCAAGTAGCAGGTAACGTTTGCCTTTCTTCATCCCCTTATGTTAAAAGGTTACTGTTGTAACTGGGGAAGGGACAAGTTGGTACGAAGGTTTTCTCTGTTTTATGAAAGAATGAACTTACTAAAGAAATGGGCCTTAAGTTTTTTCCATTATGTTTAATAGTTGCAACAGGCTGATTCCCTTGATCCTGTGTGTATAATGTACAGCACACTTTGGCACTGACATTGCACAGTGCAACACTAAACCCAGGTTTGATTACTGGCCAACAATGTGTTAAGTAGGTCATTCAACCTCCCAAACAAATATTTATTTTCATTTTTATTCTGGGAATGTGGACACGGTAGCATTGTGTCTTCTCGTTACCAAACGTTCCTCCTCTGACTGCAGTTTCCCCCTGTCTACTCCACCACGTTGGCTCTGCCTGTAGTTTCCTGCTATCTGTCTCCCTCCCTTTATAAAATGGGCAGCACGGTGGCACAGTGGTTAGCACTGCTGCCTCACGGTGCCAGGGACCCGGGTTCAGTTCCGGCCTCGGGTAACTGTCTGTGTGGAATTTGCTCCGTGTCTGCTTGGGTTTCCTCCGGGTGCTCCGGTTTCCTCCCACACTCCAAAGATATGCAGGTTAGGTGGATTGGCCATGTTAAATTGTCCTTTAGCGTCACAAGATATGCAAGTTAGAGGAATTAGCTGGGTAGATATGTGGGGTTACGGGGATAGGGCCTGGATGGGATGCTCTGTTGGAGAGTTGGTACAGACTCAATGGGCTGAATGGCCTCCTCCTGCACTGTAGGGATTCTACAATACTCACTCAAAACCCTTCATGATTTTTAATACCACAATCAATCTGCTCTTTCCATTCTAAGAACAACTCCAGCTTCTCCGGTCTCTGCACGTAACTGAAGGTCCCTCACGCCTGATACCAGCCTCTCCTTCCCCCTCTCTGAGGCATTATCCGGGGGCTGATTTTGAGCTCGCACTTTCTGTCTGTGGGATTGGTGGCACGTGCTCAAGTTCTGGAGAGCGTGATTTATGGCGGCGAGTTTCTGAGTTCTGATCTTACCGGCTCCTCCCCGCCCCCGAGCGGGCACACCGGTGCCACTGTCAGCAGGACTACATAAGCATGAACCTGGGGGTGGTTTCAGAGGTGAGCGATGAGGCAGCTGGCACCCTCCATGGTGTGCACTGCTGAAGGGGCACCGGAAACGACTCGGGGGACATGGATAGGTTCAACTCGGGGTCAGGGTCCCAGAATCGCCATTTCGGGGAGAGGGTGAGGAGGGGTGGCTTGCAGGCCTTCCCTTCATGTTGGGGCGCCCCTTGCTTTAAAGGGGTTGTGAAGGCTGGTATGCAGGCAACGTTTCTCGTGTTCTCCTTCCTGGGTTCCTGTCCATATCGCAGCTGAGGGAGTGCCCGTCCTTAGTGGGGACTGGCCGGAGGGTGGGAGGGACATAGCACGGCCATTCTCACACTCCACAGGCTGAGGTACCAGGTAAGTGCAGTGGTTCCCCCAAGCCCGGTGGCACAAACAGTCAGGGTGGGGGCTCTTTGGGTAAACAAAGTGAAATTTATTGCCAAGCAGTCAAAACAAAATGGTGGCCTATCTGCACTCGCGCCTGAATTCACTGGTGCCCACTCAGTGGCTATGGTTTCTGACTTTTCCTCATCTCGCACTATTTCTCGGTAAATCCCAGGATCCGCAGCTGAGGTTGAGGTGGCCTGCTGGCTTCCATGCCCTTTCACGTGAGATGACCTTGGCAGGTGTCCCCTGGGAGGCGGGGGAGGGGGGGGGCTGGGACCTTGAGGGCAGCAGGGATGGTTGACTGCTCCCCCCTCGGTGTCAGGGGCTGGAGGGGGGTCACTCAGAGGAAGGGGAGTGTCAGATGGGCTGGAGACGCTCCCTGGCTGGAGGCCCCTGGACTACACTCCTGCTGATCCTCTTCCCTTCAGGAGGAGCCCCTGTGTTCCTGTATGGGATGGAGGGCAGCTGGAGTGTGATCCAGAAGCCCCACTGTCCTCTGGAGCTGACATTCGTGGATTCCCACCAGTGCCTCCACCATGGTGTGGATATCTCCTGCCATGGAGTACATGCCCTGCAGACGCTAACATTGCAGTGTTGGCCTCATTGTGCTGAAGTGAGGGCACCATATCCCTGGATAGAAGACAATGGGGCTCCTCCAATTGGCCTTGCGCTCCGAGGAGGGATGCTGTCATCCATTCCTGATACTCACAGCACTGCCTTTGCAGCTCCAGCAACTGTGGGACAACCGGGTCCAGGAGCACATCATTGGCAAGGGGCTCAGCAGAGTCCTGGTCTCCGGCATCCCTCTCTGAAAAACATAGACAAGGACATAGATATCACTAAGAGAAAGCTATCAGTTTATTAGCCCATCTATACTTTCCTTTTGCTAGAATATACATCAGTGCCAAGATGAAATATTCCAATGAATTGACTTGCACTCAGTATCCCAATTCCCTTTTGCTGTTTAAATTCCGGTCTCTGTCTTCTCAATTACTTAATCCTATTCAGTTTGCTTCATAACATCTTTCAAACAGAAATCAAACCTTTCTATTTGCTTCCAGGTAGGAACCTATTCTGATTGCTCATTCTGTCCTCAATAGCATCATTTTTAAGGCAGCTTGCTCCCAGCACACCTTCCTATGTCAGAATTGACCCAAATTCAAACAACAGTTTGGGTGGCACAGTGGTTAGCACTGCTGCCTCACAGCTCCAGGGACCCGGGCTCGATTCCCGGCTCGGGTCACTGTCTGTGCAGAGTCTGCACGTTCTCCCCGTGTCTGCGTGGGTTTCCTTCGGGTGCTCCGGTTTCCTCCCACAGTCCAAAGATGTATGGGTTAGGTTGATTGGACATGATAAATTGCCCCTTCGTGTCCCGGGATGTGTAGGTTAGAGGGATTAGCGGGGTAAATTTATGTGGTTGTGGGGATAGGACCTGGGGTGGGATTGTGGTCAGTGCAGACCCGATGGGCCGAACGGCCTCCTTCTGCACTGTAGGGTTTCTATGATTCTATGAATAGTGTTGTGGGCTTTCAAATGTCCATTAGTGCCTATCTTATCACTTCTTTTGCAAAAAGATTCTGTTCCTACATCCATAACTACCACCCTAAACTGTGTTTTTATTTTTTGTCTCCCTTAGAATCTCTTTAAATATCTCGTTATTTATCACCATGGTCATTCTCGTTATTCATCAAATGACTCCCACCTTTAATTCTGTCTTACCCTGTTCAACTATCAGCTCCCCTATAATGACTCTGCCATCACCCTGTTCACTTGCCCACATCTGATCACATACATGGTCCTTTCCTTCAATGTTCATCTATCTCACTGGGTTATTTCCCTCATGCCTAACTATAATAATCTGCCAGTTTGGTGGCAGGATCAGGCTTTCCCACTGAGCCCGCCTCGCATCTGAGATAGTTTTCAACTTTCCCATATTCAAAATTTTACACCATTGTGTGCTTTGTGTTTCGGACCACTTCTCTCAGCACTGTGAATGGTTCACTAACTTTGAACACCCACACCCCACAGTTCAACTAGAATGCCATTGGGCCACTACGGCAGTGTAATAATTCCCATCATTATCTGACGGCCCTAAAGCTGGTGCTGTTATTAAAGGTTGTTCAATAGTGGTGAATGCAACCTCGCACTCCCCATCCATTCTATCTTTGTAACTCCTCACTAGATGCCCTCCCACCCCTTTACCAGATTTTGATAATTGCTGCTATATTGAAAGTATAAATAAATTCTCGACTGTCTCGAAGCTACTGCAAATCTTGCTTTATTTTTAGTTACCTGGAAAACAAAAACACATCCTGCTTGGGGCAGAATGGGTTAATTAGTCTGAACACATCTGACAATTCAAAACTTTAAAATTTTGCAAGTCCCAGTTCCTGCATAAAAAAAAATCTTCAGTTGTTAAGAAACCAGGGTTAATTCTCTTCTACTTTCTAAAGGGATGGAGTAATGTTCTCAAATGGATATCATTACATCATCACCAATGGTCGGGGAATCACTCCTCGTCAACATTCTTTCCTTTTGTTCCCCAGTACCTCATTTTAGAATCATCCTTTTTGTGCTTCTAATTGTGTCAGGAGTAACTCTTTAGACCTGACAAGAAGTTTTAACCCAAGATCAAAGCAACCCAGGATTTGTCATAATCATTTCAAATATCCCAAATTTTAATCAACCATTACAATTAAAACTAACTCAATCTCACGTGAGAATTTGTATCCGGTTTGAAATTCTCACGGTTTCTCAAAGTGTCCTGGAATCGTGTTTATGGCCATTGAAACATGAATCCGAATCCATAACCTATGAAAGGAAACTTCATCAATCACACTTCCTCTTTTTAAAAAATCTATTTAACTTAGGACGAGAGGTGAAATTGCTGGGCCTCTGACGGAAATCTTTGTCGCTTCTTTGGACACGGGTGAGGTCCCTGAGGATTGGAGGATAGCGAATGTGGTCCCGTTGTTTAAGAAGGGTACCAGGGATAACCCAGGAAATTATAGGCCGGTGAGCTTGACGTCCGTGGTAGGGAAGTTGTTGGAGAGGATTCTTAGAGACAGGATGTATGTGCATTTAGAACGAAACAATCTCATTAGTGACAGACAGCATGGTTTTGTAAGAGGGAGGTCGTGCCTTACAAATTTGGTGGAGTTTTTTGAGGAAGTGACAAAAACAGTCGATGAAGGAAGGGCCGTGGATGTCGTCTATATGGATTTCAGTAAGGCATTTGACAAAGTCCCACATGGCAGGTTGGTTAAGAAGGTTAAGGCTCATGGGATACAAGGAGAAGTGGCTAGATGGGTGGAGAACTGGCTTGGCCATAGGAGACAGAGGGTAGTGGTCGAAGGGTCTTTTTCCGGCTGGAGGTCTGTGACCAGTGGTGTTCCGCAGGGCTCTGTACTGGGACCTCTGCTATTTGTGATATATATAAATGATTTGGAAGAAGGTGTAACTGGTGTTATCAGCAAGTTTGCGGATGACACGAAGATGGCTGGAATTGCGGATAGTGAAGAGCATTGTCAGGCAATACAGCAGGATATAGATAGGCTGGAAAATTGGACGGAGAGGTGGCAGATGGAGTTTAATCCGGATAAATGCGAAGTGATGCATTTTGGAAGAAATAATGTAGGGAGGAGTTATACAATAAATGGCAGAGTCATCAGGAGTATAGAAACACAGAGGGACCTCGGTGTGCAAGTCCACAAATCCTTGAAGGTGGCAACACAGGTGGAGAAGGTGGTGAAGAAGGCATATGGTATGCTTGCCTTTATAGGACGGGGTATAGAGTATAAAAGCTGGAGTCTGATGATGCAGCTGTATAGAACGCTGGTTAGGCCACATTTGGAGTACTGTGTCCAGTTCTGGTCGCCGCACTACCAGAAGGACGTGGAGGCATTGGAGAGAGTGCAGAGAAGGTTTACCAGGATGTTGCCTGGTATGGAGGGTCTTAGCTATGAGGAGAGATTGGGTAGACTGGGGTTGTTCTCCTTGGAAAGACGGAGAATGAGGGGAGATCTAATAGAGGTATACAAGATTATGAAGGGTATAGATAGGGTGAACAGTGGGAAGCTTTTTCCCAGGTCGGAGGTGACGATCACGAGGGGTCACGGGCTCAAGCTGAGAGGGGCGAAGTATAACTCAGACATCAGAAGGACGTTTTTTACACAGAGGGTGGTGGGGGCCTGGAATGCGCTGCCAAGTAGGGTGGTGCAGGCAGGCACGCTGACATCGTTTAAGACTTACCTGGATAGTCACATGAGCAGCCTGGGAATGGAGGGATACAAACGATTGGTCTAGTTGGACCAAGGAGCGGCACAGGCTTGGAGGGCCGAAGGGCCTGTTTCCTGTGCTGTACTGTTCTTTGTTCTTTGTTCTTTGTTCTTAAATCACAAAAGCATGCAGAAAACATTAAATTTGAGAAACTTAACACCCACTTCAAAGCAACAATGAATTCCGTAAGCATCCTCTGTTTTTAACCTCCTAAACTCCTGTAATTAAAAACCTGTAAAGTTATCTCCCCAGATGGAAAAAGCTTGAGTTCAAAACCAAAATAAACAAATCTACGAATGTCCAGATAAACCAAGCATACAGGAATGAGATAGAGAATCTGGTGAACTGGTGCGGTGACAATAATATCTCCCTCAATGTCAACAAAACTAAGGAGATTGTCATCGACTTCAGGAAGCGTAAAGGAGAACATGCCCCTGTCTACATCAATGGGGACGAAGTATAAAGGATCGAGAGCTTCATGTTTTTAGGTGTCCAGATCACCAACAACCTGTCCTGGTCCCCCCATGCCGACACTATAGTTAAAAACGCTCACCAACACCTCTACTTTCTCAGAAGACTAAGGAAATTTGACATGTCAGCTACGACTCTCACTAACTTTTACCGATGCACCATAGAAAGCATTCTTTCTGGTTGTATCACAGCTTGGTATGGCTCCTGCTCTGCCCAACACCGCAATAAACTACAAAAGGTCGTGAATGTAGCCCAATCCATCATGCAAACCAGCCTCCCATCCATTGACTCTGTCTACACTTCACACTGCCACGGAAAAGCAGCCAGCATAATTAAGGACCCCACACACTCCGGACATTCTCTCTTCCAACTTCTTCCGTCAGGAAAAAAAATACAAAAGTCTGAGGTCACATACCAGCCGACTCGAGAACAACTTCTTCCCTGCTGCTGTCAGACCTTAGAATGGACCTACCTCGCACTAAGTTGATCTTTCTCTACACCCTAACTATGACTGTAACACTGCATTCTGCACTCTCTCGTTTCCTTCTCTATGAACGGTATGCTTTGTCTGTATAGTGCGCAAGAAACTATACTTTTCACTGTATGTTAATACATGTGACAATAATAAGTCAAAAGTAGAACTCCTTACTTTATAGCTGCAATTCAACCCTTCCTCTAGACAGATACTAATTGGTACCTGATTGAAGAGAAAGCTTGGCTTTCTCAGATTTGTTTTTATAGAAAAAGTTTCAAGTATTTTTACTGTGTCTCTTCCCTATTCAGTAATAAATTCAAGTTCTGGATTTCTGGCTGCCACCTTGTTGGCATTCACCTTCTAAGCTTTTGCCATGGCCTGTGGTCTCGTGGACCACCGCGCATTCACAGGGTTTAAAAAAACCTTTAGGGTCTCCCGTCACCTTTTCACTCCCCTTGTCTGATCCATTTTATTTTGGGTTCCGATTTCACTCATTAAATCGGCTGCTAGGATGACGACAGCTCAGCTCAGAGGGGTATTAATGAGACAATTCATACTCGCTGTATCCCCAGCCAGTCTGAGCAAAATCCCATCCTGTCGCCAATATTCGAATATAACCAGTGACAACTTTGTATTGGATGTAATGTGACCAATGGTAACAAGCTGTAAGGGTCAGCTGACCCAGTAAACCGTGGCACCAATTACAGAATGATGTGATGGTCAGCTGACTCACTATAAATAAGAACCTGTTGGGAATTGTGGGAAGCTTGGAGTGGCCCAGGGTGAGGCCCCACGTTTGGAGTAATGAAGTTTCTTTATTAAACCTTTTCTTTGATTTATAAGTTGGAGTAAGTTTTGTTGTATTTGTTACGGGACTCTTACAATGGTTTTCTTGTTGTATTTAAAACTATAGTTTCCCTCAAAGAGCCAGACAAAGTCACAGAGTGTCAACATGCCACCCTGCAGCAAGACATCTTTGCTGAAAACCCCTTGCAATTGTAGGGATGACTTTCTGCTTCGTCCATTGGGAGCAACACGATACATCATTAGTTAATGTCTGTAACCAACCCTTGACCTTGGCGACTAACCTCTGGCCTTTGTGTTCCTCTTGGTTTAGCTCATTACGTGGAGCCAGTGTTGACAATAGAAACTGAGCAGAAAGACCTGGTTGGTGGAGAACTTGTGAGGGTGAATTGCTCCTCTTGGGGTGGCTATCCAGAACCAATCGTACACTGGACTACTGTGAGCAACCTGAGCGAAAACAGGACAGTCGAGAATCACATTCGCTGTTCTGGAAAGGAACTTTGCAACATTACCTCCATCCTCTGGATCCAAGCGAAATCAAACTTTGCTACCTGCTCTATATACAATCCCAAACTCCAGGAGAATAAAACTGCAACGTTATCTTGGAGTAAGTAAAATTAAAAATATGTCCTCTTCCCCTTAGGGGGAAAGAACTCATTGGCAGCCATGTTGGAGTCCTTAACATGTTGCGATTCCGTTCCTCAGTTTGGTCAGTCTCGTTGTCCTGAACTTCACGTGTGAGGTGACAACAAGTTTCAATATCATTTGACGAATTGAGGAATATCGGGATGGGGAATACCTAACCCTGTATTTACCCCAAGATTGATTTCATGTGGAAATTTTGAATAGTGGTCAGGATTCTGGCCTTCCTGTGTCCAGGGACATTCAGGTTGGTGTAGAACTGTCCATTACTTTTCCTGGCTGAGATCAGCTAATATAGAACAATGTGGGAAGGTCTCAGGTGAGATTCCTGATCTGTGTAGTGCAGTACCACATCACACAATGGGACCTTCCTGACCTGTATTGATTAGTCTAAACACTAGATAGTCATAGAATCCCACAGTGCAGAAGGAGGCCATTCGGCCCATCGGGTCTGCACCGGCCACAATCCCACCCAGACCGTTTTCCCATGCATTTACCCTAGCTAGTTCCCCCTGACACATAGGGGAAATTTAGCCTGGTCAATCCACTGCACATCTTTGGAGTGTGGGAGGAAACTGGAGCACCCGGAGGAAACCCACGCAGACACGGGGAGAATGTGCAAACTCCACACAGACAGGCACCCAAGCCGGGAATTGAACCTGGATCCCCGGTGCTGTGAGGCAGCAGTGCTAACCACTGTGCCACCGTGCCGCCCTGAAGTCTCTGAACTCCAAAACGTTATTCATTGTACATAGCATCTGGAGACATTCTGATAACATGATATGAATGCAGGTGTCACTGTTTTATTTATTTGGGGTTCAGCAGCCTTACCCGTGGAGTTTTAATTCATTGTACCTGGGTAGAGCAGTGAGCTATTCAGCTTATTGCTGCTCCTTGTTCTACCGCCACGCAGTGAGATCACGATTGATGGATTGGCTGGACTTGTTGTGGCTCAGTAACTTTGACACTGTGGGAGTGGGGAATGGAGATAGAATGTTTCCTCCTCGGGGACACTTGGGTCCTGTGAACAGGGCAAGCAACTGTGTACCTCCTTATCCATTTAGATGGGAGTATTGTGAAATGAAGAATGCACTCTTTTCCATGATTAACCATGTCCTTAGTCCAAGTTGCTGCATGTTTTGTGCACTGAGCATCTTTGTTGCTTTCGACTAAATTCCAGTCCATCGTTTACTTATCACAGATACTTTACACTTTAGCATTGAAGTAAATTTCTAGTCACAAGAGTAAACCCTACTCTGCTAATCACTGAATGCTACCCAAATCCAAAGAGTAGATAAGAAAATGTATCAGCTCATGCTATTAATTAGCCCTTTAATATCTGACTGATATTTTTGCATTTTTACAGATTCCTCACAAAAATTTCAGACTGAGCTCACCCTCGCTGTCAGCGACCCACATTACAGGTGGATTATTCCAATAGTCTTAGTTACACTAATCATTGCAGTGTCACTGACAGTCTACATTTCAATGAAGTCCAGGACTTTACTGAATGGTAAGTGACTTATCAACTTTAGTTTACTTAGCTAACGCTTAAGTATAAGACTAGGTGACCTTTGTGTGTTAGACTACTCTACACTGACTTTGAACTGAGTTGTCTTTGACGTATGAGTGAATAGTTTCCATTCTGCGCATTATAAAGACCTTTCAGCAAACTGTATCAAACATTATTAATTCAACAATTGCGTGCATGTAGGAAGTGCAAACATTCCGACATTCAGTACCTGCTCGTATTCCGAGTAAAGGAAAGGTAAAGTTACCATGGTCCTAGATGACCAAAGGCTGCTCTCCCCTTTGAAGGGGAGCGCTGACTGGTGATGATTTAACCTGAGGATCACCACACCTCAGGCATGTTAGAATGTAACCAGTGATAGCTTTGTATTGGATGTAATGTGACCAATGGTAACAAGCTGTAAGGGTCAGCTGACCCAGTAAACCATGGAACCAATTACAGAATGATGTGATGGTCAGCTGACTCAGTATAACTAAGAACTTGTTGGGAATTATGGAGGACTTGGAGTGGCCCAGGGCGAGGCCCCAAGTTTGGAGTAATGAAGTTTCTTTATTAAACCCTTTCTTTGATTTGTAAGTTTTGTTGTATTTTCAATTGTCTGCATTAGAAGAGTTCCTTCTGAAGAAACAAGGCAAGGGGTAAGGTTCAGAATAAGGTTCATGAATAACCTCGGCTGGTATTGTCCCGACTCATTAACATTCCTCACATGAGTGTGTGGAAATGTAGCCTAGCCTCACAGCATCATTACCATGCTGTGGCATCTCGTTTTAAACCAATCTGTTAATGGTTTTGTGAAGGGGAGGTCGTGTCTCACTAACTTGATCGAGTTTTTCAAGGAAGTGACAAAGATGATTGATGAGGGTAGGGCAGTGGATGTTGTCTACATGGACTTCAGTAAAGCCTTTGACAAGGTCCCTCATGGCAGACTGGTGCAGAAGGTGAAGTCGCACAGGATCAGAGGTGAGCTGGCAAGGTGGATACAGAACTGGCTCGGTCAAAGAAGACAGAGGGTAGCAGTGGAAGGGTGCGTTTCTGAATGGAGGGCTGTTACAAGTGGTGTTCCTTCGGGATCAGTGCTGGGATCTTTACTGTTTGTAATATATATAAATGATTTAGAGAAAAATGTAACTGGTTTGATTAGTAAGTTTGCAGATGACACAAGGGGTAGTTGAATTGCGGATAGCGATGAGGACCATCAGATACAGCAGGATATAGATCGGTTGGAGACTTGAGCGGAGAGATGGCAGATGGAGTTTAATCTGGGCAAATGTGAGGTAATGCATTTTGGAAGGTCTAATACAGATGGGAAATGTACAGTAAATGGCAGAACCCATTTCAGAAGTCATGTTGCAGCTTTATAGAACCTTAGTTAGGCCGCACTTGGAATATAGTGTTCAACTCTGGTCGCCACATTACCAGAAGGATGTGGAGGCTTTGGAGAGGGTACAGAAAAGATTTACCAGGATGTTGCCTGGTATGGAGGGCATTAGCTATGAGGAGAGGTTGGAGAAACTTGGTTTGTTCTCACTGGAACGACAGAGGTTGAGGGGCGACCTGATAGAAGTCTACAAGATTATGAGGGACATGGACAGAGTGAATAGTCACAAGTTTTTTTCCAGGGTGGAAGAGTCAATTACTAGGGCGCACAGGTTTAAGGTGCGAGGGGCAAGGTTTAAAGGAGATGTACGAGGCAGATTTTTTACACAGAGGGTGGTGGGTGCCTGGAACTCGCTGCCGGGGGAGGCAGTGGAAGCAGATACAATAGTGAGGTTTAAGGGGCGTCTTGACAAATACATGAATCGGACGGGAATAGAGGGATACGGTCCCCGGAAGGGGTTTTGGTTCAGTCAGGCAGTATAGTTGTTGAAAGTTTGGAGGGTCGAGGGGTGTTCCTGTGCTGTAATTTTCTTTCTTCTTTAATAAATGGTTACAGTACAGAAGGAGACCATTCAGCCTGCTGATCCTCTGAAGGAACAATTCACCTAATGTCGCTCCCTGTCTTTTCCCAGCAGCCCCCCACATTTTACTCTTGCAGATAACAGTCCAATTCGCTTCTGAATGGCTGAATTGAATCTGTCTCCACCACAAGTAGCGTGTTCCAGATCCTAACCAACTCACTGTGAATCTGTCTCCACCACACTCTCAGACAGTACATTCCAGATCCTAACCACTCGCTGTGTGAATCTGTCTCCACCACATTCTCAGACAGTACATTCCAGATCCTAACCACTCGCTGTGTGAATCTGTCTCCACCACACTCTCAGACAGTACATTCCAGATCCTAACCACTCGCTGTGTGAATCTGTCTCCACCACACACTCAGACAGTACATTCCAGATCCTAACCACTCGCTGTGTGAAGAAGTTTTGCCTCATGTCACCATTGCTTCCTTTGCCATTTGCTTTAAATCTGTGCCCACTTGTTCTTAATTCCTGTGCCAATGTGAACAGTTTTTCTCAATTGATTCTGTCCAGAACCCTCATGATCTTGAATATCTCTATCAAATCTCCTCTCAACCAATGCGAACAGTCCCAACTTCTCCAATCTATCGACATGTCAAGCCCCTCATCCCTGGAACCATTCTTGTGAATCATTTCTGCACCTTTTCTCAAGCCTTCAGATCCTTCCTAAAGTCTGGTGCCCATAACTGGACACATTACTCCAGTGGAGGCTGAAACTGTCTTTTATACAGGGGTTTAATATAATTTGCTTGCTTTTGTACTCTATCACTCTCTGAATAAAGCCTAGGATACTCTCTGGTTTATTAAACGCTCTCTCTGGTATCCTATCACAGAATTGTTACAGCGCAGGAGGAGGCCATTTGGCCCATGGTGTCTCTCTCCAGCTCTCCATACGGGCATCATAACAGTGCCATTCCCCTGCCTTTTCCCTGTACCCCTACACATTGCTTCTATTCAAATAATCATCCAATGCTTTATGCACATATACTGCCAGGTCCCTGTGTTTCTGCATCCCATTTCGAATCGTACCCTTTTATAATGCCTCTCTGCATTCTTCCGATCAAAATCAATCACTTCACACTTCTCCACATTAAATTTCACCTGTTACTTTTCCACCCTTTCTAAACTGTCCTCCTCATTGTTCACAATGCTTCCAAGTTCTTTGTCATCTGCCAAATGTTCTATTTCACAAGGGCACTGCGGTGGGACTTGTAACAAATGTTTTGTGGTTACACTTCCTGCCCACCCCTAACCAATCCCCATAGCACAGGGGGATTGGGTAAGACACCAACTAGCTCATCCACCTGTGGGCTTATTGATGCCCCCAAGTGGCCAATTATTCAGTTTTAAGGGCCTAATTCTATCTCTGCAGCTGTAATACGCTGGCTGGTGGAAGATGGGCCAGTGTGGGGAGGCCACCTTTTCACTAGACCTGGTGACAGGACGCTGGTTAACTCCTCTGGGGGATGTAGTAACTCACAGCTTTGTGCCTCCTCACTGGTCCCTCGGACCACTCACTATTGCCCCTCACCTTCGACTCCCCGATCACTCACTTTGCTCTCCCATGTCCTTTTCATCTTGGGGACCTCTTGCAGTCCCTGCAGTGCCCACTACTCAGTGTGGCGCTGTTGGCACTGCAACAGCTGCTGGCTAATCAGATTGGCTGGCAGCTCTCGAGGATGGGAATTCCTTTGACTGAGGGGTTGAGGTCCAACCCTCAGCTTGTGAAGGCTTCCCTCCAGCTTGTTATCTCTGCAAGCAGCCTTATTTAAAGTCGCTTGCTTTGGAACCAATATACCTTGTGGGGAAATGAACAGTATACAGCCCACCCACTCCCCCTTTTAAAACCCAGTCCCATTAAACGCTCCACTGGGGGATGAACTCATTGCAAAATATCTGCCTGAAAATCTCTCTCTTAGTAGTTAAATGCACAATATGATGTGTTGCTAAGTCATATAAATCAGTAAACCCCAAGACTGGATCTCTGAGTTAGTCGGGTGGCACAGTGGTTAGTGCTGCTGCCTCACAGCGCCAGGGACCTGGGTTCAATTTCTGACTTGGGTCACTGTCTGTGTGGAGTCTGCATGTTTTCCCCGTGTCTGCGTGGGTTTCCTCCGGGTGCTCCAGTTTCCTCCCATCGTTCGAAAGATGTGCTGGTTAGGGTGCATCGGCCATGCTAAATTCTCCCTCAGTGCACCTGAATAGGCACAGGAGTGTGGCGACTAAGGGATTTTCACAGTAACTTCACTGCAATGTTAATGTAAGCCTACTTGTGACTAATAAATAAACTTAACTAATTTCAGCCAGGTTGATACTGGTTGTGCTACAATCAATCTTAGTATCTCAGGTTAAAGAAGGGAAATAATCTTCCAGATTTTCTCTTCCTGATCATTATCCACCGAGTTTAGCAACATTAGAAAATATTTAATGAGGCTCGATGAGTATTGGGAACTGATACAAGCAGGATGATCTTTGATTATATTATGAAAGATTTAAGGTCTACATCACTTCCATGTTTACCAGGCCAACACCATGTTCTCCTAATCCATGCACTATCTGAAGGATTGGTGTCAATTCACAATCTTCTCCTTGGAGAGAAATGTTTAGTAATACCAGGATTTTCAGGCTGATTAGCTGGGTATTGGGTTAGCTTGATTGGCCATGCTAAATTGTCCCTAGTGTCAGGGGGACTAGTAGGGTAAATATGTGGGGTTATGGGAATAGAGCCTGGGTGGAATTGTGGTCGGTGCAGACTCAATGGACCGAATGGCCTCCTTCTGCACTGTAGGCAGAGAGGAAACAAAGAGTAGGAATTAATGGTTGCTTTTCAAATTGGCAGGCAGTAACTAGTGGGGTGCCACAGGGATCAGTACTGGGACCCCAGCTATTCACAATATATATTATTTGGATGAGGGAACAAAATGTAACATCTCAAAGTTTGCAGATGATACCAAGTTGGGCGGGAGGGTAAACTGTGACGAGGATGCAGAGATCCTTCAGAATGATCTGGACAGGTTGGGTGAGTGGGCAAATCAATGGCAGATGCAGTATAATTTGGGTAAAAGTAAGGTTATTCATTTTGGAAGCAAATCAAGAAGGCAGATTACTATCTGAATGGCTGTAAATTGGGAGAGGGGAGTGTGCAGCGGGACCTGGGTGTCCTTGTGCACCAGTCGCTGAAGGTAAGCATGCAGGTGCAGCAGGCGGTAAAGAAGGCAAATGGTATGTTGGCCTTCATTGCGAGAGGTTTCGAGTACAGGAGCAGGGATGTGTTGTTACAATTATACAGGGCCTTGGTGAGGCCACACCTAGAGTATTGTGTGCAGTTTTGGTCTCCTTTTCCTGAGGGAGGATGTTCTTGCTCTCGAGGGAGTGCAGCGAAGGTTTACCTGGCTGATTCCGGGGATGGCGGGACTGATGTATGAGGAGAGATTGACTAGGTTAGGATTGTTTTCGCTGGAGTTCAGATGAATGAGGGGGGAATCTCATAGAGACTTATAAAATTCTAACAGGACTAGACAGGGTAGAAGCAGGGAGGATGTTCCTGATGGTGGGGGGAGCCCAGAACCAGGGGTCACAGTCTGAGGATTCAGGGTAGACCATTTAGGACGAAGGTGAGGAGACATTTCTTCACCCAAAGAGTGGTGAGCCTGTGGAATTCATTACCACAGGAAGTAGTTGATGCCAAAACATTGAATGTATCCAAGAGGCGGCTGGATATAGCACTTGGGGTGAATGGGATCAAAGGTTATGGGGAGAAAGCAGCATTAGGCTATTGAGTTGGATGATCAGCCATGATGGTGATGAATGGCGGAGCAGGCTCGAAGGGCTGAATAGCCTCCTCCTCCTCCTATCTTCTATGTTTCTATCTGTCGAACTCAGCCTCGAATATATTCAATATCCCAGCCTTCACTTCCTTCTGGGGTAGAGAATTACGGAGATTAATGACCTGCTGAGAAAAGAGATTCCTCCTCATCTCATTCTGAAATTGTGTCCCTAGTTCTAGATTTCTTCCAAGGGGAAACATTCTCTCAGCATCCACCCTGTCAAACCTCCTCCGAATCTATTGTGTTTCAATATTTTCACCTCTCCTTCCTCTAATATCTGGTATTGGCCCAACCTGCTCAACCTTTCCTCATAAAACAGCCCCTTCATAGAATCATAGAATCTCTACAGTGCAGAAGGAGGCCATTTGGCCCATCGAGTCTGCACCGACCACAATCCCACCCAGGCCCTATCCCCACAACTCCATGCATTTACCCTAGCTAGTCCCCCTGACACTAAGGGGCAATTTAGCATGGCCAATCCACCTAACCTGCACATCTTTGGAGTGTGGGGGGGAAACTGGATCACCCAGAGGAAACCCACGCAGAGACGGGGAGAACATGCAGACTCCGTACAGACTGTGACCCAAGCCGGGAATCGAACCCAGGTCCCCGGCGCTGTGAGGCAACACTGCCAACCACTGTGTCACCGCATCCCAGGAATTGGCCTAATTTCTGTAATCAGATGTTGTAAATGCTATTTTTACTCTGGCAACTTGACCCTGTGCTAAAAAATGGAAGAGCAGAAACTGGGGCACCAGTGAGCATTCTGGGGTGGCAACAGCCAGAGAAATGAAGAATAAAAATAGAAATGTCTTGCTAAAACTATACAAGGCACTAGTTAGACCACACTTGGAATATTGCAAACAGTTTTGTTCCCCATATTTAAGGAAAGATACATTGACATTGGCAGCCATCCAGAGAAGGTTCACTAGGTCGATCCCGGGTATGGAGGGATTTTCTTATGAGGAGAGGTTGAGTAGGTCGGGCCTGTACTGATTGGAGTTTAGAAGAGAGGCGACCTTATCGAGACGTATCGGATTCTCAGGGGGATTGACAGGGCAGATACTGCAAGTTGAGAGTCTAGGGCCAGAGGGCAGAATCTCAGAGTAAGGGGGTCGCCCATTTAAGACAGGGATGAGGAGGAATTTCTTCCCTCAGAGGGTAGTCAATCTGTGGAATCCTTTACCGCAGAGAGCTGTAGAGGCTGGGTCGTTCAGTATGTCCAAGGCTGAGATTTTTAATCAGTAAGAGAAGTGAGGGTTATGGGGATAAGGCGTGAAAGTGAAGTTGAGGATTATCATTTCATTATCATGATCTCATTGAATGGTAGAGCAGACGCACTGGGCCGAATGGCCTACTCTGGTTCCTGTGTCTTTATGGTGTTATGGAGGTAGCAGTGTGCAGTGATGGGATGGTGTCTGGGGGGGGGGGCAGCAGCAATGGACTCTGCAGGAAGCTGCAATGTTGCAGCTTGAAAGGCAGCTATGGCCCTACCCTCAGTGTAAATGGGAGCCAAGATATGAAGTCTGTGCACCAGCAGTTATAACCAGAAACTGGCAAAAATATCACACTGCTTCTGTTGTGTCCTCTAACAAATGTTACCAAACTTTCTGTTAAAAATAAATTGCATTTACCTCCGTGAGACGTATGATGAGGGGGAGTGCAGCTCTGCTCAGTAATAGAGGGGCCAGTCAGTTGGACACGATTCCAAAAAGTAGAGAAAACAGTTTGGAAGGCAATGGAATGTTTCCCCTCCCGGCAGGGAGCTTGGAGTATGAGAGTAAGAATGTTTTGCTGCAGTTATATTGGACTGGGGTGAAATCACACCTGGAACTAAGGTGGGAGGCTTGGAGGGGATTTGAGGAAAAACCTTTTTACCCAGAGGGTGGTGAGGGTCTGGAATGCGCTGCCTGGGAGGGTGGTGGAGGCGGGTTGCCTCACATCCTTTAAAAAGTACCTGGGTGAGTACTTGGCGCATCATAACATTCAAGGCTATGGTGCCAAGTGCTGGCAAGTGGGATTAGGGCAGGTCAGGGTATTTCATGCATCGATGCAGACCCGATGGGCCGAAGGGCCTCTTCTGCACTATAGTATTCTGTGAACAGTTTTGGTGTCCTTACCCAAGGAAGGATATACTTGCCATTGAGGGAGTGCAGCAAAGGTTCACTAGATTGACTCCCGGGCTGTTTGGATTGTCCTATGAGGAGAGTGGAGTGAATCTATGGGTGGGACTTTCCGATTCTGTCGCTGTGGGGGATGTGTCGGTCCAGCCACAAACCCATTGACTACTCGTGAAACCGAAGGATCCTGGTGCTGGGCGAGTCTCGAAAATCTGAGCCATAATCTCTGGAGATTGGTTTTTATTTTAACTTTAAAAGTCAGTTACCTGGGAGGTTCCCCCTCATTGATCCACTGGAGCAAGCTGAGAGGGGTGATTGAAAGCAGCAGTGCTGGTAAGAGATTAATTGGATTAATTGAATTGTTTATTTATTTAATTAGTCAGCTAGTGTGTGTATTTTTTTTGGCCTTTACTTTAACAGCAGTTTTTCAAGTTTAAAGTGAAAACTAGAAGTGGGCAGCAAAGGAGTCTGGGAAGGGTTTTTATTTTAACTTTAAAAGTCAGTTACCTGGGAGGTTCCCCCTCATTGATCCACTGGAGCAAGCTGAGAGGGGTGATTGAAAGCAGCAGTGCTGGTAAGAGATTAATTGGATTAATTGAATTGTTTATTTATTTAATTAGTCAGCTAGTGTGTGTATTTTTTTGGCCTTTACTTTAACAGCAGTTTTTCAAGTTTAAAGTGAAAACTAGAAGTGGGCAGCAAAGGAGTCTGGGAAGGGTTTTTTAAGCGCGTGAAGTATAAAAGGTAGGCTGCAGTATACAGTGGGCAGCGTCGGGAGCGGGCAGTGGAGTGTGTGGGAAGCAGAGTGTGAGCTATAAGACTTTGGCTCACAGGGCTTGAGTGTGTGGGAAGCAGAGTGTGAGCTATAAGACTTTGGCTCACAGGGCTTGAGTGTGTGGGAAGCAGAGTGTGAGCTATAAGACTTTGGCTCACAGGGCTTGAGTGTGTGGGAAGCAGAGTGTGAGCTATAAGACTTTGGCTCACAGGGCTTGAGTGTGTGGGAAGCAGAGTGTGAGCTATAAGACTTTGGCTCACAGGGCTTGAGTGTGTGGGAAGCAGAGTGTGAGCTATAAGACTTTGGCTCACAGGGCTTAGGCTGAAAGGGCGAGCAGGGGTGAGTTGAATTCATTTTTGCACTTTCTACCTGGTACTGGCAAGGTATCTCGAGGGGATGGGTGTGCAGGCAGTGCAATGTTCCTCTTGCACTATGTTTGAGGTGAGGGACGACGACAGTGTCCCTGCTGATTACACCTGTGGGAAGTGCACCCATCTGCAGCTCCTCCAAAACCGTGTTAGGGAACTGGAGCTGGAGTTGGATGAACTTAGGATCATCAGGGACGCAGAGATGGCCATAGACACAAGCTTTAGGAATACAGTTACTCCAAGGATTGAAAACAGATGGGTGACGGTGAGAGGGGCTGGGAGGAAGCAGTCCGTGCAGGGATCCCCGGTGGTCGTTCCCCTTAGCAACAAGTATTCCGCTTTGGATACGGTTGAGGGGGATGACATACCAGTGGGGAGCCGCAGTGAGAGGATCTCCAGCACTGTGTCCGTCTCTGTGGCTCGGGAGGGAAAGGGGGAGAGCGGGAGGGCGATAGTTATTGGGGACTCGTTAGTTTAGAGGGATAGATAGGAGGTTCTGTGGCAGCAAAAGAGACTCACGGATGGTATGTTGCCTACCGGATGCCAAGGTCCGTGATGTCTCAGACCGTGTTTTCCAGATTCTGAAGGGGGAGGGGAAACAGTCACAAGTCGTGGTGCACATTGGTACCAATGACATAGGTAAGAGAAGGGACGGGGATTTAAAGCAGGAATTTCTGGAGCTGGGCTGGAAGCTGAGAGCCAAGACGAAACATGTGGTCATCTCTGGTACGTTGCCGGTACCACGTGATAGCGAGTTGAGGAACAGGGAGAGAGTGCAGTTAAATATGTGGTTGCAGGGATGGTGTAGGAGGGAGGGTTTCAGATACGTGGATAATTGGAACACGTTCTGGGGAAGGTGGGACCTGTACAAACAGGACGGGGTGCACCTGAACCAGAGGGGCACCAATATCCTCGGAGGGAAATTTGTTACGGCTCTTCAGGGGGGTTTAAACTAATTTGTCAGGGGAGTGGGAAAGGGAGTTGTAGTCCAGAAGTCAGTGAGGGTGGTGAGGTATTGGGGAAGGTATCAGGGTCAAGGGTGGGTACTGGTAGACAGGAAGGTGGGTTGAAGTGTGTCTACTTCAATGCAAGGAGCATCCGGAACAAGGTAGATGAACTTGGGGCGTGGATTGGTACTTGGGACTACGATGTTGTGGCCATTACGGAGACGTGGGTGGAACAAGGACAGGAATGGTTGTTGGACGTTCCGGGGTATAGATGTTTCACTAAGTGTAGGGAAGCTGGTAAAAGAGGTGGAGGAGTGGCATTGTTAATCAAGGATAGTTTAACAGCTGCGGAAAGGCACTTCGTGGGGGATCTGCACACTGAGGTAATATGGGCTGAAGTTAGAAATAGGAAAGGAGCGGTCACGTTGCTAGGAGTTTACTATAGGCCCCCAAATAGTAATAGAGATGTGGAGGAAGAAATTGCTAAGCAGATGATGGATATGTGTGGGGGTCACAGGGTAGTTGTCATGGGGGACTTTAACTTTCCAAATATTGATTGGAACCTTTGTAGGTCAAATAGTTTGGATGGGGCAGTTTTTGTGCGGTGTGTGCGGGAGGGTTTCCTGACACAATATGTGGATGGGCCGACTAGAGGTGAGGCCACATTGGATTTGGTACTGGGAAATGAACCGGGCCAAGTGTTAGATTTGGTTGTGGGAGAGCACTTTGGAGATAGTGACCACAATTCGGTGTCTTTTGTTATTGCAATGGAGAGGGATAGGGCCGTACGGCAGGGCAAGGTTTACAATTGGGGGAGGGGTAATTATGATGCGATTAGGCAAGAATTAGGGGGCATAAGTTGGGAACAGAAACTGTCAGAGAAAGGAACTAATGAAAAGTGGAATTTTTTCAAGGAACAAATACTGGATGTCCTTGATAGGTATGTTCCTGTCAGGCAGGGAGGAAATGGCCGAGTGAGGGAACCATGGTTCACAAAAGAGGTGGAATGTCTTGTGAAAAGGAAGAGGGAAGCTTATGTAGGGATGAGGAAACAAGGTTCAGATGGCTCGATTGAGGGTTACAAGTTAGCAAGGAATGAGCTGAAAAAGGGGCTTAGGAGAGCTAGGAGGGGACATGAGAAGTCCTTGGCGGGTCGGATCAAGGAAAACCCCAAGGCTTTTTACTCTTATGTGAGGAATAAAAGAATGACCAGGGTGAGGTTAGGGCCGGTCAAGGACAGTAGTGGGAACTTGTGTATGGAGTCAGTAGAGATAGGCGAGGTGATGAATGAATACTTTTCTTCAGTGTTCACCAAGGAGAGGGGCCTTGTTTTTGAGGAAGAGAAGGTGTTACAGGCTAATAGGCTGGAGGAAATAGATGTTCGGAGGGAGGATGTCTTGGCAGTTTTGAATAAACTGAAGGTCGATAAGTCCCCTGGGCCTGATGAAATGTATCCTAGGATTCTTTGGGAGGCAAGGGATGAGATTGCAGAGCCTTTGGCGTTGATCTTTGGGTCCTCGCTGTCCACGGGGATGGTGCCAGAGGACTGGAGAATGGCGAATGTTGTTCCTCTGTTTAAGAAAGGGAATAGAAATGACCCTGGTAATTATAGACCGGTTAGTCTTACTTCGGTGGTTGGTAAATTGATGGAAAGGGTCCTTAGGGATGGGATTTACGACCATTTAGAAAGATGCGGATTAATCCGGGATAGTCAGCACGGATTCGTGAAGGGCAAGTCGTGCCTCACAAATTTGATAGAATTTTTTGAGGAGGTAACTAAGTGTGTTGATGAAGGTAGGGCAGTTGATGTCATATACATGGATTTTAGTAAGGCGTTTGATAAGGTCCCCCATGGTCGGCTTATGATGAAAGTGAGGAGGTGTGGGATAGAGGGAAAGTTGGCCGATTGGATAGGCAACTGGCTGTCTGACCGAAGACAGAGGGTGGTGGTCGATGGAAAATTTTCGGATTGGAGGCAGGTTGCTAGCGGTGTGCCGCAGGGATCAGTGCTTGGTCCTCTGCTCTTTGTGATTTTTATTAATGACTGAGAGGAGGGGGCTGAAGGGTGGATCAGTAAATTTGCTGATGACACCAAGATTGGTGGAGTAGTGGATGAGGTGGAGGGCTGTTGTAGGCTGCAAAGATACATAGATAGGATGCAAAGCTGGGCTGAAAAATGGCAAATGGAGTTTAACCCTGATAAATGTGAGGTGATTCATTTTGGTAGGACAAATTTAAATGTGGATTACAGGGTCAAAGGTAGGGTTCTGAAGACTGTGGAGGAACAGAGAGATCTTGGGGTCCATATCCACAGATCTCTAAAGGTTGCCAGTCAAGTGGATAGAGCTGTGAAGAAGGCCTATAGTGTGTTAGCTTTTATTAACAGGGGGTTGGAGTTTAAGAGCCGTGGGGTTATGCTGCAACTGTACAGGACCTTGGTGAGACCACATTTGGAATATTGTGTGCAGTTCTGGTCACCTCACTATAGGAAGGATGTGGAAGCGCTGGAAGGAGTGCAGAGGAGATTTACCAGGATGCTGCCTGGTTTGGAGGGTAGGTCATATGAGGAAAGGTTGAGGGAGCTAGGGCTGTTCTCTCTGGAGCGGAGGAGGCTGAGGGGAGACTTAATAGAGGTGTATAAAATGATGAAGGGGATAGATAGAGTGAACGTTCAAAGACTATTTCCTCGGGTGGATGGAGCTATTACAAGGGGGCATAACTATAGGGTTCGTGGTGGGAGATACAGGACGGATATCAGAGGTAGGTTCTTTACGCAGAGAGTGGTTGGGGTGTGGAATGGACTGCCTGCAGTGATAGTGGAGTCAGACACTTTAGAAACATTTAAGCGGTTATTGGATAGGCACATGGAGCACACCAGGATGATAGGGAGTGGGATAGCTTGATCTTGGTTTCAGATAAAGCTCGGCACAACATCGTGGGCCGAAGGGCCTGTTCTGTGCTGTACTGTTCTATGTTCTATTCTATTAGAGGAATGAGAGCTGTTCTCATTGAAGTGTAGAGAATTCTGGGGTCTTGACCGGACTACTTGTGTGATGTATTACAATCCTAGATCAGTGTCTCGCAGACGATCCCCTCAACTTCAGCCAGAGAAACTCCTGACCCAATGTTACATCGATGGGTTTGAAGGGCTGATGTACCCCTCTCCAAAGGAAAGAAAGCAGCTGTTAATATCGCCATCGTGCAGACAGCTTTAAAACCAGATTATAATTTCCTGGACATTATTAGAGTCTGGGTAAAAACTCCTCGATAAGGTATTTCCTCATCTTACAGAGTCAGGTTCTTGAGTTAGCAATAGGGAAGAGTATGTGAGATAATAAATTCAGAAATGTATAAAAGTTTATTAAAGAACCAAACGTGGTGTAAACAGTCAATCGCAATGTTAAATTGGTTCTAGAGAAAAGATAAAACTATCTAGGGCGGCATGGTAGCACAGTGGTTAGAACTGCTGCCTCACAGCGCCAGGGTCCCAGGTTCGATTCCCAGCTTGGGTCACTGTCTGTGCGGAGCCTGCATGTTCTCCCCGTGTCTGCGTGGGTTTCCTCCGGGTGCTCTGGTTTCCTCCCACAATCCAAAGATGCGTGGGTTAGGTGGATTGGCCATGATAAATTGCCCCTTAGTGTCAGGGGGATTAGCAGGGTAAATGCGTGGGGTTACGGGGATAGGGCCTGGGTGGGACTGTGGTTGGTACAGACTCGATGGGCCGAATGGCCTCCTACTGCACTGTAGGGTCTCCATGATTTTATTTCTGGCAGAGAATCCAGTTTTACCTTTCAATTGTTACAGTGAAAATATTTTAAGTGAAAATATGAAATATTAAAGTAACATTTATCTTCATCCCTGAGTGAATTAGAGACCTCCTGAAGCTAGTTAAGCAAACGAGACTCTCTTCCAGTTTGTTCCTCCATATTTAAAGATGGGGGTGATTTTGTGGCCTGTTCAACACAGGCGCAAATCCCGTAATGCCCGGAAACTCTGACGAGAATGCCACAACGGGATTGGCGCCTGGGAGATCTCGGGATGAGATCTTCCCCGTTCCTCGCTGGTGACGTCATTAGGTTCACGCTCAGCGAGGGCGTATCCCTGATTACCATTCATTTAAATATATTTAAATATTCAAAACCAGCTTAACGCCGTATCTTCCAAGAAAGATATGTTCCCAGTTGCTGGTGTGACGTAATGCCCGTGGGAATCACTCCAAATCACTCGATGAGCATGTCGAGGGCTCGGAGGCCAGGGTAGCCCGTGGGATGTCACAGACATGGCAGGACAATAGGACCTACAGGGATGGGGGGAGAGGGGGGTGGGGGCGGTGGGTGGCTTGTAGGCATCCATAGCGGGGGTTTGCTTCATGTGGGCAGGTGCATGATGATTGGGGGAGGGGGGGTCTTTAATATAGTTTTTCAAAAACTATATTTTAGCTCCACAGAGATCGGCAGCCCGATCTCTGTGGAGCTAAGCACGCCGCCATCTTCAGGCCCTTCAATAACGACACGAAACATGACCCCCTGATTTAAAACAGCAAAGTGTGGGAGGATTTGGACGGAAAACTGTTTCTCTGAGGGGGAAACAGGCCAGTTCTCAGTCTGAACCTGACACCTCACGGGAACATCTCACCCTGTGCCTTGAGCTACATAATTGATTTCTTAGACACATCTGTGATTAGATTGCACTCCTTTGTGTTCCAGGTTGGATTTTGATTCCTGTTAATTTTCCCTGAAAAAACAGGCCCTTTCATAATTTAAGAAAATTGATATAATTGTCAATTTGTGACAAATGATGGCTGCTTTGATTCTAAGGAAGCCAGACTTACAAAATATTTACTTTCATAAACCTGCTTCTTAAGATGGAGATTGTAAAAATTTCTGGCCAAGTGTGGTCTCCTTATCAGTTCCCACATTGTGTTGTCTTCCTGTCATTTGAGACTGGCGGTTTTTTTTGGATACGTGTCTTTCCTGATCAGTTGGCCCATATTGCTGTACAAGACACAAGGCTGTACGGATAATGAATAATCTAAGTATCATGAACTCTTTACCCACTAACAAAAATGAATCCTTTAAATTCTTTAAACTCTTATTTTTAGGAAAAATACAACCCTTTATAACTGTCCATCCCGGCCATATTTATTAACACTGATTCCTTCACAGATGTCCCTTGGCCTCACTCGTCCCGAAACCATAAAATCCCGCCCGAGGTCAATGGACCTTTCCATTGTTCGCCCCCTCGCCCACTCCGATTCCCGTGGTGGGCACAGTGGTAAAATTCCAGCCATTATCTCACATGAAGGGTTGGCCGTCTAGGACTGATGATGAGACATTTCTCCACTGAGAGGATTTGTGAATTAATGGAATCCTCCACAGCAGAGGGCTCTACGTGTTGAGATATTAAGGATATTCGAGCCAGAGATCAGACTTAAGGGTAGGAAGGGAATCCAGCAATTCGGAGATAGGGTGGGAAAGTGATGGTTTTAAAAAATTCATTCATGGGACATGGGCGTCGCTGGCTGGACCAGCATTTATTGCCCCATCCCTAGTTGCCCTTGAGAAGGTGGGGGTGAGCTGCCTTCTTGAATCGCTGCAGTCCATGTGCTGTGGGTTGACCCACAATGCCGTTAGGGAGGGAATTCCAGGATTTTGACCCAGCGACTGTGAAGGAACGGTGATATATTTCCAAGTCAGGATAGTGAATGGCTTGGAGGGGAACTTGCAGGTGGTGGTGTTCCCATGTATCTCCTGCCCTTGTCCTTCTGGAAGGAAGTAGTCGTGGGTTTGGAAGGTGCTGTCTAAGGATTTTTGGTGCATTGCTGCAGTGCATCTTATAGATAGTACACACTGCTGCTACTGAGCGTCGGTGGTGGAGGGAGTGGAAGTTTGCGGAAGGGGTGCCAATCAAGTAGGCTGCTTTGTCCAGGATGGGGTCAAGCTTCTTGTGCTGTTGGAGCTGCACCCATCCAGGGAAGTGGGGAGTATTCCATCACACTCCTGACTTGTTGTCTTAAGAGTTCAGTCAATGATGTAATTGAATGATGAAGCAGATACATGGGCTGTATCTCCTACACTTGCTCATGTTTTGACTGGGTTGTCAGTGTGAACTGGGATTGGTCTATGCTTCTGATCATTGTATGTGTTTGCTTACTTCAGAGCAAAGATGTCGCATTCAGGATGGACAAGGTAATGTCGAAATCCAGCTGTTGATCGAAGGACTGGAGACCAAGTACATCAAGGAGAACGATTGAAAGATGAGGAATGATGATGTGGGCAAATGCAATAATACGCTTTCTGTGTATCTTTCATCTGATAGATTAGATTGAATTTACTGTCAATGGTGAAAGCAAGTGGTGAGAAATGCTTTAAACTCCATAATATGTTAAAAAAAAAACTCCATTGCCATCAACTGTGCGACATATATTTTTATTTTCTTCTCTTTGACGATGAACCTTGGGCAGGTTATGTGGGCACCAGACCAAATTATTTTCTAAATAGTGAGAAGGTGGGGATTGTGGAGGTGCGGAGAGATGTAGGGGTCCGTTGTACAGAAATGACTAAAAGCTAGCAGGTAGGTACCATCAAGAGTTTGAAAGTTTAATGTTTTACAGTTTATTTATTAGTGTCACAGGTAGGCATACATTAACACTGCAATGAAGTTACTGTGAAAATCCCCTAGTCGCCACACTCCGGTGCCTGTTCGGGTACACTGAGGGAGAATTTAGCATGGCCAATGCACCCTAACCAGCACGTCTTTCGGACTATGGGAGGAAGCCGCAACTATGCTAATGGGACGAACCTCTAGCTCAGGGAGGCTAGAATCCAGAAGGGTGCATATTCTGTTGTAGCTGCGGTTAGATTCCATTTAGAATATTGAGTTTGGTTCTGGGCGTCACTCCTCAGGGAAGATATATTAGCTTTGGAGGGACAAGGCCCAGAAAAAGGAGGGAGGAGGAGGGGTACACAAGGTGCAAAACACTGGGGCCCGTGACCTGGGAGGGGGCCTGGATTCACTTCCACCAATGTGTCTGATTCCTCAACTCCTCCTTGTTTATTTGGTGTGAGGAGGGTTACGTTTGGTGGACATTAGTGGTGGGTTTTGTTGTAGACTGAGCAGACACTTTCTTCAAACCTGGAACCTACAGTAAACAAGGTAAAATGGAAGCTTTTTCCCAGGGCAGAAATGACAATTACAAGGGGGCACAAGTTCAAGATGAGGGGGGAAAGGTTCAGTGGAGATGTGCGGGGGAAGTTTTTTTACACAGAGGGTGGTGGGGGCCTGGAATGCGCTGCCAAGTGAGGGGGTTGAAGCAGTTACGTTAGCCACGTTTCAGACTTATCTTGGATAGACACATGAACAGGTGAAGGTTAGAGCGATATGACCAGTTGTTCTAGATAGGACAATGTAATCGGTGCAGACTTGGAGGGCCAAAGGGCCTGTTCCTGTGCTGTACTGTTCTTTGTACTTTGAAACACTCAAACCAACATAAACTAAAATTTGAGCGAGGCTTGAGGGCTGATCTAAGGAAACACTTTATCACACGAAAGCTAATGGAGATCAGAAACCCTCGATCCAAAAAGCTACTGGAAGCTGGGGGCCAATTGAAAGTTTTAAAATTAAGGTTGATAGATACTTGCTGGGTGTAAGGTAATGAAGGGTCACAGCATGGAGGCAGTTAAATGGAGCTCAGAGACAAATCAGGCCTGATCTAATTAAATAGAGCTGTTGGCAGAGGGACTGAATAACCCACAACTTGTATTTATAAAGCATCTTTAAGATGATAAAATACTCCAGGGCCCTTTAGCAGGTGATCATAAGCTTTATCAGTTAATTTTTAAGCTGTGTCTTAGATAATAAAGGAGAGTTGGCGAGGTTTAAGAGGGTGTGGTATTTCTAAGTGTCAAGCTACGCAACTGAATCCACAACCACAACCACCAATACTGGGGAGATTAAAATCTGGGATTCTCCAACACCAGATTTAGAGGAACCCAAATATTTTGAAGGGTTGCGGATTGAAGGAGATTGCAGAAATAGGGAGGGGTGAGGATCGGAATTTTAAAATTGAGGCTTTACTTAACTAGGAGTTAATGTGGGTGAGCAAGTAGAGACCTGATGAGGGAAACAGGATTTGGTGCAAGTAAGAGCAACAGAATTTAAGGAGGGCAGTGTTTGAGAGGCCAGCAGAGAATAGATTGCAATAGTCAAGTCTTGAGCTAAAGAAAGCCTGGTGTGGGTTTCAGCAGCAGATACTTCGAGGCAGAAATGGAGTCAAAAATAAGGGGTTTTGGCGATGGTGCAGATGTATGTTCGGAAGCTCAGCTTAGGTTCAAATATAACATCAACGTTGTGAATTGGCTGGATCACCCTCGGGCAATGGACAGGGCTAGGGATAGAGTAGGAATTGAGTTTATAACAGGAATCAAAGACAATGGCTTCAGTCTTCCCACTGTAAAGTTTAGAACATTCTACTCCTGCAAGAGCAGCAGCCTTGTCAGAGAGAATGGAAGAGTTGAGAGAAGTGGAGGCGAGTTTGAGCTGGGGATCTTCAGCGTACACATGGAAACGCAATGCTGTGTTTTCTCAGGGTTCCCATGTTCCTAGACCCAAGGGGCCCAAGTGTGGCTCACCAAGGAATACTGGGCTGACTGTTCAATTGTTGAGGCTGTGACAGCTGGAACATTAATCTCACACTCGGGGACAGTGAAGCTGTTTCTGCTCCCAGAACAGATACACTGAGGCCTGTTATAACGTCCTATCGCAAGCCCCAAACTGAGATCAGCACAAAACCAACTGTGTAATAGGTTTCTAATTTGATATGTATACTTTGAATAATCGCTGTAACTATGTTTGTGACTTAAGTTTCATGTATTTAACTGGACTTGTTGACTGTGATGGAGTCGGACAAAGTGTTAAACGTTGCTGAGATTTGGCGGGTTGGAAATGGTACAAAATGGACTTGGGAACGATGTTTGGGAAGGTCGCTGAAGATCTGTATCAGCCAGTGAACAGATGGTGCTGACATCCCAAAGGGAACTTTTGCTAATTTCGAGGCTTGACAAGACTAAATGAGGGTTTCTGGGGGTTTGATTTGATATATTATTGTCACATGTATTGGGATAGAGTGAAAAGTGTTGTTTCTTGTGTGTTATGATGATGTCTTAGCCATTTCAAACATTGCAAATAATTAATGGACAATGACCCTGGAGTTGGGAATCTTGTGAATCGATGTCAAACATTGAACTGTTCAGAGGGAACAGAAACTGTGAACCATATTCAACATTAAATATTCATTATTGCTAATTTGAACCAGTGACTACGATTGATGATTGGGGCAAAACTATACCAGCAGAGTTCCAATGGACCAATGCATTGTAATCCACAATATTTGACAGGATTCTAATAGATGGATGAGTTTTCTATTCATTATCATCTTGTAGAACTTGTAAACCCATCGTTTACAAGCCATTAAAGAGGATTCCAGAGCAGTTGCTGTGGTCCCTAATTCCTGATGTTGCAGGTTAGTCTCCTGGCTGCACCCTTCCAGATGTGGCAATCAAACAGGAGTCTCCCCACAATCCTCACAGCTGGATCAGACATGGGGTAACACTGTCCCCAAAACAGAAATTGATCAATTTTGTTCAGTCAGGGTCATGAAGAGGTGGGTGGAGTTGAAGTAAAGATCAGCTGTGATTTAATGGAATGGTAGAACAAGATTGAGGGGCTGAATGGCCTGTTCCTATCTTCCATTATATAAAGTTTGAAAGAATTCTGTTGCCTCCCTGTTGAGTGCTGTTATTCTGCCATGACTGTATCAGAGCTGCCTGACCTGGTCACTTCATGGCTTCTGCCTGGTTCGAATTGGAATCTTAGCTGGGGAGTCGAGACCATGTCCATGCGCACACAGGAGCAGAAAGTTTAGGTTAATGTTAATAACAAACTTGGCAGCAATGGGTAGGAAATAATATAAAGATGAAATTAGGGCGATTGGGAAAGGGATAGAGTGGGTAAACATGCGAGAGGCGAGGGAGATATACAGATTCCCTTTTCCTCTTGTTTATTTCTTTTCTGTCCAGCTTTCATAGGCACCGATTGCATGTTGGTCCATCAGCGATGGAGAGCCTGGTAACCAGCTCTTCTACCAATGGAGGCATCACACCTGGCCGCATCTAATTTCCCCACACATTTTCCAGCAATGTCGCTGGATAACCGTCAGGAAGGAAATCCTGACTATGTTTTGCTCTCTGTGACTACAGATTTAGCCCAGCAGGAAAGGTCTGGCAAATCCTGCCTGCTTTCTGCCTCCTTGCACTTTTACCACAGGTGAATTCAGAGTGGGGATGGTAACAGAGGGGACATCCCCACCTTTGTGAACCCAACCATTAAAAATGGCGGCCCACAGTGCCCTTTGCAGAATGGGTTGAGAGGCAGCCGGGTGCGGAAGCTGGCTGCGCGGAGGGCCTACCTCTCTGCTTTGGCACTCCTCCCTATCCAGGCCCCCTCATGTCCCCCACGGCCCTTCCTAGTTCCTCTGACAACATACTGCCAATTCATGCCAACCTGTGCCTCCCTATTCACCACCCTTTGCCTTTCACTCCATGCCAACTCACTTAGTGTCTTTGGACAGCTTTGATAGTTTCATGAGTTTTATGCACTTTTTACCACAATCATGTTGACTTTTAACTTGATGCCTACAGTACAGAAGTAGGCCGTTTGGCCCATCGAGTCTGCACCGACCACAATCCCACCCTATCCCCATGCATTTACCCTAGCTAGTCTGCCTGACACTAAGGGGCAATTTACCATGGCTAATCCACCTAACCCGCATATCTTGTGTGGGAGGAAACTGGAGCACTCAGAGGAAACCCATGCAGACACAAGGAGAACGTGCAAACTTCACAACCACTGTGCCACCGTAAGTGAAAACCTAGCTCTCCCTAGAGGTATCCTGGCCATCCAAACAAAGGCACAAAGCTCCTGACCCAACTCCAGCCCCGTCCCCTCAAAAACAGCTAAACGTTCTGGGCATAACTCAGGATTTCCAGGCTTGACGGACACTTTGTGTCCAGCGGAGAGGCTGCGTATGAAGCAATCGTTGTGGAAAGTTTCACCCAATATAGCGTTAGTCTGGAGAAGGATTTCTTTCTTGGGTTTTTGCTCAAATACACTGACATGGCAAATGAACTCTGGGCTGTTTTAAAACAACTTGTCCAAGAAAATAAAAATTGCCTTAAAAATAGTCCTTACTTTAAAAGAGCAGTAACCTGGTGTCTTTTAATATAACTGAAAATGGGTTTCACACTAAAGAAATATTTTTAATCACACCATAAAATTATCAGCTTAAATAAACCAACCTTCAATAACTGGGTGGCACAGTGGTTAGCACTGCTGCCTCACAGCACCAGGGATTCAGGTTCGATTCCCGGCTCGGGACACTGTCTGTGTGGAGTCTGCACGTTCTCCCCGTGTCTTTGTGGGTTTCCTCCGGGTGCTCCTGTTCCCTCCCACACTCCAAAGACGTGCAGGTTAGGTTGATTGGCCATACTAAAATTGCCCCTTAATGTCCTGGGATTAGCGAGGTAAATGCATGGGGTTACGGGGATAGGGTCTGGGTGGGATTGTGGTCGGTGCAGACTCGATGGGCCGAATGGCCTCCTTCTGCACTGTCGGATTCTATGAACTGAAAGTTACTAATTATATTGGGATGCAGTAGTCAGTTCCCTAGAAAATTGAATCTATACAAAATGTTTTAAAATGTGATGTTGTTGCACTAAATAGCAGCAATGTAAGTTGGTGTTTGATTCTTCTCCGGGCTGTCGCAGGTTTGATTTCTAGTGCAACACATTTTAAACTCGTGCAAAAGATTGTAGCCACTGGATTTGTGCTTGGATGTAACAAGCGTTAGAAAATTCATGATCTCCTGTACTCATTTTCATGGAACCCCTACAGTGCAGGAGGAGGCCATTTGGCCCATCGACTCTGCAACAACCACAATCCCACACTATCCCTGTAACCCCACGTTTACCTCGCTAATCCTCTGACGCTAGGGGCAATTTAGCACGGCCAATCAACTTAACCTGCACATCTTTGGAGCGTGGGAGGAAACCAGAGCACCCGGAGGAAACCCACACAGACACGGGGAGAATGTGCAAACTCCACACAGACAGTGACCCAAGCCGGATCCCTGGTGCTGTGAGGCAGCAGTGCTAACCAGTGCCACCCGATTTTGTTGATTCCAGTTGAATTCTACTGGAAAACCCCCCCAGTGTGACTGCAGGGAAAGTCCAGTTTCAATGATGGCCTCAATTGGGCGAAACCTGTGTTGGATTAACTCACAGATGGATCATTTTCCAATAAGATAAAAGCAAATACTGCGGATGTTGGAATCGGAAACCAAAACACAAAATGCTGGAAAATCTGAAACAGTGTGGCAGCTCTGATCCTCATCCGATTTCAAGTTCTCTTTTAGTTCTGATAAAGTCATCCAGAAAACGTTGGCTCTGTTCTCTCTCCACAGATGCTGTCAGACCTGTTGAGATTTTCCAGCAGTTTCTGTGTATCGTTTTTCAGTGTCAATGTTGATCTGGTCAGATGAATAAGAAGCAGGTGGTGAGGTATTTACTTCAAAGACTTACTTCTGCGGCAAGTGACTCACCTCCTGACTCCCCAAAGCCTGTCCACCATCTCCAAGGCTCAAGTCAGGAATGTAATGGAATACTCTCCACTTGCCTGGATGGGTGCAGCTTCAAGAAGGTCGACACCATCCCGGACAGAGCAGTCTGCTTGAATAGCACCTCATCCACCACCTTTTAACATTCACTCCCTCAACCATCAGTGCACTGTCCACAAGATGCACTGCAGTAACTCAATAACTCCTTCTACAGCACCTTCCAAACCCAAGATCTCCACTACCTAGAGGGACAAAGGCAACCGATAACATAGAACATAGAACATTACAGCGCAGAACAGGCCCTTCGGCCCACGATGTTGCACCGACCAGTTAAAAAAAAAACTGTGACCCTCCAACCTAAACCAATTTCTTTTCGTCCATGAACCTATCTACGGATCTCTTAAACGCCCCCAAACTAGGCGCATTTACAACTGATGCTGGCAGGGCATTCCAATCCCTCACCACCCTCTGGGTAAAGAACCTACCCCTGACATCGGTTCTATAACTACCCCCCCTCAATTTAAAGCCATGCCCCCTCGTGCTGGATTTCTCCATCAGAGGAAAAAGGCTATCACTATCCACCCTATCTAAACCTCTAATCATCTTATATGTTTCAATAAGATCCCCTCTTAGCCGCCGCCTTTCCAGCGAAAACAATCCCAAATCCCTCAGCCTCTCCTCATAGGATTTCCCCTCCATACCAGGCAACATCCTGGTAAACCTCCTCTGCACCCTCTCCAAAGCCTCCACATCCTTCCTGTAATGTGGGGACCAGAACTGCACACAGTACTCCAAGTGCGGCCGCACCAGAGTTGTGTACAGTTGCAACATAACGCTACGACTCCTAAATTCAATCCCCCTACCAATAAACGCCAAGACACCATATGCCTTCTTAACAACCTTATCTACTTGATTCCCAACTTTCAGGGATCTATGCACACATACACCTAGATCCCTCTGCTCCTCCACACTATTCAAAGTCCTCCCGTTAGCCCTATACTCAACACATCTGTTATTCCTACCAAAGTGAATTACCTCACACTTCTCCGCATTAAACTCCATCCGCCACCTCTCGGCCCAACTTTGCAACCTGTCTAAGTCTTCCTGCAAACTACGACACCCTTCCTCACTGTCTACCACACCACCGACTTTGGTGTCATCAGCAAATTTGCTAATCCACCCAACTATACCCTCATCCAGATCATTAATAAATATTACAAACAGCAGTGGCCCCAAAACAGATCCCTGAGGTACACCACTTGTAACCGCACTCCATGATGAATATTTACTATCAACCACCACCCTCTGTTTCCATAACTGGGAACATCACCTCCTAAGGCTTCCGTCCTGACTTGGAAACATATCACTGATTCTTCACTGTCGCTGGGTCAAAATCCTGGAATTCCCTCCCTAACAGCACTGTGGATGTGCCTACACCACATGGACTGCAGCTGTTCAAGAAGGCAGCTCAACACCACCTTCTCAAGGGGCAACTAGGGAAGGGCAATAAATGCTGGCCCAGCCGTTCCCATGGAGCGTGTTAGAATCTGAAGATTGGTCCCCTTCTCCCATCTCCTTAAGCATGAAGAACAGGTACTTAACATCCAAACTTTCAATGTGATTGGTTTTATTTTACTCGGGACACCATCTATTCTACTGCGCAAATCAAGTTTCACAGCTGTGCATCCTGGAATATGAATAAGTAACCAAAATAGGTTTCTGAATTTTTATATAAAAGATATAGATAGAAAATTCCTTGCTTGGCTTTAAGTGATTTTAACTTTTGCAAACTTCCTCAAATAAAATTAAAACAGGATGCTCGTCCATCGTCAACATTTTGACACATTTTCTGACCAATTTTGTTTTCTGCATTCTTTCATTTTTTCCACAGCGGACGGTACTGGTCCTTGCTGGGATGCTGGCACTGGAGATATGCCACCTACTACAGAATCTGACCAGGGTGGCAAGCCAGACATCCACTCGAACCCCCACCCCGCCCCCCGAAAGTAATGGCCGCAGATGCTGACAGGCAGTCCCTCACCAAGTAGCTGTGTTGCATGCGGGAGGTTAAAAGCAGCAGCTGCTCGCGAGCCATTGATCTGTCCGAAGGTGTCCCAGCCACATCTCAACATCCAGGCAGTAAGAGTGACCAGATAGCAATCGGGAATGGGAATGGTTTCTCTCCCCCTGTCGAGTTCAGGAAAACTGGGAGCAGTCCGTCTTGCTGCCTGAGCTCCCCGCCCAGCAGTGAAACTGGAAAAGTTGCTTGGCCTGAATGAGCAAATCCATGTAGAGTTCTCCACTCACCTCCCGAACCATCGCAGGAGCTTTAGCAGCAGCTCCTGGTTAGGAAAGCAACTCCCGCTCTGCATTGCTCTAACTTCAGCCAACCAGACTTTTTGGGGAAAAAAAAAGCAGTCAAATTGGTTCAGTCCGTTCCGTTTTCAGTCACTTGGATAGCTTGTTATGGTGACCATTCTTCACAGGCCTTCCTGCCTGACCTCCGCGTACACCACTTCACCCGCTGCCCTGCCTTTCCAATTTCCCACTGGAGGTAAATTCACAGCAGCGTAGCGCACCTCTTCCTCAGGACCATTCTGGGGAAAGAAGCAGAAGGGTTTCATTGACTGAACATGGAAGAAGCAGGAAGTTAGGGTGAGTGAGTGCACGCTTCCTCTTCCTCGTGCTTGCTGGCTTGTGATTGAGGGGAAAATCTCACACTAAAAAGTGATTGGCCGGAAGTCTCTGGACGTTCACACCAGCGGGATTCTCTGGGTCCTGCCAGCAGTGAACCCCTCCCACAGGTGGCATGGGGGTGACACCAATGGGAAACCCCACTGATAGGAAACCGTGTCTCTAGGGAATGCCACGCCCCCTTCCACACGCGACTGGGGGCGGGGCGGGGAGGAGGGGGGGTTGTGAAGAGAGAAACTCAACAGGACTTGGAAATGTTTTCCGCAAAAGTTGGCCAATTCCCCCCCCCCCTCCACCCCATTGCCAATACTCCCGAGATACCAGAGCTGCTATTTCTAATGTCTCCCCCTGGGCGATGCACCCAGAGTTCGCCAGCTGCCGCCCAGGGAGACCAGACGTGATTCACTCTGGCCTTCCCTCACACCGACGTGAGGGGATTTCTTTACGGGGGAAAGGATGATTCAGACAAAGGCCTGATGATGAGATGCAAATGTATTATAATGATGTTCGCAATCCCCCGACATCACTGGCAGGGGGCGGAGACAACCACATCACAGTTTACATTTGTGTGAAACCTGATTCATAGAATCCCAACAGTGCAGGAGGCCATTCGGCCCATCGAGTCTGCACCGACTACAATCCCACTCAGATCCCTATTCCTGTAAAAGGAGATTTACAAGGATGTTGCCTGGATTGAGTGGCATGCCTTAGGACAGGCTGAGGGAGCTCGGGCTTTTCTCCTTGGAGAGACGAAGGGTGAGAGGAGACCTAATAGAGGTGTATAAGATGTTGAGAGGCATAGGTCGGGTGGACTCTCAGAGGCTTTTTCCCAGGGTGGAAATGGCTGCTACGAGAGGACACAGGTTTAAGGTGCTGGGGGGTAGGTACAGGGGAGATGTTAGGGGTAAGTTTTTCACACAGGGTGGTGGGTGAGTGGAATCGGCTGCCGTCAGTGGTGGTGGAGGCGAACTCAATAGGGTCTTTTAAGAGACTCCTGGATGAGTACATGGAGCGTAATAGGATGGAGGGTTATAGGTAGGTCTAGAAGGTAGGGATGTGTTCGGCACAACTTGTGGGCCGAAGGGCCTGTTTGTGCTGTAGTTTTTCTATGTTTCTATGTAACCCCGCATATTTACTCTGCTAATCCCCCTGACACTAGGGGCAATTTAGCATGGCCAATCCACCTAACCCGCATATCTACGGACTGTGGGAGGAAACCGGAGCACCCGGAGGAAATCCACGCAGACATGGAGAGAACGTGCAAACTCCACACAGACAGTGACCCGAGGCCGGAATTGAACCTGGGTCCCTGGCGCTGTGAGACAGCAGTGCTGACCACTGTGCCACCTGTAAATTTGGAGTGGAGATTTTCCACTCACGTTGTCAATCCTGCCTGATAAAAACAGGTGTGGAAAAGCCACCCCATCCCACATTGTGAGAGAATTAAAGATTTCAATAACTGGTTACCCTCCTGGAGATATTTTTTCCCTAACGCCACTGTCATAGTTAAATTGAGAAAATTTGATCAAATATGAAGTCTGCAGAACTTGTTTTATGAAACCTGTAACGCTTACAGTGATTTTACCATAATATGTAGCAACTCTGCTACTAAAACAAAGTTAAAAAAACAAGACAATCTTGTGTTTAAAAACAGAGGTTTTACCATGGCATTAATCTAAGTTTCTAGTAGGGTTGGCTGACCGACAGGCCAATGTTATTGATGTGAGAATGTAACATTCCAACTGCCTCAGGAATTCACATCAAAGCTGCCGATGTTAATGCGTGATCAATGCGAGGTGATGCATTTTGCTAGATTGAACCAGGACAGGACTTACTCAGTTAATGGTAGGGTGTTGGGGAGAGTTACAGAACAAAGAGATCTAGGGGTACAGGTTCATAGCTCCTTGAAAGTGGAGTCACAGGTGGACAGAGTGGTGAAGAAGGCATTCAGCATGCTTGGTTTCATTGGTCAGAACATTGAAAGACAGTAAGAAGTTTTACAACACCAGGTTAAAGTCCAACAGGTTTATTTGGTAGCAAAAGCCACACAAGCTTTCGGAGCTCCAAGCCCCTTCTTCAGGTGAGTGGGAATTCTGTTCACAAACAGGGCATATAAAGACACAGACTCAATTTACATGAATAATGTGGAGATCCTCTCCACTTGGAGCTGGCAGTTTGCGGTGTCGATGGAGGGGCTTGGAGCTCCGAAAGCTTGTGTGGCTTTTGCTACCAAATAAACCTGTTGGACTTTAACCTGGTGTTGTTAAACTTCTTACTGTGTTTACCCCAGTCCAATGCCGGCATCTCCACATCAGAACATTGAATACAGGAGTTGGGACGTTTTGTTGAAGTTGTACAAGACATTGGTAAGGCCACACTTGGAATACTGTGTACAGTTCTGGTCACCCTGTTATAGGAAGGATATTATTAAACTAGAAAGAGTACAGAAAAGATTTTCTAGGATGCTACCGGGACTTGATGGTTTGAGTCATAAGGAGAGGCTGGAGAGACTGGGACTTTTTTCTCTCGAGCTTAGGAGGCTGAGGGGTGATCTTATGGAGGTATATAAAATAGAGGGGGGGTAGATCAGCTAGATAGTCAACATCTTTTCCCAAAGGTAGGGGAGTCTAAAACCAGGAGGGCATAGGTTTAAGGTGAGAGGGGAGAGATACAAAAGGGTTCAGACGGTGGTGAGTGTTGGGAACAAGCTGCCAGAGGTAGTAGTAGAGGCGGGTACAATTTTGTCTTTTAAAAAGCATTTAGACAGTTACACAGGTAAGATGGGTATAGAGGTATATGGATCAAATGCGGGCAATTGGGACTAAGCGGTTTAAAAAAAAAGGTGCGGCATGGACAAGTTGGGCCGAAGGGCCTGTTTCCATGCTGTAAACCTCTATGACTCTATGTTTATATAGTGATTGTTAAGAACAGGAAAGACGGAGGCTGAGGGGAGACCTGATAGAGGTCTACAAAATTATGAGAGGCATAGACAGGGTGGATAGGATTTTTGGTGGGAACCAGAGCAGTAGGTCAGCAGGAGATCTAACTGAGGGAGAGCTACAGACTAAGGCCAGTAAGATTAAGAGGAAGAGCAGGCAGGGAGTAGTTGTTGAACACCGTGGGACTGGTGGTCTGAAGTTTCAACGTGAGGAGTATAACAGGTAAGACAGATGAACTTAGACCTTGGATTAGTACTCGGAAGTATGGTGTTGTTTCTATTACAGAGACTTGGTTGAAAGAGGGACAGGATTGGCAGCTAAATATTCCAGGATTTAGATGCTTCAGGCAGGATAGAGGGGGATGTAAAAGGGGTTGGGAAATTGCATTACTAGTTAAGGAGAATATCACAGCTGTACTGAGGGAGGACACCTCGGAGGGTACAGGCAATGAGGCAATATGGGTAGAGCTCAGGAACAGGAAGGATGCAGTCACAATGTTGGGGGTTTATTACAGGCCTCCCAACAGCCAGCGGGAGATAGAGGAGCAGATATGCAGACAGATGTTGGAAAGATGCAAAAACAACAGGGTTGTAGTGGCCGGTGATTTTAACTTTCCCGACATTGACTGGGACTCACTCACTGCTAGGGGCTTGGATGGGGCAGAATTTGTAAGCAGCGTCCAGGAGGGTTTCTTGAAACAGAATGTAAATAGTCCAACTCAGGAAGGAGCCATATTAGACCTGGTATTGGGGAATGAGCCCGGCCAGGTGATCGAAGTTTCAGTAGGAGGGCATTTTGGGAACAATGATCATAATTCCATAAGTTTGTGGATAAGGACGAGAGTGGTCTTCGGGCGAAGGTGTTAAATTGGGGAAGACTAATTACAACAACATTGGCAGGATCTGGAGAGCATAGATTGGGGGAGGCTGTTTGAGGGGAAATCAACATCCGACATGTGGGAGTTTTTCAAATGTCAGTTGATTGGAATTCAGGACTGCTATGTACCTGTGAGGATGAACGATAAGTGTGGCAAGTATCGGGAACCCTGGATAACAAGGGATATTATGAGCCTTGTCAGAAAGAAAAAGGAAGCATTCGTAAGGTCTAAAAGGCCTGAGACAGATAAAGCCCTTGAAGAATAGAAAGAACATAGGAAGGTTCACCATGGTAGGCTTCTGCAGAAAATGCAGATGTATGGGATTGGGGGTGATCTAGGAAATTGGATCAGGAATTGGCTAGCGGATAGGAAACAGAGGGTGGTGGTTGA